>NW_026061764.1:2485333-2796000 GCF_023897955.1 Schistocerca gregaria | reverse complement strand
GACGCTTTGATCGTTCCCAGGATGACCAGTAGCAGTTTCCGATGCACATCTGTAGATAATCTGTAATCTGTGGACTATCAGAGTGTTGATGAAACACAGAAATTGCATCGGGATTGAATACGACTGTCACCAGCCGTACTCTCCTCAATGGGAGTAATGTCTGAAACAGTCTACGCTTTGATCGTTCCCAGGTAGACCAGTAGTAGTTTCCGATGCACATCTGCAGACAATCTGTAATCTGTGGACTAAGAGAGTGTTGATGAAACACAGAAATTGAAGCGGGATTAAATACAACAGTCACCATCCGCACATTCCTTCATGGGAGTAATGTCTGAAACAGTCTACGCTTTGACCGTTCATTGGAAGACCAGTAGTAGTTTCCGGTGCACATCTGGATGCATTCTGTAATTTGTGGACCTAAAAAAGGTTGATGAAACACAGAAATTGCATAGGGATTGATTACAACAGTCACCATGCGAACTTTACTCCATGGGAGTATTGTCTCAAACAGTTTACGCTTTGATCGTTTCCAGGAAGACCAGTAGTAGTTTCCGATGCACATCTTGAGGCAATGTGTTATCTGTATACTATCAGAGTGTTGATGAAACACAGAAATTGCATCGGGATTGAATACAACAGTCACCATGTGCACTTTCCTACATGGGAGTAATGTCTCAAACAGACTACGCTTTGATCGTTCCCTGGAAGACCAGTAGTAGCTTCCGATGCACATCTGGAGGCAATCTGTAGTCTGTGGACTATCTGAGTGTTGATGAAACACAGAAATTGCATCGGGATTGAATACAACAGTCACGATCCGCACTTTCCTTCATGGGAGTAATGTCTGAAACAGTCTACGCTTTGATCGTTCCCTGGAAGACCAGTAGTAGTTTCCGATGCACATCTGGAGGCATTCTGTAATTTGTTGAGCTTCAAAATTTTGATGAAACACTGAAATTGCATAGGGATTGAATACAACAGTCACCATGCACACTTTCCTCCACGGGAGTAATGTCTCAAAGAGTCTACGTATTTCATCGTTTCCAGGAAGACCAGTAGTAGTTTCCGATGCACATCTGCAAGCAATCTGTAACCTGTGGACTATCAGAGTGTTGATGAAACACAGAAATTGCATCAGGATTGAATACAACAGTCACCATCCACACTTTCCTCCATGGGAGTAATGTCTGAAACAGTGTACGCTTTGATCGTTCGAAGGAAGACTAGTAGTAGTTTCAGGTGCACATCTGGAGACAGTCTGCAATCTGTGGACTATCAGAGTGTTGATGAAACACAGAAATTGCATCGGGATTGAATACAACAGTAACGATCCTCACTTTCCTTTATGGGAGTAATGTCTGAAACAGTCTACGCTTTGATAGTTCCCTGGAAGACCAGTAGTAGTTTCCGATGCATATCTGTAGGCATTCTGTAATTTGTGGACCTTCAAAGTGTTGATGAAACACATAAATTGCATAGGGATTGAATACAACAGTCACAATGCACACTTTCCTCCATGGGAGTAATGTTTCAAACAGTCGACGCTTTGATCGTTCCCAGGAAGACCAGTAGCAGTTTCCGATGCACATCTGTAGACAATCTGTAATCTGTGGACTATCAGAGTGTTGATGAAACACAGAAATTGCATCGGGATTGAATACGACTGTCACCAACCGTACTCTCCTCAATGGGAGTAATGTCTGAAACAGTCTACGCTTTGATCGTTCCCAGGTAGACCAGTAGTAGTTTCCGATGCACATCTGGAGACAATCTGTAATCTGTGGACTAACAGAGTGTTAATGAAACACAGAAATTGAATCGGGATTAAATACAACAGTCACGATCCGCACTTTCCTTCATGGGAGTAATGTCTGAAACAGTCTACGCTTTGATCGTTCCCTGGAAGACCAGTAGTAGTTTCCGATGCACATCTGGAGGCATTCTGTAATTTGTGGACCTTCAAAGTGTTGATGAAACACAGAAATTGCATAGGGATTGAATACAACAGTCACCATGCACACTTTCCTCCATGGGAGTAATGTCTCAAACAGTCGACGCTTTGATCGTTCCCAGGAAGACCAGTAGCAGTTTCCGATGCACATCTGTAGACAGTCTGTAATCTGTGGACTATCAGAGTAATGATGAAACACAGAAATTGCATCAGGATTGAATACAACTCTCAATATCCGCACTTTCCTCCATGGGAGTAATGTCTGAAACAGTCTACGCTTTGATCGTTCCCAGGAAGACCAGTAGTAGTTTCCGATGCACATATGGAGACAATCTGTAATCTGTGGACTATGAGAGTGTTGATGAAACACAGAAATTGCATCGGGATTGAATACAACAGTAACGATCCGCACTTTCCTTCATGGGAGTAATGTCTGAAACAGTCTACGCTTTGATCGTTCCCTGGAAGACCAGTAGTAGTTTCTGATGCACATCTGGAGGCATTCTGTAATTTGTGGACCTTCAAAGTGTTGATGAAACACAGAAATTGCATCGGGATTGAATACAACAGTCACACTGAACACTTTCCTTCATGGGACTAATGTCTCAAACAGTCTACGTTTTTGATCGTTCCCAGGAAGACCAGTAGTATTTTACGATGCACATCTGGATGCAATCTGTAATCTGTGGACTATCAGAGTGTTGATGAAACACAGAAATTGGATCGGGATTGAATACAACAGTCACCATGCGCACTTTCCTCCATGGGAGTAATGTCTCAAACAGTCCACGCTTTGATCGTTCCCTGGAAAACCAGTAGTAGTTTCCGATGGACATCTGGAGGCATTCTGTAATTTGTGGACCTTCAAAGTGTTGATGAAACACAGAAATTGCATAGGGATTGAAGACAACAGTCACCATGCACACTTTCCTCCATGGGTGTAATGTCTCATACAGTCTACGCTTTGATCGTTCCCAGGTAGACCAGTAGTAGTTTCCGATGCACATCTGGAGACAATCTATAATCTGTTTACTATCAGAGTGTTGATGAAACACAGAAATTGAATGGGGATTGAATACAACAGTCACCATCCGCACATTCCATCATGGGAGTAACGTCTGAAACAGTCTACGCTTTGATCGTTCCCTGGAAGACCAGTAGTAGTTTCCGATGCACATCTGGATGCATTCTAAAATTTTTGGACCTTCAAAATGTTGATGAAACACAGAAATAGCATCGGGATAGAATAAAAGAGTCAGCATGCGCACTTTCCTCCATGGGAGTAATGTCTCAAACTGTTTACGCTTTGATCGTTCCCAGGAAGACCAGTATTAGTTTCCGATGCACATCTGGAGGCAATCTGTTATCTGTGGACTACCAGAGTGTTGATGAAACACAGAAATTGCATCGGGAATGAATACAACAGTCACCATGCACACTTTCCTCCATGGGAGTAATGTCTGAAACAGTCAACGCTTTGATCGTTCCCAGGAAGACCAGTAGTAGTCTCCGATGCACATCTGTAGACAATCTGTAAACTGTGGACTATCAGAGTGTTGATGAAACACAGAAATTGCATCGGGATTGAATACGACTGTCACCAACCTTACTCTCCTCCATGGGAGTAATGTCTGAAACCGTCTACGCTTTGATCGTTCCCAGGTAGACCAGTAGTATGTTTCCGATGCACCTCTGGAGACCATCTGTAATCTGTGGACTATCAGAGTGTTGATGAAACACAGAAATTGAATCGGGATTAAATACAACAGTCACCATCCGCACATTCCTTCATAGGAGTAATGTCTGAAACAGTCTACCCTTTGATCGTTCCCTGGAAGACCAGTAGTAGTTTCCGATGCACATCTGGATGCATTCTGTAATTTGTGGACCTTCAAAATGTTGATGAAACATAGAAATTGCATCGGGATAGAATACAACAGTCACCATGCGAACTTTACTCCATGGGAGTAATGTGTCAAACAGTCTACTGTTTCATAGTTCCCTGGAAGACCAGTAGTAGTTTCCGATGCACATCTGGAGAAATTCTGTAATCTGTGGACCCTATAAGTGTTGATGAATCACAGAAATTGCATCGGGACTGTATACAACAGTCACCATCCGCACTTTCCTCCATGGGAGTAATGTCTGAAACAGTCTACGTTTTGATCGTTCCCAAGTAGACCAGTAGTGGTTTCCGATGCACATCTATTGGCAATCTGTAATCTGTTAACTATCAGAGTGTTGATGAAACCCAGAAATTGCATTGGGATTGAATACAACAGTCACCATGCGCACTTTCCTCGATGGGAGTAATGTCTCAAACAGTCCACGCTTTGATCGATCCCTGGAAGACCAGTAGTAGTTTCCGATGCACATCTGGAGGCATTCTGTAATTTGTTGAGCTTCAAAATTTTGATGAAACACTGAAATTGCATAGGGATTGAATACAACGGTCACCATGCACACTTTCCTCCATGGGAGTAATGTCTCAAACAGTCTACGTATTTCATCGTTTCCAGGAAGACCAGTAGTAGTTTCCGATGCACATCTGCAAGCAATCTGTAACCTGTGGACTATCAGAGTGTTGATGAAACACAGAAATTGCATCAGGATTGAATACAACAGTCACCATCCACACTTTCCTCCATGTGAGTAATGTCTGAAACAGTGTACGCTTTGATCGTTCGAAGGAAGACCAGTAGCAGTTTCAGGTGCACATCTGGAGACAGTCTGCAATCTGTGGACTATTAGAGTGTTGATGAAACACAGAAATTACATCGGGATTGAATACAACAGTCACCATCCGCACTTTCCTCCATGGGAGTAATGTCTGAAACAGTCTACGCTTTGATCGTTCCCTGGGAGACCAGTAGTAGTTTCTGATGCACATCTATAGGCATTCTGTAATCTGTGGACCTTCAAAGTGTTGATTAAACACAGAAATTGCATCGGATTGAATTCAACAGTCACCATGCACACTTTCCTCCATGGGAGTATTGTCTGAAACAGTCGACGGTTTGATCGTTCCCAGGAAGACCAGTAGTAGTTTCCGATGCACATCTGTAGACAATCATTAATCTGTGTACTATCAGAGTGTTGATGAAACACAGAAATTGAATCGGGATTGAATACAGCAGTCAACATCCCCACTTTCCTCCATGGGAGTAATGTCTGAAACAGTCTACGCTTTGATCGTTCCCGGGAAGACCATTAGTAGTTTCCGATGAACATCTGGATGCATTCTGTAATTTGTTGACCTTCAAAATGTTGATGAAACACAGAAATTGCATCGGGATAGAATACAACAGTCACCATGCGAACTTTACTCCATGGGAGTAATGTCTCAAACAGTTTACGCTTTGATCGTTCCCAGGAAGACCAGTAGTAGTTTCCGATGCACATCTGTAGACAATCTGTAACCTGTGGACTATCAGAGGGTTGATGAAACACAGAAATTGAATCGGGATTGAGTACAACAGTCAACATCCAAACTTTCCTCCATGGGAGTAATGTCTCAAACAGTCAACGCTTTGATCGTTCCCTGGATGACCAGTAGTACTTTCCGATGCACATCTGGAGACAATCTGTAATCTGTGGACTATCTGAGTATTGATGAAACACAGAAATTGCATCGGGATTGAATACAACAGTCACCATCCGCACATTCCTTCATGGGAGTAATGTCTGAAACAGTCTACGCTTTGATAGTTCCCTGGAAGACCAGTAGTAGTTTCCGATGCACATCTGGAGACAATCTGTTATCTGTGGACTATCAGAGTGTTGATGAAACACAGAAATTGAGTCGGGATTGAATACAACAGTCACCATCCGCACATTCCTTCATGGGAGTAATGTCTAAAACAGTCTACGCTTTGATCGTTCCCTGGAAGACCAGTAGTAGTTTCCGATGCACATCTGGAGGCAATCTGTAATCTGTGTACTATCAGAGTGTTGATGAAACCCAGAAATTGCATCGGGATTGATTACAACCATCACCATGCGCACTTTCCTCCATGGGAGTAATGTCTCAAACAGTCCACGCTTTGATCGTTCCCAGGTAGACCAGTAGTACTTTCCGATGCACATCTGTAGACAATCTGTAATCTGTGGACTATCAGAGTGTTGATGAAACACAGAAATTGAATCGGGATTGAATACAACAGTCAACATCCCCACTTTTCTCCATGGGAATAATGTCTGAAACAGTCTACGCTTTGATCGTTCCCAGGTAGACCAGTAGTAGTTTCCGATGCACATCTGGAGGCATTCTGTAATTTGTGGACCTTCAAAGTGTTGATGAAACACAGAAATTGCATCGGGATTGAATACAACAGTCACACTGCACACTTTCCTTCATGGGACTAATGTCTCACACAGTCTACGTTTTTGATCGTTCCCAGGAAGACCAGTAGTAGTTTCCGATGCACATCTGGATGCAATCTGTAATCTGTGGACTATCAGAGTGTTGATGAAACACAGAAATTGGATCGGGATTGAATACAACAGTCACCATGCGCACTTTCCTCCATGGGAGAAATGTCTCAAACAGTCTACGCTTCGATCGTTCCCTGGAAGACCAGTAGTAGTTTCCGATGCACATCTGGATGCATTTTATAATCTGCAGACTATCAGACTGTTGATGAAAGACAGAAATTGCATCGGGATTGAATACAACAGTCACCATGCACACTTCCCTCCATCGGAGTAATGTCTGAAACTGTCTACGCTTTGATCGTTCCCAGGAAGCCCAGTAGTAGTTTCCGATGCACATCTGGAGACAATCTGTAATCTGTGGACTATCTGAGTATTGATGAAACACAGAAATTGCATCGGGATTGAATACAACAGTCACCATCCGCACATTCCTTCAGGGAGTAATGTCTGAAACAGTCTACGCTTTGATAGTTCCCTGGAAGACCAGTAGTAGTTTCCGATGCACATCTGGAGACAATCTGTTATCTGTGGAGTATCAGAGTGTTGATGAAACCCAGAAATTGCATCGGGATTGAATACAACAGTCACCATGCGCACTTTCCTCCATGGGAGTAATGTCTCAAACAGTCCACGCTTTGATCGTTCCCTGGAAGACCAGTAGTAGTTTCCGATGCACGTCTGGAGGCATTCTGTAATTTGTGGACCTTGAAAGTGTTGATGAAACACAGAAATTTCATCGGGATTGAATACAACAGTCACCATGCACACTTTCCTCCATGTGAGTAATGTCTCAAACAGTCTACGTTTTTGATCGATCCCAGGAAGACCAGTAATAGTTTCCGATGCACATCTGGAGGCAATCTGTAATCTGTGGACTATCTGAGTGTTGATGAAACCCAGAAATTGCATCGGGATTGAGTACAACAGTCACCATTCGCACTTTCCTCTATGGGAGTAATGTCTCAAACAGTCTACGCTTTGATCGTTCACTGGAAGACCAATAGTAGTTTCCGAAGCACATCTGGAGGCATTCTATAATCTGTGCCCTATCAGACTGTTGATCAAACACAGAAATTGCATCTGGATTGAATACAAAAGTCACCATGCTCATTTTCCTCCATGGGAGTAATGTCTCAAACAGTCTACGCTTTGATCGTTCCCAGGTGGACCAGTAGTAGTTTTCGATGCACATGTGGAGACAATCTGTAATCTGTGGACTATCAGAGTGTTGATGAAACACAGAAATTGAATCGGGATTGAATACAACAGTCACCATCCGCACATTCCATCATGGGTGTAATGTCTGAAACAGTCTACGCTTTGATCGTTCCCTGGAAGACCAGTAGTAGTTTCCGATGCACATCTGTAGACAATCTGTAATCTGTGGACTATCAGAGTGTTGATGAGACACAGAAATTGAATCGGGATTAAATACAACAGTCATCAAGCGTACATTCCTTCATGGGAGTAATGTCTGAAACAGTCTACGCTTTGCTCGTTCCCTGGAAGACCAGTAGTAGAATCCGATGCACATCTGGATGCATTCTGTAATTTGTGGACCTTCAAAATGTTGATGAAACACAGAAATTGCATCGGGATAGAGTACAACGGTCACCATGCGAACTTTACTCCATGGGAGTAATGTCTCAAACAGTTTACGCTTTGATCGTTCCCAGGAAGACCAGTAGTAGTTTCCGATGCACATCTGGAGGGAATCTTTTATCTGTATACTATCAGAGTGTTGATGAAACACAGAAATTGCATCGGGATTGAATACAACAGTCACCATGTGGACTTTCCTACATGGGAGTAATGTCTGAAACAGTCTACGCTTTGATCGTTCCCTGGAAGACCAGTAGTAGTTTCTGATGCACATCTGGAGGCATTCTGTAATTTGTGGACCTTCAAAGTGTTGATGAAACACAGAAATTGCATCGGGATTGAATACAACTGTCACACTGCACACTTTCCTTCATGGGACTAATGTCTCACACAGTCTACGTTTTTGATCGTTCCCAGGAAGACCAGTAGTAGTTTCCGATGCACATCTGGATGCAATCTGTAATCTGTGGACTATCAGAGTGTTGATGAAACACAGAAATTGGATCGGGATTGAATACAACAGTCACCATGCGCACTTTCCTCCATGGGAGAAATGTCTCAAACAGTCTACGCTTTGATCGTTCCCTGGAAGACCAGTAGTAGTTTCCGATGCACATCTGGATGCATTTTATAATCTGCAGACTATCAGACTGTTGATGAAAGACAGAAATTGCATCGGGATTGAATACAACAGTCACCATGCACACTTCCCTCCATCGGAGTAATGTCTGAAACTGTCTACGCTTTGATCGTTCCCAGGAAGCCCAGTAGTAGTTTCCGATGCACATCTGGTGACAATCTGTAATCTGTGGACTATCAGAGTGTTGATGAATCACAGAAGTTGCATCGGGATTGAATACAACAGTCACGATCCGCACTTTCCTTCATGGGAGTAATGTCTGAAACAGTCTACGCTTTGATCGTTCCCTGGAAGACCAGTAGTAGTTTCCGATGCACATCTGGAGGCATTCTGTAATTTGTGGACCTTCAAAGTGTTGATGAAACACAGAAATTGCATAGGGATTGAATACAACAGCCACCATGCACACTTTCCTCCATGGGAGTAATGTCTCAAACAGTCTACGTTTTTGATCGTTCCCAGGAAGACCAGTAGTAGTTTCCGATGCACATCTGGAGGCAATCTGTAATCTGTTAACTACCAGAGTGTTGAAGAAACCCAGAAATTGCATCGGGATTGAATACAACAGTCACCATGCGCACTTTCCTCCATGGGAGTAATGTCTCAAACAGTCCACGCTTTGATCGTTCCCTGGAAGACCAGTAGTAGTTTCCGATGCACATCTGGAGGCATTCTGTAACTTGTGGTCCTTCAAAGTGTTGATGAAACACAGAAATTGCATAGGGATTGAATACAACAGTCACCCTGCACACTTTCCTCCATGGGACTAATGTCTCAAACAGTCTACGTTTTTGATCGTTCCCAGGAAGACCAGTAGTTGTTTCCGATGCACATCTTAATGCAATCAGTAATCTGTGGACTATCAGAGTGTGGATGAAACACAGATATTGGATCGGGATTGAATACAACGGTCACCATGCGCTCTTTCCTCCATGGGAGTAATGTCTCAAACAGTCTACGCTTTGATCGTTCCCTGGAAGACCAGTAGTAGTTTCCGATGCATATCTGGATGCATTCTATAATCTGCGGACTATCAGACTGTTCATGAAACACAGAAATTGCATCGGTATTGAATACAACAGTCACCATGCACAATTTTCTCCATGGGAGTAATGTATGAAACTGTCTACGCTTCGATCGTTCCCAGGAAGACCAGTAGTAGTTTCCGATGCACATCTGGTGACAATCTGTAATCTGTGGACTATCAGAGTGTTGATGAATCACAGAAGTTGCATCGGGATTGAATACAACAGTCACGACCCGCACTTTCCTTCATGGGAGTAATGTCTGAAACAGTCTACGTTTTTGATCGTTCCCTGGAAGACCAGTAGTAGTTTCCGATGCACAACTGGAGGCATTCTGTAATTTGTGGACCTTCAAAGTGTTGATGAAACACAGAAATTGCATAGGGATTGAATACAACAGTCACCATGCACACTTTCCTCCATGGGAGTAATGTCTCAAACAGTCTACGTTTTTGATCGTTCCCAGGAAGACCAGTAGTAGTTTCCGATGCACATCTGGAGGCAATCTGTAATCTGTTAACTAACAGAGTGTTGATGAAACCCAGAAATTGCATCGGGATTGAATACAACAGTCACCATGCGCACTTTCCTTCATGGGAGTAATGTCTCAAACAGTCTACGCTTTGAACGTTCATAAGGAAGACCATTAGTACTTTCAGATGCACATCTGGAGACAATCTGTAGTCTGTGGACTATCTGAGTGTTGATGAAACACAGAAATTGCATCGGGATTGAATACAACAGTCACCATCCGCACTTTCCTTCATGGAAGTTATGTCTCAAACAGTCTACTCTTTGATAGTTCCCTGGAATACCAGTAGTAGTTTCCGATGCACATCTGGAGAAATTCTGTAATCTGTGGACCTTAAAAGTGTTGATGAAACACAGAAATTGCATCGGGACTGTATACAACAGTCACCATCCGCACTTCCCTCCATGGGAGTAATGTCTGAAACAGTCTACGCTTTTATCGTTCCCAGGAAGACCAGTAGTAGTTTCCGATGCACATCTGTAGACAATCTGTAATCTGTGGACTATCAGAGTGTTAATGAAACGCAGAAATTGAATCGGGATTGAATACAACAGCCAACATCCCACTTTCCTCCATGGGAGTAATGTCTCAAACAGTCGACGCTTTGATCGTTCCCAGGAAGACCAGTAGCAGTTTCCGATGCACATCTGTGGACAATCTGTAATCTGTGGACTATCAGAGTGTTGATGAAACACAGAAATTGCATCGGGATTGAATACGACTGTCACCAACCGTACTCTCCTCAATGGGAGTAATGTCTGAAACAGTCTACGCTTTGATCGTTCCCAGGTAGACCAGTAGTAGTTTCCGATGCACATCTGGAGACAATCTGTAATCTGTGGACTAACAGAGTGTTGATGAAACACAGAAATTGAATCGGGATTAAATACAACAGTCACCATCCGCACATTTCTTCATGGGAGTAATGTCTGAAACAGTCTACGCTTTGACCGTTCCCTGGAAGACCAGTAGTAGTTTCCGATGCACATCTGAATGCATTCTGTAATTTGTGGACCTTCAAAATGTTGATGAAACACAGACATTGCATAGGGATTTAATACAACAGTCACCATGCGAACTTTACTCCATGGGAGTAATGTCTCAAACAGTTTACGCTTTGATCGTTTCCAGGAAGACCAGTAGTAGTTTCCGATGCACATCTTGAGGCAATGTGTTATCTGGATACTATCAGAGTGTTGATGAAACACAGAAATTGCATCGGGATTGAATACAACAGTCACCATGTGCACTTTCCTACATGGGAGTAATGTCTCAAACAGTCTACGCTTTGATCGTTCCCTGGAAGACCAGTAGTAGTTTCCGATGCACATCTGGAGGCAATCTGTAGTCTGTGGACTATCTGAGTGTTGATGAAACACAGATATTGCATCGGGATTGAATACAACAGTCACGATCCGCACTTTCCTTCATGGGAGTAATGTCTGAAACAGTCTACGCTTTGATCGTTCCCTGGAAGACCAGTAGTAATTTCCGATGCACATCTGGAGGCATTCTGTAATTTGTGGACCTTCAAAGTGTTGATGAAACACAGATATTGCATAGGGATTGAATACAACAGTCACCATGCACACTTTCCTCCATGGGAGTAATGTCTCAAACAGTCGACGCTTTGATCGTTCCCAGGAAGACCAGTAGCAGTTTCCGATGCACATCTGTAGACAATCTGTAATCTGTGGACTATCAGATTAATGATGAAACACAGAAATTGCATCAGGATTGAATACAACTGTCAATATCCGCACTTTCCTCCATGGGAGTAATGTCTGAAACAGTCTACGCTTTGATCGTTCCCAGGAAGACCAGTAGTAGATTCCGATGCACATCTGGATGCAATCTGTAATCTGTGGACTATCAGAGTGTTGATGAAACACAGAAATTGGATCGGGATTGAATACAACAGTCACCATGCGCACTTTCCTCCATGGGAGTAATGTCTCAAACAGTCCACGCTTTGATCGTTCCCTGGAAAACCAGTAGTAGTTTCCGATGGACATCTGGAGGCATTCTGTAATTTGTGGACCTTCAAAGTGTTGATGAAACACAGAAATTGCATAGGGATTGAAGACAACAGTCACCATGCACACTTTCCTCCATGGGTGTAATGTCTCATACAGTCTACGCTTTGATCGTTCCCAGGTAGACCAGTAGTAGTTTCCGATGCACATCTGGAGACAATCTATAATCTGTTTTCTATCAGAGTGTTGATGAAACACAGAAATTGAATCGGGATTGAATACAACAGTCACCATCCGCACATTCCATCATGGGAGTAACGTCTGAAACAGTCTACGCTTTGATCGTTCCCTGGAAGACCAGTAGTAGTTTCCGATGCACATCTGGATGCATTCTAAAATTTTTGGACCTTCAAAATGTTGATGAAACACTGAAATAGCATCGGGATAGAATAAAAGAGTCAGCATGCGCACTTTCCTCCATGGGAGTAATGTCTCAAACTGTTTACGCTTTGATCGTTCCCAGGAAGACCAGTAGTAGTTTCCGATGCACATCTGGAGGCAATCTGTTATCTGTGGACTATCAGAGTGTTGATGAAACACAGAAATTGCATCGGGAATGAATACAACAGTCACCATGCACACTTTCCTCCATGGGAGTAATGTCTGAAACAGTCAACGCTTTGATCGTTCCCAGGAAGACCAGTAGTAGTTTCCGATGCACATCTGTGACAATCTGTAAACTGTGGACTATCAGATTGTTGATGAAACACAGAAATTGCATCGGGATTGAATACGACTGTCACCAACCTTACTCTCCTCCATGGGAGTAATGTCTGAAACAGTCTACGCTTTGATCGTTCCTAGGTAGACCAGTAGTATGTTTCCGATGCACCTCTGGAGACCATCTGTAATCTGTGGACTATCAGAGTGTTGATGAAACACATAAATTGAATCGGGATTAAATACAACAGTCACCATCCGCACATTCCTTCGTAGGAGTAATGTCTGAAACAGTCTATCCTTTGATCGTTCCCTGGAAGACCAGTAGTAGTTTCCGATGCATATCTGGATGCATTCTGTAATTTGTGGACCTTCAAAATGTTGATGAAACATAGAAATTGCATCGGGATAGAATACAACAGACACCATGCGAACTTTACTCCATGGGAGTAATGTCTCAAACAGTCTACTGTTTGATAGTTCCCTGGAAGACCAGTAGTAGTTTCCGATGCACACCTGGAGAAATTCTGTAATCTGTGGACCTTATAAGTGTTGATGAATCACAGAAATTGCATCGGGACTGTATACAACAGTCACCATCCGCACTTTCCTCCATGGGAGTAATGTCTGAAACAGTCTACGTTTTGATCGTTCCCAAATAGACCAGTAGTGGTTTCCGATGCACATCTATTGGCAATCTGTAATCTGTTAAGTATCAGAGTGTTGATGAAACACAGAAATTGCATTGGGAATGAATACAACAGTCACCATGCACACTTTCCTCCATGGGAGTAATGTCTCAAACAGTCCACGCTTTGATCGTTCCCTGGAAAACCAGTAGTAGTTTCCGATGGACATCTGGAGGCATTCTGTAATTTGTGGACCTTCAAAGTGTTGATGAAACACAGAAATTGCATAGGGATTGAAGACAACAGTCACCATGCACACTTTCCTCCATGGGTGTAATGTCTCATACAGTCTACGCTTTGATCGTTCCCAGGTTGACCAGTAGTAGTTTCCGATGCACATCTGGAGACAATCTATAATCTGTTTACTATCAGTGTTTTGATGAAACACAGAAATTGATTCGGGATTGAATACAACAGTCACCATCCGCACATTCCATCATGGGAGTAACGTCTGAAACAGTCTACGCTTTGATCGTTCCCTGGAAGACCAGTAGTAGTTTCCGATGCACATCTGGATGCATTCTAAAATTTTTGGACCTTCAAAATGTTGATGAAACACAGAAATAGCATCGGGATAGAATAAAAGAGTCAGCATGCGCACTTTCCTCCATGGGAGTAATGTCTCAAACTGTTTACGCTTTGATCGTTCCCAGGAAGACCAGTAGTAGTTTCCGATGCACATCTGGAGGCAATCTGTTATCTGTGGACTATCAGAGTGTTGATGAAAGACAGAAATTGCATCGGGATTGAATACGACTGTCACCAACCTTACTCTCCTCCATGGGAGTAATGTCTGAAACAGTCTACGCTTTGATCGTTCCCAGGTAGACCAGTAGTATGTTTCCGATGCACCTCTGGAGACCATCCGTAATCTGTGGACTATCAGAGTGTTGATGAAACACAGACATTGAATCGGGATTAAATACAACAGTCACCATCCGCACATTCCTTCATAGGAGTAATGTCTGAAACAGTCTACCATTTGATCGTTCCCTGGAAGACCAGTAGTAGTTTCCGATGCACATCTGGATGCATTCTGTAATTTGTGTACTTTCAAAATGTTGATGAATCATAGAAATTGCATCGGGATAGAATACAACAGTCACCATGCGAACTTTACTCCATGGGAGTAATGTCTCAAACAGCCTACTGTTTGATAGTTCCCTGGAAGACCAGTAGTAGTTTCCGATGCACATCTGGAGAAATTCTGTAATCTGTGGACCTTATAAGTGTTGATGAATCACAGAAATTGCATCGGGACTGTATACAACAGTCACCATCCGCACTTTCCTCCATGGGAGTAATGTCTGAAACAGTCTACGTTTTGATCGTTCCCAAGTAGACCAGTAGTGGTTTCCGATGCACATCTATTGGCAATCTGTAATCTGTTAACTATCAGAGTGTTGATGAAACCCAGAAATTGCATTGGGATAGAATACAACAGTCACCATGCGCACTTTCCTCCATGGGAGTAATGTCTCAAACAGTCCACGCTTTGATCGTTCCCTGGAAGACCAGTAGTAGTTTCCGATGCACATCTGGAGGCATTCTGTAATTTGTTGAGCTTCAAAATTTTGATGAAACACAGAAATTGCATAGGGATTTAATACAACAGTCACCATGCACACTTTCCTCCATGGGAGTAATGTCTCAAACAGTCTACGTATTTCATCGTTTCCAGGAAGACCAGTAGTAGTTTCCGATGCACATCTGCAAGCAATCTGTAACCTGTGGACTTTCAGAGTGTTGATGAAACACAGAAATTGCATCAGGATTGAATACAACAGTCACCATCCACACTTTCCTCCATGGGAGTAATGTCTGAAACAGTCTACGCTTTGATCGTTCGAAGGAAGACCAGTAGTAGTTTCAGATGCACATCTGGAGACAGTCTGCAATCTGTGGACTATCAGAGTGTTGATGAAACACAGAAATTGCATCGGGATTGAATACAACAGTCACGATCCTCACTTTCCTTTATGGGAGTAATGTCTGAAACAGTCTACGCTTTGATGGTTCCCTGGAAGACCAGTAGTAGTTTCCGATGCACATCTGGAGGCATTCTGTAATTTGTGGACCTTCAAAGTGTTGATGAAACACAGAAATTGGATCGGGATTGAATACAACAGTCACCATGCGCACTTTCCTCCATATGAGTAATGTCTCAAACAGTCTACGTTTTTGATCGTTCCCAGGAAGACCAGTAGTAGTCTCCGATGCACATCTAGAGGCAATCTGTAATCTGTTAACTACCAGAGTGTTGATGAAACCCAGAAATTGCATCGGGATTGAATACAACAGTCAGCATGCGCACTTTCCTCCATGGGAGTAATGTCTCAAACTGTTTACGCTTTGATCGTTCCCAGGAAGACCAGTAGTAGTTTCCGATGCACATCTGGAGGCAATCTGTTATATGTGGACTATCAGAGTGTTGATGAAACACAGAAATTGCATTGGGAATGCATACAACAGTCACCATGCACACTTTCCTCCATGTGAGTAATGTCTGAAACAGTCAACGCTTTGATTGTTCCCAGGAAGACCAGTAGTAGTTTCCGATGCACATCTGTACACAAACTGTAATCTGTGGACTATCAGAGTGTTGATGAAACACAGATATTGCATCGGGATTGAATACGACTGTCGCCAACCTTACTCTCCTCCATGGGAGTAATGTCTGAAACAGTCTACGCTTTGATCGTTCCCAGGTAGACCAGTAGCAGTTTCCGATGCACCTCTGGAGACAATCTGAAATCTGTGGACTATCAGAGTGTTGATGAAACACAGAAATTGAATCGGGATTAAATACAACAGTCACCAAACGCACATTCCTTCATGGGAGTAATGTCTGAAACAGTTCACGCTTTGATCGTTCCCTGGAAGACCAGTAGTAGTTTCCGATGCACATCTGGATGCATTCTGTAATTTGTGGACCTTCAAAATGTTGATGAAACATAGAAATTGCATCGGGATAGAATACAACAGTCACCATGCGAACTTTACTCCATTGGAGTAATGTCTCAAACAATCTACTCTTTGATAGTTCCCTGGAAGACCAGTAGTAGTTTCCGATGCACATCTGGAGAAATTCTGTAATCTGTGGACCTTAAAAGTGTTGATGAAACACAGAAATTGCATCGGGACTGTATACAACAGTCACCATCCGCACTTTCCTCCATGGGAGTAATGTCTCAAACAATTAACGTATTTGATCGTTTCCAGGAAGACCAGTAGTAGTTTCCGATGCACATCTGCAAGCAATCTGTAGTCTGTGGACTATCAGAGTGTTGATGAAACACAGAAATTGCATCAGGATTGAATACAACAGTCACCATCCACACTTTCCTCCATGGGAGTAATGTCTCAAACAGTCTATGCTTTGAACGTTCGAAGGAAGACCAGTAGTAGTTTCAGATGCACATCTGGAGACAGCCCGTAATCTGTGGACTATCAGAGTGTTGATGAAACACAGAAATTGCATCGGGATTGAATACAACAGTCAAGATCCTCACTTTCCTTCATGGGAGTAATGTCTGAAACAGTCTACGCTTTGATGGTTCCCTGGAAGACCAGTAGTAGTTTCCGATGCACATCTGGAGGCATTCTGTAATTTGTGCACCTTCAAAGTGTTGATGAAACACAGAAATTGCAAAGGGATTGAATACAACAGTCACCATGCACACTTTCCTCCATAGGAGTAATGTCTCAAACAGTCTACGTTTTTGATCGTTCCCAGGAAGACCAGTAGTAGTTTCCGATGCATATCTGGAGGCAATCTGTAATCTGTTACCTACCAGAGTGTTGATTAAACCCAGAAATTGCATCGGGATTGAATACAACAGTCACCATGCGCACTTTCCTCCATGGGAGTAATATCTCAAACAGTCCACGCTTTGATCGTTCCCTGGAAGACCAGTAGTATTTTCCAATGCACATCTGTAGGCATTCTGTAATTTGTGGACCTTCAAAGTGTTGATGAAACACAGAAATTGCATATGGATTGAATACAACAGTCACCATGCACACTTTCCTCCATGGGAGTAATGTCTCAAACAGTCTACGTTTTTGATCGATCCAAGGAAGACCAGTAGTAGTTTCCGATGCACATCTGGAGGCTATCTGTAATCTGTGGACCATCAGAGTGTTGATGAAACACAGAAATTGCATCGGGATTGAATACAACAGTCACCATACGCAATTTCCTCCATGGGAGTAATGTCATCAAACAGTCTACGCATTGATCGTTCCCTGGAAGACCAATAGTAGTTTCCGATGCACATCTGGAGGCATTCTATAATCTGTGCCCTATCAGACTGTTGATGAAACACAGAAATTGCATCTGGATTGAATACAAAAGTCACCATGCGCATTTTCCTCCATGGGAGAAATGTCTTAAACAGTCTACGCTTTGATCGTTCCCATTAAGACCAGTAAGAGTTTCCGATGCACATCTGGATGCAATCTGTATTCTGTGGACTATTAGAGTGTTGATGAAACACAGAAATTTCATAAGGATTGAAGAAAACAGTCACCATCCGCACTTTCCTCCATGGGAGTAATGTCTGAAACAGTCTACGTATTTCATCGTTTCCAGGAAGACCAGTAGTAGTTTCCGATGCACATCTGCAAGCAATCTGTAACCTGTGGACTTTCAGAGTGTTGATGAAACACAGAAATTGCATCAGGATTGAATACAACAGTCACCATCCACACTTTCCTCCATGGGAGTAATGTCTGAAACAGTCTACGCTTTGATCGTTCGAAGGAAGACCAGTAGTAGTTTCAGATGCACATCTGGAGACAGTCTGCAATCTGTGGACTATCAGAGTGTTGATGAAACACAGAAATTGCATCGGGATTGAATACAACAGTCACGATCCTCACTTTCCTTTATGGGAGTAATGTCTGAAACAGTCTACGCTTTGATGGTTCCCTGGAAGACCAGTAGTAGTTTCCGATGCACATCTGGAGGCATTCTGTAATTTGTGGACCTTCAAAGTGTTGATGAAACACAGAAATTGGATCGGGATTGAATACAACAGTCACCATGCGCACTTTCCTCCATATGAGTAATGTCTCAAACAGTCTACGTTTTTGATCGTTCCCAGGAAGACCAGTAGTAGTCTCCGATGCACATCTAGAGGCAATCTGTAATCTGTTAACTACCAGAGTGTTGATGAAACCCAGAAATTGCATCGGGATTGAATACAACAGTCAGCATGCGCACTTTCCTCCATGGGAGTAATGTCTCAAACTGTTTACGCTTTGATCGTTCCCAGGAAGACCAGTAGTAGTTTCCGATGCACATCTGGAGGCAATCTGTTATATGTGGACTATCAGAGTGTTGATGAAACACAGAAATTGCATTGGGAATGCATACAACAGTCACCATGCACACTTTCCTCCATGTGAGTAATGTCTGAAACAGTCAACGCTTTGATTGTTCCCAGGAAGACCAGTAGTAGTTTCCGATGCACATCTGTACACAAACTGTAATCTGTGGACTATCAGAGTGTTGATGAAACACAGATATTGCATCGGGATTGAATACGACTGTCGCCAACCTTACTCTCCTCCATGGGAGTAATGTCTGAAACAGTCTACGCTTTGATCGTTCCCAGGTAGACCAGTAGCAGTTTCCGATGCACCTCTGGAGACAATCTGAAATCTGTGGACTATCAGAGTGTTGATGAAACACAGAAATTGAATCGGGATTAAATACAACAGTCACCAAACGCACATTCCTTCATGGGAGTAATGTCTGAAACAGTTCACGCTTTGATCGTTCCCTGGAAGACCAGTAGTAGTTTCCGATGCACATCTGGATGCATTCTGTAATTTGTGGACCTTCAAAATGTTGATGAAACATAGAAATTGCATCGGGATAGAATACAACAGTCACCATGCGAACTTTACTCCATTGGAGTAATGTCTCAAACAATCTACTCTTTGATAGTTCCCTGGAAGACCAGTAGTAGTTTCCGATGCACATCTGGAGAAATTCTGTAATCTGTGGACCTTAAAAGTGTTGATGAAACACAGAAATTGCATCGGGACTGTATACAACAGTCACCATCCGCACTTTCCTCCATGGGAGTAATGTCTCAAACAATTAACGTATTTGATCGTTTCCAGGAAGACCAGTAGTAGTTTCCGATGCACATCTGCAAGCAATCTGTAGTCTGTGGACTATCAGAGTGTTGATGAAACACAGAAATTGCATCAGGATTGAATACAACAGTCACCATCCACACTTTCCTCCATGGGAGTAATGTCTCAAACAGTCTATGCTTTGAACGTTCGAAGGAAGACCAGTAGTAGTTTCAGATGCACATCTGGAGACAGCCCGTAATCTGTGGACTATCAGAGTGTTGATGAAACACAGAAATTGCATCGGGATTGAATACAACAGTCAAGATCCTCACTTTCCTTCATGGGAGTAATGTCTGAAACAGTCTACGCTTTGATGGTTCCCTGGAAGACCAGTAGTAGTTTCCGATGCACATCTGGAGGCATTCTGTAATTTGTGCACCTTCAAAGTGTTGATGAAACACAGAAATTGCAAAGGGATTGAATACAACAGTCACCATGCACACTTTCCTCCATAGGAGTAATGTCTCAAACAGTCTACGTTTTTGATCGTTCCCAGGAAGACCAGTAGTAGTTTCCGATGCATATCTGGAGGCAATCTGTAATCTGTTACCTACCAGAGTGTTGATTAAACCCAGAAATTGCATCGGGATTGAATACAACAGTCACCATGCGCACTTTCCTCCATGGGAGTAATATCTCAAACAGTCCACGCTTTGATCGTTCCCTGGAAGACCAGTAGTATTTTCCAATGCACATCTGTAGGCATTCTGTAATTTGTGGACCTTCAAAGTGTTGATGAAACACAGAAATTGCATATGGATTGAATACAACAGTCACCATGCACACTTTCCTCCATGGGAGTAATGTCTCAAACAGTCTACGTTTTTGATCGATCCAAGGAAGACCAGTAGTAGTTTCCGATGCACATCTGGAGGCTATCTGTAATCTGTGGACCATCAGAGTGTTGATGAAACACAGAAATTGCATCGGGATTGAATACAACAGTCACCATACGCAATTTCCTCCATGGGAGTAATGTCATCAAACAGTCTACGCATTGATCGTTCCCTGGAAGACCAATAGTAGTTTCCGATGCACATCTGGAGGCATTCTATAATCTGTGCCCTATCAGACTGTTGATGAAACACAGAAATTGCATCTGGATTGAATACAAAAGTCACCATGCGCATTTTCCTCCATGGGAGAAATGTCTTAAACAGTCTACGCTTTGATCGTTCCCATTAAGACCAGTAAGAGTTTCCGATGCACATCTGGATGCAATCTGTATTCTGTGGACTATTAGAGTGTTGATGAAACACAGAAATTTCATAAGGATTGAAGAAAACAGTCACCATCCGCACTTTCCTCCATGGGAGTAATGTCTGAAACAGTCTACGCTTTGATCGTTCCCTGGAAGACCAGTAGTAGTTTCTGAAGCACATCTGGAGGCACTCTGTACTCTGTGGGCCTTCAAAGTGTTGATGAAACACAGAAATTGCATCGGGAGTGAATACAACTGTCACCTTCCACACTTTCCTCCATGGGCATAATGTCTCAAACAGTCTACAATTTGATCGTTCCCTGCAAGACCAGTAGTAGTTTTCGATGCACATCTTTAGGCATTCTGTAATCTGTGGACCATCAAAGTGTTGATGAAACACAGAAATTACATCAGATTGAATACAACAGTCACCATGCACACTCTCCTCCATGGGAGTAATGTCTGAAACAGTCGACGCTTTGATCGTTCCGAGGAAGACCAGTAGTAGTTCCCGATGAACGTCTGGAGACAATCTGTAATCTGTGGACTATCAGAGTGTTGATGAAACACAAGAAATTGCATCGGGATTGAATACGACAATCACCATCCGTACTCTCCTCCATGGGAGTAATGTCTGAAACAGACTACGCTTTGATCGTTCCCAGGTAGACCAGTAGTAGTTTCCGATGCACATCTGGAGGCATTCTGTAATTTGTGGACCTTCAAAGTGTTGATGAAACACAGAATTTGCATCGGGATTGAATACAACAGTCACCTCGCACACTTTCCTCCACGGGAGTAATGTCTCAAACAGTCTACGTTTTTGATCGTTCCCAGGAAGACCAGTAGTAGTTTCCGATGCACATCTGGAGGCAATCTGTAATCTGTGGACTATCAGAGTGTTTATGAAACCCAGAAATTGCGTCGGGATTGAATACAACAGTCACCATGCGCACTTTCCTCCATGGGAGTAATGTCTCAAACAGTCCACACTTTGATCTTTCCCTTTAAAACCAGTAGTTGTTTCCGATCCACATTTGGAGGCAATCTGTAATTTGTGGACTATCAGAGTGTTGATGAATCACAGACAATGCATCGGGATTGAGTACAACAGTCACCATTCGCACTTTCCTGCATGGGAGTAATGTCTCAAACAGTCTACGGTTTGATCGTTCCCTGGTAGACCAATAGTAGTTTCCGATGCACATCTGAGGGCATTCTATAATCTGTGCCCTATCAGACTGTTGATGAAACACAGAAATTGCATCGGGATTGAATACAACAGTCACCATCCGCACTTTCCTTCATGGAAGTAATGTCTCAAACAGTCTACGATTTGATAGTTCCCTGGAAGACCAGTGGTAGTTTCCGATGCACATCTGGAGAAATTCTGTAATCTGTGGACCTTAAAATTTTGATGAAACAGAGAAATTGCATCGTGACTGTATACAACAGTCACCATCCGCACTTTCCTCCATGAGAGTAATGTCTGAAACTGTCTACGCTTTGATCGTTCCCAGGAAGACCAGTAGTAGTTTCCGATGCACATCTCGATGCAATCTGTAATCTGTGGACAATCAGAATGTTGATGAAACACAGAAATTGCATCGGGAGTGAATACTTCAATCACCATCAACACTTTCCTCCATGGGAGTAATGTCTCAAACAGTCTAGGCTTTGATCGTTCCCTGCAAGGCCAGTAGTAGTTTTCGATGCACATCTGGAGGCATTCCGTTATCTGTGGACCTTCAAAGTGTTGATGAAACACAGAAATTGCATCGGATTGAATACAACAGTCACCATGCACACTTTCCTCCATGGGAGTAATGTCTGAAACAGTCTACGGTTTGTCCGTTCCCAGGAAGACCAGTAGTAGTTTCCGATGCACATCTGTAGACAATCTGTTATCTGTTGGACTATCAGAGTGTTGATGAAACACAGAAATTGCATCGGGATTGAATACAACAGTAAACATCCGCACTTTCCTTCATGGGAATAATGTCTGAAACAGTCTACGCTTTGATCGTTCCCAGGAAGACCAGTAGTAGTTTCCGATGCACATCTGGAGACAATCTGTAATCTGTGGACTATCAGAGTGTTGATGAAACACAGAAATTGCATCGGGATTGAATACGAATGTCACCATCCGTAGCCTCCTCCATGGGAGTAATGTCTGAAACAGTCTACGCTTTGATCGTTCCCAGGAAGACCAGTAGTAGTTTCCGATGAACGTCTGGAGACAATCATTAATCTGTGGACTATCAGAGTGTTGATGAAACACAGAAATTGCATCGGGATTGAATACGACAGTCACCATTCGTACTCTCCTCCATGGGAGTAATGTCTGAAACAGACTACGCTTTGATCGTTCCCAGGTAGACCAGTAGTAGTTTCCGATGCACATCTGGAGGCATTCTGTAATTTGTGGACCTTCAAAGTGTTGATGAAACACAGAAATTGAATCGGGATTTAATACAACAGTCACCTCGCAGACGTTCCTCCACGGGAGTAATGTCTCAAACAGTCTACGTTTTTGATCGTTCCCAGGAAGACCAGTAATAGTTTGCGATGCACATCTGGAGGCAATCTGTAATATGTGGACTATCAGAGTGTTGATGAAACCGAGAAATTGCGTCGGGATTGAATACAACAGTCACCATGCGCACTTTCCTCCATGGGAGTAATGTATCAATCAGTCCAGCTTTGATCTTTCCCTTTAAAACCAGTAGTTTTTTCCGATCCACATTTGGAGGCAATCTGTAATTTGAGGACTATCAGAGTGTTGTTGAAACACAGACAATGCATCGGGATTGAGTACAACAGTCACCATTCGCACTTTCCTATATGGGAGTAATGTCTCAAACAGTCTACGGTTTGATCGTTCCCTGGAAGACCATTAGTAGTTTCCGATGCACATCTGAAGGCATTCTATAATCTGTGCCCTATCAGACTGTTGATGAAACACAGAAATTGCATCGGGAGTGAATACTTCAGTCACCATCAACACTTTCCTCCATGGGAGTAATGTCTCAAACATTCTACGGTTTGATCGTTCCCAGGAAGACCAGTAGTAGTTTCCGATGCACATCTGTAGACAATCTGTAATCTGTTGAACTATCAGAGTGTTGATGAAACACAGAAATTGCATCAGGATTGAATACAACAGTCAACATCCGCCCTTTCCTCCATGGGAATAATGTCTGAAACAGTCTACGCTTTGATCGTTCCCAGGAAGACCAGTAGTAGTTTCCGATGCACATCTGGAGACAATCTGTAACCTGTGGACTATCAGAGTGTTGATGAAACACAGAGGTTGCATCGGGATTGAATACAAGAGTCACGATCCGCAGTTTCCTTCATGGGAGTAATGTCTGAAACAGTCTACGCTTTGATCGTTCCCTGGAAGACCAGTAGTAGTTTCCGATGCACATCTGGAGGCATTCTGTAATTTGTGGACCTTCAAAGTGTTGATGAAACACAGAAATTGCATAGGGATTGAATACAACAGTCACCATGCACACTTTCCTACCTGGGAGTAATGTCTCAAACAGTGTACGTTTTTGATCGTTCCCAGGAAGACCAGTAGTAGTTTCCGATGCACATCTGTAGACAATCTGTAATCTGTTGGACTACCAGAGTGTTGATGAAACCCAGAAATTGCATCGGGATTGAATACAACAGTCACCATGCGCACTTTCCTCCATGGGAGTAATATCTCAAACAGTCCACGCTTTGATCGTTCCCTGGAAGACCAGTAGTAGTTTCCGATGCACATCTGTAGGCATTCTGTAATTTGTGGACCTTCAAAGTGTTGATGAAACACAGAAATTGCATAAGGATTGAATACAACAGTCACCATGCACACTTTCCTCCATGGGAGTAATGTCTCAAACAGTCTACGTTCTTGATCGATTGAAAGGAAGACCAGTAGTAGTTTCCGATGCACATCTGGAGGCAATCTGTAATCTTTGGACCATCAGAGTGTTAATGAAACCCAGAAATTGCATCGGGATTGAATACAACAGTCACCATGCGCACTTTCCTCCATGGGAGTAATGTCATCAAACAGTCTACGCATTGATCGTTCCCTGGAAGACCAATAGTAGTTTCCGATGCACATCTGGAGGCATTCTGTAATCTGTGCCCTATCAGACTGTTGATGAAACACAGAAATTGCATCTGGATTGAATACAAAAGTCACCATGCGCATTTTCCTCCATGGGAGTAATGTCTCAAACAGTCTACGCTTTGATCGTTCCCATTAAGACCAGTAAGAGTTTCCGATGCACATCTGGAGGCAATCTATAATCTGCGGACTATCAGACTGTTGATGAAACTCAGAAATTGCATCGGGATTGAAAACAACATTCACCATGCACACTTTACTCCATGGGAGTAATGTCTGAAACTGTCTACGCTGTGAACGTTCCCAGGAAGACCAGTAGTAGTTTGCGATGCACATCTGGAGACAATCTGTAATCTGTGGACTATCAGAGTGTTGATGAAACACAGAAGTTTCATCGGGATTGAATACAACAGTCACGATCCGCACTTTCCTTCATGGGAGTAATGTCTGAAACAGTCTACGCTTTGATCGTTCCCTGGAAGTCCAGTAGTAGTTTCCGATGCACATCAGGAGGCATTCTGTAATTTGTGGACCTTCAAAGTGTTAATGAAACACAGAAATTGCATAGGGTTTGAATACAACAGTCACCATGCACACTTTCCTCCATTCGAGTAAAGTCTCAAACAGTATACGCTTTGATCGTTCCCAGGTAGACCAGTAGTAGTTTCTGATGCACATCTGGAGGCAATCTGTAAACTGTTAACTATCAGAGTGTTGATGAGAACCAGCAATTTCATCGGGATTGAATACAACAGTCACCATGCGTACTTTCCTCCATGGGAGTAATGTCTCAAACAGTCCACGCTTTGATCGTTCCCTGGAAGACCAGTAGTAGTTTCCGATTCACATCTGGAGGCATTCTGTAATTTGTTGAGCTTCAAAATTTTGATGAAACACAGAAATTGCATAGGGATTGAATACAACAGTCACCATGCACACTTTCCGCCATGGGAGTAATGTCTCAAACAATCTACGTATTTGATCGTTTCCAGGAAGACCAGTAGTAGTTTCCGATGCACATCTGCAAGCAATCTGTAATCAGTGGACTATCAGAGTGTTGATGAAACACAGAAATTGCATCAGGATTGAATACAACAGTCACCATCCATACTTTCCTCCATGGGAGTAATGTCTGAACCAGTCTATGCTTTGATCGTTCGAAGGAAAACCATTAGTAGTTTCAGATGCACATCTGGAGACAGCCCGTAATCTGTGGACTATCAGAGTGTTGATGAAACACAGAAATTGCATCGGGATTGAATACAACAGTCAAGATCCTCACTTTCCTTCATGGGAGTAATGTCTGAAACAGTCTACGCTTTGATGGTTCCCTGGAAGACCAGTAGTAGTTTCCGATGCACATCTGGAGGCATTCTGTAATTTGTGGACCTTCAAAGTGTTGATGAAACACAGAAATTGCATCGGGATTGAATACAACAGTCACCCTGCACACTTTCCTCCATGGGACTAATGTCTCAAACAGTCTACGTTTTTGATCGTTCCCAGGAAGACCAGTAGTAGTTTCCGATGCACATCTGGATGCAATCTGTAATCTGTGGACTATCAGATTATTGATGAAACACAGTAATTGGATCGGGACTGAATACAACAGTCACCACGCGCACTTTCCTCCATGGGAGTAATGTCTCCAACAGTCTACGCTTTGATCGTTCCCTGGAAGACCAGTAGTAGTTTCCGATGAACATCTGGAGGCAATCTATAATCAGCGGACTATCAGACTGTTGATGAACCTCAGAAATTGCATCGGGATTGAAAACAACATTCACCATGCACACTTTCCTCCATGGGAGTAATGTCTGAAACTGTCTACGCTGTGATCGTTCCCAGGAAGACCAGTAGTAGTTTGCGATGCACATTTAGAGACAATCTGTAATCTGTGGACTATCAGAGTGTTGATGAAACACAGAAGTTGCATCGGGATTGAATACAACAGTCACGATCCGTACTTTCCTTCATGGGAGTAATGTCTGAAACAGTCTACGCTTTGATCGTTCCCTGGAAGACCAGTAGTAGTTTCCGATGCACATCTGGAGGCATTCTGTAATTTGTGGACCTTCAAAGTGTTAATGAAACACAGAAATTGCATAGGGATTGAATACAACAGTCACCATGCACACTTTCCTCCATGGGAGTAATGTCTCAAACAGTCTACGTTTTTGATCGTTCCCAGGAAGACCAGTAGTAGTTTCCGATGCACATCTGGAGGCAATCTGTAATCTGTTAACTACCACAGTGTTGATGAAACCCAGAATTTGCATCGGGATTGAATACAACAGTCACCATGCGCACTTTCCTCAATGGGAGTATTATCTCAAACAGTCCACGCTTTGATCGTTCCCTGGAAGACCAGTAGTAATTTCCGATGCACATCTGTAGGCATTCTGTAATTTGGGGACCTTCAAAGTGTTGATGAAACACAGAAATTGCATATGGATC
This sequence comes from Schistocerca gregaria, assembly GCF_023897955.1. Lineage (NCBI taxonomy): Eukaryota > Metazoa > Arthropoda > Insecta > Orthoptera > Acrididae > Schistocerca > Schistocerca gregaria. Next base: position 2,768,494 of record NW_026061764.1, on the reverse strand, counting down.
GAATACAACAGTCACCATGCACACTTTCCTCCATGGGAGTAATGTCTCAAACAGTCTACGTTTTTGATCGATCCAAGGAAGACCAGTAGTAGTTTCCGATGCACATCTGGAGCTAATCTGTAATCTGTGGACCATCAGAGTGTTGATGAAACCCAGAAATTGCATCGGGATTGAATACAACAGTCACCATGCGCACTTTCCTCCATGGGAGTAATGTCATCAAACAGTTTACGCATTGATCGTTCCCTGGAAGACCAATAGTAGTTTCCGATGCACATCTGGAGGCATTCTATAATCTGTGCCCTATCAGACTGTTGATGAAACACAGAAATTGCATCTGGATTGAATACAAAAGTCACCATGCGCATTTTCCTCCATGGGAGTAATGTCTCAAACAGTCTACGCTTTGATCGTTCCCATTAAGACCAGTAAGAGTTTCCGATGCACATCTGGATGCAATCTGTATTCTGTGGACAATTAGAGTGTTGATGAAACACAGAAATTTCATCGGGATTGAATAAAACAGTCACCATCCGCACTTTCCTCCATGGGAGTAATGTCTGAAACAGTCTACGCTTTGATCGTTCCCTGGAAGACCAGTAGTAGTTTCTGAAGCACATCTGGAGGCACTCTGTACTCTGTGGGCCTTCAAAGTGTTGATGAAACACAGAAATTGCATCGGGAGTGAATACAACTGTCACCATCCACACTTTCCTCCATGGGAGTAATGTCTCAAACAGTCTACACTTTGATCATTCCCTGCAAGACCAGTAGTAGTTTTCGATGCACATCTTTAGGCATTCTGTAATCTGTGGACCTTCAAAGTGTTGATGAAACACAGAAATTACATCGGATTGAATACAACAGTCACCATGCACACTCTACTCCATGGGAGTAATGTCTGAAACAGTCGACGTTTTGATCGTTCCCAGGAAGACCAGTACTAGTTTCCGATGCACATCTGTAGACAATCTGTAATGTGTGGACTATCAGAGTGTTGATGAAACACAGAAATTGAATCGGGATTGAATACAACAGTCAACATCCCCACTTTCCTCCATGGGAGTAATGTCTGAAACAGTCTACGCTTTGATCGTTCCCAGGAAGACCAGTAGTAGTTCCTGATGAACGTCTGGAGACAATCTGTAATCTGTGGACTATCAGAGTGTTGATGAAACACAGAAATTGCATCGGGATTGAATACGACAGTCACCATCCGTACTCTCCACCATGGGAGTAATGTCTGAAACAGACAACGCATTGATCGTTCCCAGGTAGACCAGTAGTAGTTTCCGATGCACATCTGGAGACATTCTGTAATTTGTGGACCTTCAAAGTGTTGATGAAACACAGAATTTGCATCGGGATTGAATACAACAGTCACCATGCACACTTTCCTCCATGGGAGTAAAGTCTCAAACAATCTACGTATTTGATCGTTTCCAGGAAGACCAGTAGTAGTTTCCGATGCACATCTGCAAGCAATCTGTAATCTGTGGACTATCAGAGTGTTGATGAAACACAGAAATTGCATCAGGATTGAATACAACAGTCACCATCCACACTTTCCTCCATGGGAGAAATGTCTGAAACAGTCTATGCTTTGATCGTTCGAAGGAAGACCAGTAGTAGTTTCAGTTGCACATCTGGAGACAGCCCGTAATCTGTGGACTATCAGAGTGTTGATGAAACACAGAAATTGCATCGGGATTGAATACAACAGTCAAGATCCTCACTTTCCTTCATGGGAGTAATGTCTGAAACAGTCTACGCTTTGATGGTTCCCTGGAAGACCAGTAGTAGTTTCCGATGCACATCTGGAGGCATTCTGTAATTTGTGGACCTTCAAAGTGTTGATGAAACACAGAAATTGCATCGGGATTGAATACAACAGTCACCCTGCACACTTTCCTCCATAGGACTAATGTCTCAAATAGTCTACGTTTTTGATCGTTCCCAGGAAGACCAGTAGTAGTTTCCGTTGCACATCTGGATGCAATCTGTAATCTGTGGACTATCAGATTATTGATCAAACACAGAAATTGGATCGGGACTGAATACAACAGTCACCATGCGCACTTTCCTATGTGGGAGTAATGTCTCCAACAGTCTACGCTTTGATCGTTCCCTGGAAGACCAGTAGTAGTTTCCGATGCACATCTGGAGGCAATCTATAATCTGCGGACTATCAGACTGTTGATGAAACTCAGAAATTGCATCGGGATTGAAAACAACATTCACCATGCACACTTTACTCCATGGGAGTAATGTCTGAAACTGTCTACGCTGTGATCGTTCCCAGGAAGACCAGTAGTAGTTTGCGATGCACATCTGGAGACAATCTGTAATCTGTGGACTATCAGAGTGTTGATGAAACACAGAAGTTGCATCGGGATTGAATACAACAGTCACGATCCGTACTTTCCTTCATGGGAGTAATGTCTGAAACAGTCTTCGCTTTAATCGTTCCCTGGAAGACCAGTAGTAGTTTCCGATGCACATCTGGAGGCATTCTGTAATTTGTGGACCTTCAAAGTGTTAATGAAACACAGAAATTGCATAGGGATTGAATACAACAGTCACCATGCACACTTCCCTCCATGGGAGTAATGTCTCAAACGGTCTACGTTTTTGATTGTTCCCAGGAAGACCAGTAGTAGCTTCCGATGCACATCTGGAGGCAATCTGTAATCTGTTAACTACCAGAGTGTTGATGAAACCCAGAAATTGCATCGGGATTGAATACAACAGTCACCATGCGCACTTTCCTCCATGGGAGTAATATCTCAAACACTCCACGCTTTGATCGTTCCCTGGAAGACCAGTAGTAATTTCCGATGCACATCTGTAGGCATTCTGTAATTTGGGGACCTTCAAAGTGTTGATGAAACACAGAAATTGCATATGGATTGAATACAACAGTCACCATGCACACTTTCCTCCATAGGACTAATGTCTCAAATAGTCGACGTTTTTGATCGTTCCGAGGAAGACCAGTAGTAGTTTCCGTTGCACATCTGGATGCTATCTGTAATCTGTGGACTATCAGATTATTGATGAAACACAGAAATTGGATCGGGACTGAATACATCCGTACTCTCCTCCATGGGAGTAATGTCTGAAACAGTCTACGCTTTGATCGTTCCCTGGAAGACCAGTAGTAGTTTCCGATGCACATCTGGAGGCAATCTATAACCTGCGGACTATCAGACTGTTGATGAAACTCAGAAATTGCATCGGGATTGAAAACAACATTCACCATGCACACTTTACTCCATGGGAGTAATGTCTGAAACTGTCTACGCTGTGATCGTTCCCAGGAAGACCAGTAGTAGTTTGCGATGCACATCTGGAGACAATCTGTAATCTGTGGACTATCAGAGTGTTGATGAAACACAGATGTTGCATCTTGATTGAATACAACAGTCACGATCCGTACTTTCCTTCATGGGAGTAATGTCTGAAACAGTCTTCGCTTTAATCGTTCCCTGGAAGACCAGTAGTAGTTTCCGATGCACATCTGGAGGCATTCTGTAATTTGTGGACCTTCAAAGTGTTAATGAAACACAGAAATTGCATAGGGATTGAATACAACAATCACCATGCACACTTCCCTCCATGGCAGTAATGTCTCAAAGAGTCTACATTTTTGATCGATCCAAGGAAGACCAGTAGTAGTTTCCGATGCACATCTGGAGGCAATCTGTAATCTGTGGACCATCAGAGTGTTGATGAAACCCAGAAATTGCATTGGGATTGAATACAACAGTCACCATGCGCACTTTCCTCCATGGGAGTAATGTCTCAAACAGTCTACGCTTTGATCGTTCACATTAAGACCAGTAAGAGTTTCCGATGCACATCTGGATGCAATCTGTATTCTGTGGACTATTAGAGTGTTGATGAAACACAGAAATTTCATCGGGATTGAAGAAAACAGTCACCATCCGCACTTTCCTCCATGGGAGTAATGTCTGAAACAGTCTACTTTTTGATCGTTCCCTGGAAGACCAGTAGTAGTTTCTGAAGCACATCTGTAGGCATTCTGTAATCTGTGGACTATCAGAGTGTTGATGAAACACAGAAATTGAATCGGGATAGAATACAACAGTCAACATCCCCACTTTCCTCCATGGGAGTAATGTCTGAAACAGTCTACGCTTAGATCGTTCCCAGGAAGACCAGTAGTAGTTTCCGATACTCATCTGGAGGCATTCTGTAATTTGTGGACCTTCAAAGTGTTGATGAAACACAGAATTTGCATTGGGATTGAATACAACAGTCACCTCGCACACTTTCCCCCACGGGAGTAATGTCTCAAACAGTCTACGTTTTTGATCGTTCCCAGGAAGACCAGTAGTAGTTTCCGATGCACATCTGGAGGCAATCTGTAATCTGTGGACTATCAGAGTGTTGATGAAACCCAGAAATTGCGTCGGGATTGAATACAACAGTCACCATGCGCACTTTCCTCCATGGGAGTAATGTCTCAAACTGTCCACGCTTTGATCTTTCCCTTTAAAACCAGTAGTTTTTTCCGATCCACATTTGGAGGCAATCTGTAATTTGTGGACTATCAGAGTGTTGATGAAACACAGACAATGCATCGGGATTGAGTTTAACAGTCACCATCCGCACTTTCCTACATGGGAGTAATGTCTCAAACAGTCTACGGTTTGATCGTTCCCTGGAAGACCAATAGTAGTTTCCGATGCACATCTGAAGGCATTCTATAATCTGTGCCCTATCAGACTGTTGATGAAACACAGAAATTGCATCGGGAGTGAATACAACAGTCACCATCCGCACTTTCCTTCATGGAAGTAATGTCTCAAACAGTCTACGATTTGATAGTTCCCTGGAAGACCAGTAGTAGTTTCCGATACTCATCTGGAGAAATTCTGTAATCTGTGGACCTTAAAATTTTGATGAAACAGAGAAATTGCATCGGGACTGTATACAACAGTCACCATCCGCACTTTCCTCCATGAGAGTAATGTCTTAAACAGTCTACGCTTTGATCGTTCCCAGGAAGACCAGTAGTAGTTTCCGATGAACGTCTGGAGACAATCAGTAATCTGTGGACTATCAGAGTGTTGATGAAACACAGAAATTGCGTCGGGATTGAAAACAACAGTCACCATGCGCACTTTCCTCCATGGGAGTAATGTATCAAACAGTCCACGCTTTGATCTTTCCCTTTAAAACCAGTAGTTTTTTCCAATCTACATTTGAAGGCAATCTGTAATTTGAGGACTAACAGAGTGTTGATGAAACACAGACAATGCATCGGGATTGAATACAACAGTCACCATGCGCACTTTCCTCCATGGGAGTAATGTCATCAAACAGTCTACGCATTGATCGTTCCCTGGAAGACCAATAGTAGTTTCCGATGCACATCTGGAGGCATTCTATAATCTGTGCCCTATCAGACTGTTGATGAAACACAGAAATTGCATCTGGATTGAATACAAAAGTCACCATGCGCATTTTCCTCCATGGGAGTAATGTCTCAAACAGTCTACGCTTTGATCGTTCCCATTAAGACCAGTAAGAGTTTCCGATGCACATCTGGATGCAATCTGTATTCTGTGGACTATTAGAGTGTTGATGAAACACAGAAATTTCATCGGGATTGAAGAAAACAGTCACCATCCGCACTTTCCTCCATGGGAGTAATGTCTGAAACAGTCTACGCTTTGATCGTTCCCTGGAAGACCAGTAGTAGTTTCTGAAGCACATCTGGAGGCACTCTGTACTCTGTGGGCCTTCAAAGTGTTGATGAAACACAGAAATTGCATCGGGAGTGAATACAACAGTCACCATGCACACTTTCCTCCATGGGAGTAATGTCTCAAAGAGTCTACGTTTTTGATCGTTCCCAGGAAGGCCAGTAGTAGTTTCCGATGCACATCTGGAGGCAATCTGTAATCTGTTAACTACCAGTGTGTTGATGAAAACCAGAAATTGCATCGGGATTGAATACAACAGTCACCATGCGCACTTTCCTCCATGGGAGTAATATCTCAAACAGTCCACGCTTTGATCGTTCCGTGGAAGACCAGTTGTAGTTTCCGATGCACATCTGTAGGCATTCTGTAATTTGTGGACCTTCAAAGTGTTGATGAAACACAGAAATTGCATAGGGATTGAATACAACAGTCACCATGCACACTTTCCTCCATGGGAGTATTGTCTCAAACAGTCTACGTTTTTGATCGATTGAAAGGAAGACCAGTAGTAGTTTCCGATGCACATCTGGAGGCAATCTGTAATCTGTGGACCATCAGAGTGTTAATGAAACCCAGAAATTGCATCGGGATTGAATACAACAGTCACCATGCGCACTTTCCTCCATGGGAGTAATGTCATCAAACAGTGTACGCATTGATCGTTCCCTGGTAGACCAATAGTAGTTTCCGATGCACATCTAGAGGCATTCTATAATCTGTGCCCTGTCAGACTGTTGATGAAACACAGAAATTGCATCTGGATTGAATACAAAAGTCACCATGCGCATTTTCCTCCATGGGAGTAATGTCTCAAACAGTCTACGCTTTGATCGCTCCTATTAAGACCAGTAAGAGTTTCCGATGCACATCTGGATGCAATCTGTATTCTGTGGACTATTAGAGAGTTGATGAAACACAGAAATTTCATCGGGATTGAATAAAACAGTCACCATACGCACTTTCCTCCATGGGAGTAATGTCTGAAACAGTCTACGCTTTGATCGTTCCCTGGAAGACCAGTAGTAGTTTCTGAAGCCCATCTGGAGGCACTCTGTACTCTGTGGACCTTCAAAGTGTTGATGAAACACAGAAATTGCATCGGGATTGAATACAACAGTCACCTCGCACACTTTCCTCCACGGGAGTAATGTCTCAAACAGTCTACGTTTTTGATCGTTCCCAGGAAGACCAGTAGTTGTTTCCGATGCACATCTGGAGGCAATCTGTAACCTGTGGACTATCAGAGTGTTGATGAAACCCAGAAATTGCGACGGGATTGAATACAACAGTCACCATGCGCACTTTCCTCCATGGGAGTAATGTATCAAACAGTCCACGCTTTGATCTCTCCCTTTAAAACCAGTAGTTTTTTCCGATCCACATTTGGAGGCAATCTGTAATTTGAGGACTATCAGAGTGTTGATGAAACACAGACAATGCATCGGGATTGAGTACAACAGTCACCATTCGCACTTTCCTACATGGGAGTAATGTCTCAAACAGTCTACGGTTTGATCGTTCCCTGGAAGACCAATAGTAGTTTCCGATGCACATCTGAAGGCATTCTATAATCTGTGGCCTATCAGACTGTGGATGAAACACAGAAATTGCATCGGGAGTGAATACTTCAGTCACCATCAACACTTTCCTCCATGTGAGTAATGTCTCAAACAGTCTACGCTTTGATCGTTCCCTGCAAGGCCAGTAGTAGTTTTCGATGCACATCTGGAGGCATTCCGTAATCTGTGGACCTTCAAAGTGTTGATGACACACAGAAATTGCATCGGATTGAATACAACAGTCACCATGCACACTTTCCTCCATGGGAGTAATGTCTGAAACAGTCTACGGTTTGATCGTTCCCAGGAAGACCAGTAGTAGTTTCCGATGCACATCTGTAGACAATCTGTAATCTGTTGGACAATCAGAGTGTTGATGAAACACAGAAATTGCATCGGGATTCAATACAACAGTCAACATCCGCACTTTCCTCCATGGGAATAATGTCTGAAACAGTCTACGCTTTGATCGCTCCCAGGAAGACCAGTAGTAGTTTCCGATGCACATCTGGAGACAATTTGTAATCCGTGGACTATCAGAGTGTTGATGAAACACAGAAATTGCATCGGGATTGAATACGAATGACACCATCCGTACTCTCCTCCATGGGAGTAATGTCTGAAACAGTCTACGCTTTGATCTTTCCCAGGAAGACCAGTAGTAGTTTCCGATGCACATCTGGAGACAATCTGTAATCTGTGGACTATCAGAGTGTTGATGCAGCACAGAAATGGAATCGGTATTGTATACAAGAGTCACCATCCGCACATTCCTTCATGGGAGTAATATCTGAAACAGTCTACGCTTTGATCGTTCCCTGGAAGACCAGTAGTAGTTTCCGAAGCACATCTGGAGGCATTCTGTAATTTGTGGACCTTCAAAGTGTTGATGAAACACAGAAATTGCATCGGGATAGATAACAACAGTCACCATGCACACTTTCCTCCATGGGAGTAATGTCTCAAACAGTTTACGCTTTGATCGTACCCTCGAAGACCAGTAGTAGATTCCGACGCACATCTGGAGGCAATCTGTTATCTGTGGACTATCAGAGTGTTGATGAAACACAGAAATTGCATCGGGATTGAGAACAACAGTCACCATCCGCACTTTCCTCCATGGGAGTAATGTCTGAAACAGTCTACGCTTTGATCGTTCCCAGGAAGACGAATAGTAGTTTCCGATGCACATCTGGAGGCAATCTGTAATATGTGGACTATCAGTGTGTTGATGAAACACAGAAATTGCATCGGGATTGAATACAATTGTCACCATGCGCACTTTCCTCAAGGGAGTAATGTCTTAAACAGTGTACGCTTTGATAGTTCCCTGGAAGACCAGTAGTAGTTTCCGATGCACATCTGGAGAAATTCTGTAATCTGTGGACCTTAAAATTTTGATGAAACAGAGAAATTGCATCGGGACTGTATACAACAGTCACCTTCCGCACTTTCCTCCATGAGAGTAATGTCTGAAACAGTGTACGCTTTGATCGTTCCCAGGAAGACCAGTAGTAGCTTCCGATGCACATCTCGATGCAATCTGTAATCTGTGGACTATCAGAATGTTGATGAAACACAGAAATTGCATCGGGAGTGAATACTTCAGTCACCATCAACACTTTCCTCCATGGGAGTAATGTCTCAAACAGTCTACGCTTTGATCTTTCCCAGGAAGACCAGTAGTAGTTTCCGATGCACATCTGGAGACAATCTGTAATCTGTGGACTATCAGAGTGTTGATGCAGCACAGAAATGGAATCGGTATTGTATACAAGAGTCACCATCCGCACATTCCTTCATGGGAGTAATATCTGAAACAGTCTACGCTTTGATCGTTCCCTGGAAGACCAGTAGTAGTTTCCGAAGCACATCTGGAGGCATTCTGTAATTTGTGGACCTTCAAAGTGTTGATGAAACACAGAAATTGCATCGGGATAGAATACAACAGTCACCATGCACACTTTCCGCCATATGAGTAATGTCTCAAACAGTTTACGCTCTGATCGTTCCCTCGAAGACCTGTAGTAGATTCCGACGCACATCTGGAGGCAATCTGTTATCTGTGGACTATCAGAGTGTTGATGACACACAGAAATTGCATCGGGAGTGAGAAAAACAGTCACCATTCGCACTATCCTCCATGGGAGTAATGTCTGAAACAGTCTACGGTTTGATCGTTACCAGGAAGACCAGTTGTAGTTTCCGATGCACATCTGGAGACAATCTGTAATCTGTGGACTATCAGAGTGTTGATGAAACACAGAAGTTGCATCGGGATTGAATACAACGGTCACGATCCGCACTTTCCTTCATGGGAGTAATGTCTGAAACAGTCTACGCTTTGATCGTTCCCTGGAAGTCCAGTAGAAGTTTCCGATGCACATCTGGATGCAATATGTAATCTGTGGACTATCAAAGTGTTGATGAAACACAGAAATTGCATCGGGAGTGAATACTTCAGTCACCATCCACAATTTCCTCCATGAGAGTAATGTCTCAAACAGTTTACGCTTTGATCGTTCCCTCGAAGACCAGTAGTAGTTTGCGATTCACATCTGGAGTCAATCTGTTATCTGTGGACTATCAGAGTGTTGATGAAACACAGAAATTGCATTGGAATTGAGAACAACAGTCACCATACGCACTCTCCTCCATGGGAGTAATGTCTCAAACAGTCTACGCTTTATCGTTCCCATTAAGACCAGTAGTGGTTTCCGATGCACATCTGGTAGCATTCTGTAATCTGTGGACTATCAGAGTGTTTATGAAACACATAAATTGCATCGGGATTGAATACAACAGTCACCATGCGCACTTTCCTCCACGGGAGTAATGTCTGAAACAGTCTACGCTTTGATCGTTCCCCGGAAGACCAGTAGGGGTTTCCGATGCACATCTGGTGGCATTCTGGAATCTCTGGTCTATCAGAGTGTTGTTGAAACACATAAATTGCATCGGAATTGAATACAACAGTCACCATGCATATTTTCCTCCACGGGGGTAATGTCTCAAACAGTCTACGCTTTGATCGTTCCCTGGAAGGCCAGTAGTAGCTTCCGATGCACATCTGGTAGCACTCTGTAATCTGTCGACTATCAGAGTGTTGATGAAACACAGAAATTGCATCGGGATTCAATACAACATTCACCATGCGCACTTTCCTCAACGGGAGTAATGTCTCAAACAGTCTACGCTCTGATCGTTTCCTGGAAGACCAGTAGTAGTTTCCGATGCACATCCGGTGGCATTCTGTAATCGGTGGACTATCACAGTGTTGATGAAACACAGAAATTTCATCGCAATTGAATATAACAGTCACCATCCACACTTTCCTCCACGGGAGTAATGTCTCAAACAGTCTACGCTTTGATCGTTCACAGGAAGACCAGTAGTAGTTTCCGATGCACATCTGAATTCAATCTGTAATCTGTGGACTATCAGTGTGTTGATGAAACACAGAAATTGCATCGGGATTGAATACAACAGTCACCATCCGCAATTTCCTCAATGTGAGTAATGTCTGAAACAGTGTACGCTTTCATAATTCCCTGGAAGACCAGTAGTAGTTTCCGATGCACACCTGGAGGCATTCTGTAATTTGTGGACCTTCAAAGTGTAAATGAAACACAGAAATTGCTTCGGGATTGAATACAACAGTCACCATGCACACTTTCCTCCATGGGAGTAATGTCTGAAACAGTCTACGGTTTTATCGTTCCCAGGAAGACCAGTAGTAGTTTCGGATGCACATCTGGAGACAATCTGTAGTCTGTGGACTATCAGAGTGTTGTTGAAACACAGTAATTGCATCAGGATTGAATACAACAGTCACCATCCGCACTTTCCTCCATGGGAGTAATGTCTGAAATAGTCTACGCTTTAATCGTTCACTGGAAGACCAGTAGTACTTTCCGATGCACATCTGGAGGCATTCTGTACTCCGTGGGTCTTCAAAGTGTTGATGAAACACAGAAATTGCATTGGGAGTGAATACAACAGTCACCATCCGCACTTTCCTCCATGGGAGTAATGTCTTAAACACTATACGCTTTGATCGTTCGCATTAAGATCAGTAGTAGTATCCGATGCACATCTGGAGGCATTCTGTAATGTGTGGACCTTCAAAGTGTTGATGAAACACAGAAATTGAATCGGGATTGAATACAACAGTCACCATGCACACTTTCCTCCATGGGAGTAATGTCTGAAACAGTATACGCTTTCATCGTTCAATGGAAGACCAGTAGTAGTTTACGATGCACACCTGGAGGCATTCTGTAATTTTTGGACCTTCAAAGTGTCGATGAAACACAGAAATTGGATCGGGATTGAATACAACAGTCACCATGCACACTTTCCTCCATGGGAGTAATGTCTCAAACAGTATACGCTTTGATCGTTCCCAGGAAAACCAGTAGTAGTTTCCGATGCACATCTGGTGGCAATCTGTAATCTGCGGACAATCAGAGTGTTGATGAAACACAAAAATTGCATCGGAATTCAATACAACAATCAGCATCCGCACTTTCTTCCATGGCAGTAATGTCTCAAACAGTCTACGCTTTGATCGTTCCCTGGAAGAACAGTAGTAGTTTCCGATGCACATCTGGTGGCATTCTGTAATCGGTGGACTGTCATAGTGTTGATGAAACACAGAAATTTCATCGCGATTGAATATAACAGTCACCATCCACACTTTCCTCCACGGGAGTAATGTCTCAAACAGTCTACGATTTGATCGTTCCCTGGAAGACCAGTAGTAGTTTCCGATGCACCGATGGCTGCATTCTGTAATCTGTGGACTATCAGAGTGCTGATGAAACACAAAAATTCCATCGGGAGTGAATACAACAGTCACAATGCGCACTTTCCTCCATGGGAGTAATGTCTCAAACAGTCCACGCTTTGATCGTTCCTTGGAAGACCAGTAGCAGTTTCTGATGCACTTCTGGAGGCAATCTGTAATCTGTGAGACCTTCAAAGTGTTGACGAAACTCAGAAATAGCATTGGGATTAAATACAACATTCACCATGCGCACTTTCCTCCATGTGGGTAATGTCTGAAACAGTCTACGCTTTCATAATTCCCTGGAAGACCAGTAGTAGTTTCTGATGCACACCTGGAGGCATTCTGTAATCTGTGGACCTTCAAAGTGTAAATGAAACACAGATATTGCATCGAGATTGAATACAACAGTCACCATGCACACTTTCCTCCATGGGAGTAATGTCTCAAACTGTCTACGCTTTGATCGTTCACAGGAAGACCAGTAGTAGTTTCGGATGCACATCTGGGGACAATCTGTAATCTGTGGACTATCAGAGTGTTGTTGAAACACAGTACTTGCATCAGGATTGAATACAACAGTCACCATCCGCACTTTCCTCCATGGGAGTAATGTCTGAAATAGTCTACGCTTTAATCGTTCCCTGGAAGACCAGTAGTAGTTTCCGATGCACATCTGGAGGCATTCTGTACTCTGTGGGTCTTCAAAGTGTTGATGAAACACAGAAATTGCATTGGGAGTGAATACAACAGTCACCATCCGCACTTTCCTCCATGGGAGTAATGTCTTAAACACTATACGCTTTGATCGTTCCCATTCAGACCAGTAGTAGTTTCCGATGCACATCTGGAGGCATTATGTAAGGTGTGGACCTTCAAAGTGTTGATGAAACACAGAAATTGAATCGGGATTGAATACAACAGTCACCATGCACACCTCCCTCCATGGGAGTAATGTCTCAAACAGTATACGCTTTGATCGTTCCCTGGAAGACCAGTAGTAGTTTCCGATGCACATCTGGAGGCATTCTGGAATTTTTGGACCTTCAAAGTGTCGATGAAACACAGAAATTGGATCGGGATTGAATACAACAGTCACCATGCACACTTTCCTCCATGGGAGTAATGTCTCAAACAGTATACGCTGTGATCGTTCCCAGGAAGACCAGTAGTAGTTTCCGATGCACATCTGGAGGCAATCAGTAATCTGTGGACTATCAGAGTGTTGACGAAACACAGAAATTGCATCGGGATTGAATACAAAAGTCACCATGCGCACTTTCCTCCATGGGAGTAATGTCTCAAACAGTCTACGCTTTGATCGTTCCCTGGAAGACCAGAAGTAGTTTCCGATGCACATCTGGAGGCAATCTGTAATATGTGGCCTTCAAAGTGTTGACGAAACACAGAAATTGCATCGGGATTAAATACAACATTCACGATGCGCACTTTCCTATATGGGAGTAATGTCTGAAAGAGTCTACGCTTTGATCGTTCCCTGGAAGACCAGTAGTAGTTACGATGCACATCTGAAGTCAATCTGTAATCTGTGGACTATCAGAGTGTTGATGAAACACAGAAATTGCATCGGGATTGAATACAACAGTCACCATCGGCACTTCCCTCCATGGGAGTAATGTCTCAACCAGTCTACGCTTTGATCGTTCACTGGAAGACCAGTAGTAGTGTCCGATCCACATCTGGTGGCATTCTGTAATCTGTGGACTATCAGAGTGTTGATGAAACACAAAAATTCCATCGGGAGTGAATACAACACTCACAATGCGCTCTTTCCTCCATGGGAGTAATGTCTCAAACAGTCTACGCTTTGATCGTTCACTGGAAGACCAGTTGTAGTTTCCGATGCGCATCTGGTGGCATTCTGTAATCTGTGGACTATCAGAGTGTTGATGAAACACCAAAATTGCATCGGAATTCAATACAACAATCAGCATCCGCACTTTCTTCCATGGGAGTAATGTCTCAAACAGTCTACGCTTTGATCGTTCCCTGGAAGACCAGTTGTAGTTTCCGAAGCACATCTGGTGGCATTCTGTAATCTGTGGACTATCATAGTGTTGATGAAACACAGAAATTTCATCGCGACTGAATACAACAGTCACCATCCACACTTTCCTCCGCGAGAGTAATGTCTCAAACAGTCTACGATTTGATCGTTCCCTGGAAGACCAGTAGTAGTTTTCGATGCGCAGCTGGCTGCATTCTGTAATCTGTGGACTATCAGAGTGCTGATGAAACACAAAAATTCCATCGGGAGTGAATACAACAGTCACAATGCGCACTTTCCTCCATGGGATTAATGTCTCAAACTGTCTACGCTTTGGTCGTTCAATGGAAGACCAGTAGTAGTTTCTGATGCACATCTGGAGGCAATCGGTAATCTGTGGACCTTCAAAGTATTGACGATTCTCAGAAATTGCATTGGGATTAAACACAACATTCACCATGCGCACTTTCCTCCATGTGAGTAATGTCTGAAACAGTCTACGCTTTCATAATTCCCTGGAAGACCAGTAGTAGTTTCCGATGCACACCTGGAGGCATTCTGTAATTTGTGGACCTTCAAAGTGTCGATGAAACACAGAAATTGGATCGCGATTGAATACAACAGTCACGATGCACACTTTCCTCCATGGGAGTAATGACTCAAACAGTATACGCTTTGATCGTTCCCAGGAAGACCAGTAGTAGTTTCCGATGCACATCTGGAGGCAATCAGTAATCTGTGGACTATCAGAGTGTTGATGAAACACAGAAATTGCATCGGGATTGAATACAAAAGACACCATGCGCACTTTCCTCCATGGGAGTAATGCCTCAAACAGTCTACGCTTTGATCGTTCCCTGGAAGACCAGTGGTAGTTTCCGATGCACATCTGGAGGCATTCTGTAATCTGTGGACTATCAGAGTGGTGATGAAACACAGAAATCGCATCGGGATTGGATACAACAGTCAGCATCCGCACTTTCCTCCATGGGAGAAATGTCTCAACCAGTCTACGCTTTGATCGTTCCCTGGAAGACCAGTAGTAGTTTCTGATCCACATCTGGTGGCATTCTGTAATCTGTGGACTCACAGAGTGTTGATGAAACACAGAAAATGCATGGGGAATGAATACAACAGTCACCATGCGAACTTTCCTCCATAGGAGTAATTTCTCAAAGAGTTTACGATTTGATCTTTCCCTGGAAAACCAGTAGTAGTTTCCGATGCACATCTGGAGGCATTCTGTAGTCTGTGGACTCTCAGAGTGTTGATGAAACACAGAAATTGCATCGGGATTGAATACTACAGTCACCATCCGCACTTTCCTCCATGGGAGTAATGTCTCAAACAGTCTACGCTTTTATCGTTAACTGGAAGACCAGTAGTAGTTTCCGATGCACATCTGGTGGCATTCTGTAATCTTTGGACTATCAGAGTGTTGATGATACACAAAAATTCCATCGGGAGTGAATACAACAGTCACAATGCGCACTTTAATCCATGGGAGTAACGTCTCAAACAGTCTACGCTTTGATCGTTCCCTGGAAGACCAGTAGTAGTTTCCGATGCACATCTGTAGGCATTCTGTAATCTGTGGACTATCAGAGTATTGATGAAACACAGATATTGCATAGGGATTGAATAAAACAGTCACCATTCGCAATTTCCTGAATGGGAGTAATGTCTCAAACAGTCTACGCTTTGATCGTTCCCAGGAAGAACAATAGTAGTTTGAGATGCACTTCTGGAGGCATTCTGTAATCTGTGGACTATCAGAGTGTTGAAGAAACACAGAAAATGTATCGGGAATGAATACAACAGTCACCATGCGCACTTTCCCCCATAGGAGTAATGTCTCAAAGAGTTTACGCTTTGATCGTTCCCTGGAAAACCAGTAGTAGTTTCCGATGCACATCTGGAGGCATTCTGTAAACTGTGGACTCTTACAGTGTTGATGAAACACTGAAATTGCATCGGGATTGAATACAACAGTCAACATCCGCACTTTCCCCCATGGGATTAATGTCTGAAAAAGTCTACGCTTTGATCGTTCCCAGGAAGACCAGTAATAGTTTCGGATGCACATCTGGAGACAATCTGTAATCTGTGGAATATCAGACTGTTGATGAAACATAGAAATTGCATCGGGATTGAATACAACAGTCACCATGCGCACTTTCCTCCATGGGAGTAATGTCTCAAACAGTCCACGCTTTGATCGTTCCCTGGAAGACCAGTAGTACTTTCCGATGCACATCTGGAGGCATTCTGTAATCTGTGGACTATCAGAGTGTTGACGAAACACAGCAATTGCATCGGGACTGAGTACAACAGTCACCATTCGCACTCTCCTCCATGGGACTAATATCTTGAACAATCTACGCTTTGATCGATCCCTGGAAGACCACTAGTAGTTTCCGATGCACATCTGGAGGCATTCTATAATCTGTGGTCTATCAGACTGTTGATGAAACACAGAAATTGCATCGGGATTGAATACAACAGTCACCATCCGCACTTTCCTCCATGGGAGTAATGTCTGAAACAGTCTACGCTTCGATCTATCCCTGGAAGACCATTAGTAGTTTCCGATGCACATCTGGAGGCATTCTGTACTCTGTGGACCTTTAATGTGTTGAGGAAAGACAGAAACTGCATCATGAGTGAATACAACAGTCACCATGCGCACTTTCCTCAATGGGAGTAATGTCACAAACAGTCTACGATTTGATCGTTCCCTGGAAGACCAGAAGTAGTTTCCGATGCACATCTGGAGGCAATCTGTAATCTGTGGCCTTCAAAGTGTTGACGAAACACAGAAATTGCATCGGGATTAAATACAACATTCACGATGCGCACTTTCCTATATGGGAGTAATGTCTGAAAGAGTCTACGTTTGATCGTTCCCTGGAAGACCAGTAGTAGTTTCCGATGCACATCTGAAGTCAATCTGTAATCTGTGGACTATCAGAGTGTTGATGAAACACAGAAATTGCATCGGGATTGAATACAACAGTCACCATCCCCACTTTCCTCCATGGGAGTAATGTCTGAAATAGTCTACGATTTGATCGTTCCCTGGAAGACCAGTAGTAGTTTCCGATGCACATCTGGAGGCATTCTGTTCTCTGGGGGTTTTCAAAATGTTGATGAAACACAGAAATTGCTTTGGGAGTGAATACAACAGTCACCATCCGCACTTTCCTCCATGGGAGTAATGTCTTAAACACTATACGCTTTGATCGTTCCCATTAAGACCAGTAGTAGTTTCCGATGCACATCTGGATGCATTCTGTAATGTGTCGACCTTCTAAGTGTTGATGAAACACAGAAATTGCATCGAGATTGAATACAACAGTCACGTTGCACACTTTCCTCAATTGGAGTAATGTCTCAAACAGTCTACGCTTTGATCGTTCATTGGAAGACCAGTGGTAGTTTCCGATGCACATCTGGAGGCATTCTGTAATCTGTGGACCATCAAAGTGGTGATGAAACACAGAAATCGCATCGGGATTGGATACAACAGTCACCATCCGCACTTTCCTCCATGGGAGTAATGTCTCAACCAGTCTACGCTTTGATCGTTCCCTGGAAGACCAGTAGTAGTTTCTGATCCACATCTGGTGGCATTCTGTAATCTGTGGACTCTCAGAGTGTTGATGAAACACAGAAAATGCATGGGGAATGATTACAACAGTCACCATGCGCACTTTCCTCCATAGGAGTAATTTCTCAAAGAGTTTACGCTTTGATCGTTCCCTGGAAAACCAGTAGTAGTTTCCGATGCACTTCTGGAGGCATTCTGTAATCTGTGGACTCTCAGAGTGTTGATGAAACACTGAAATTGCATCGGGATTGAATACTACAGTCACAATCCGCACTTTCCTCCATGGGAGTAATGTCTCAAACAGTCTACGCTTTTATCGTTCCCTGGAAGACCAGTAGTAGTTTCCGATGCACATCTGGTGGCATTCTGTAATCTGTGGACTATCAGAGTGTTGATGATACACAAAAATTCCATCGGGACTGAATACAACAGTCACAATGCGCACTTTAATCCATGGGAGTAACGTCTCAAACAGTCTACGCTTTGATCGTTCCCAGGAAGACCAGTAGTAGTTTCCGATGCACATCTGTAGGCATTCTGTAATCTGTGGACTATCAGAGTGTTGATGAAACACAGACAATGCATCGGGAATAAATACAACAGTCACCATGCGCACTTTCCTCCGTAGGAGTAATGTCTCAAAGTGTTTACGCTTTGATCGTTCCCTGGAAGGTCAGTGGTAGTTTCCGATGCACATCTGGAGGCATTCTGTAATCCGTGGACTATCAGAGTATTGATGAAAACAGAAATTGCATCGGGATAGAATACAACAGTCACCATGCGCACTTTCCTGAATGGGGGTAATGTCTCAACAGTCTACGCTTTGATCGTCCACTGGAAGACCAGAAGTAGTTTATGATGCACATCTGGTGGCATTCTGCAATCTGTGGACTATCAGAGTGTTGATGAAACACAGAAATTGCATCGGCATTGAATACAACAGTCACCATGCGCACTTTCCTCCATGGGAGTAATGTCTGAAACAGTCTACGCTTTGATCGTTCCCTGTAAGACCAGTGGTAGTTTCCGATGCACATCTGGAGGCATTCTGTAATCTGTGGACTATCAGAGTATTGATGAAACACAGATATTGCATCGGGATTGAATACAAGAGTCACCTTTCGCAATTTCCTGAATGGGAGTAATGTCTCAAACAGTCAACGATTTGATCGTTCCCAGGAAGAACAGTAGTAGTTTCCGATGCACTTCTGGAGGCATTCTGTTATCTGTGGACTATCAGAGTGTTGATGAAACACAGAAAATGCATCGGGAATGAATACAACATTCACCATGCGCACTTTCCCCCATAGGAGTAATGTCTCAAAGAGTTTACGCTTTGATCGTTCTCTGGAAAACCAGTAGTAGTTTACGATGCACATCTGGAGGCATTCTGTAATCTGTGGTCTCTTACAGTGTTGATGAAACACTGAAATTGCATCGGGATAGAATACAACAGTCACCATGCGCACTTTCCTGAATGGGAGTAATGTCTCAATAGTCTACGCTTTGATCGTCCACTGGAAGACCAGTAGTAGTTTCCGATGCACATCTGGAGGCATTCTGCAATTTGAGGACCTTCAAAATGTTGATGAAACACAGAAATTGCATCGGAATTGAATACAACAGTCACCATGCACACTTTCCTGAATGGGAGTAATGTCTGAAACAGTCCACGATTTGATCGTTCCCAGGAAGACCAGTATTAGTTTCCGATGCACATCTGGAGGATATCAGTAATCTGTGTACTATCAGAGTGTTGATGAAACACAGAAATTGCATCGGGATTGAATACAGCAGCCAACATGCGCACTTTCCTCCATGGGAGTAATGTCTCAAACACTCTACGCTTTGATCGTTCCCACTAAGACCAGTAGTAGTTTCCGATGCACATCTGGAGGCATTCTATAATCTGTGGTCTATCAGACTGTTGATGAAACACAGAAATTACATCGGGATTGAATACAACAGTCACCATGCGCACTTTCCTGAATGGGAGTAATGTCTGAAACAGTCCACGATTTGATCGTTCCCAGGAAGACCAGTATTAGTTTCCGATGCACATCTGGAGGATATCAGTAATCTGTGTACTATCAGAGTGTTGATGAAACACAGATATTGCATCGGGATTGAATACAACAGTCACCATGCGCACTTTCCTCCATGGGAGTAATGTCTCAAACAGTCTACGCTTTGATCGTTCCCTGGAAGACCAGTGGTAGTTTCCGATGCACATTTGGAGGCATTCTGTAATCTGTGGACTATCAGAGTATTGATGAAACACAGAAATTTGCATCGGGATTGAATACAACAGTCACCATGCGCACTTTCCTGAAAGGGTGTAATGTCTCAAACAGTCTACGCTTTGATCGTTCCCTGGAAGACCAGATGCAGTTTCCGATGCCCATCTGGTGGCATTCTGTGATCTGTGGACTATCAGAGTGTTGATGAAACACAGAAATTGCATCGGGAGTGAATACAACAGTCACCATGCGCACTTTCCTCAATGGGAGTAATGTCTAAAACAGTCTACGCTTTGATCGTTCCCTGGAAGACCTGACGTAGTTTCCGATGCACATCTGGAGGGATTCTGTAATCTGTGGACTATCAAAGTGGTGATGAAACACAGAAATCGCATCGGGATTGGATACAACAGTCACCATCCGCACTTTCCTCCATGGGAGTAATGTCTCAACCAGTCTACGCTTTGATCGTTCCCTGGAAGACCAGTAGTAGTTTCTGATCCACATCTGGTGGCATTCTGTAATCTGTGGACTCTCAGAGTGTTGATGAAACACAGAAAATGCATGGGGAATGATTACAACAGTCACCATGCGCACTTTCCTCCATAGGAGTAATTTCTCAAAGAGTTTACGCTTTGATCGTTCCCTGGAAAACCAGTAGTAGTTTCCGATGCACTTCTGGAGGCATTCTGTAATCTGTGGACTCTCAGAGTGTTGATGAAACACTGAAATTGCATCGGGATTGAATACTACAGTCACAATCCGCACTTTCCTCCATGGGAGTAATGTCTCAAACAGTCTACGCTTTTATCGTTCCCTGGAAGACCAGTAGTAGTTTCCGATGCACATCTGGTGGCATTCTGTAATCTGTGGACTATCAGAGTGTTGATGATACACAAAAATTCCATCGGGACTGAATACAACAGTCACAATGCGCACTTTAATCCATGGGAGTAACGTCTCAAACAGTCTACGCTTTGATCGTTCCCAGGAAGACCAGTAGTAGTTTCCGATGCACATCTGTAGGCATTCTGTAATCTGTGGACTATCAGAGTGTTGATGAAACACAGACAATGCATCGGGAATAAATACAACAGTCACCATGCGCACTTTCCTCCGTAGGAGTAATGTCTCAAAGAGTTTACGCTTTGATCGTTCCCTGGAAGGTCAGTGGTAGTTTCCGATGCACATCTGGAGGCATTCTGTAATCCGTGGACTATCAGAGTATTGATGAAAACAGAAATTGCATCGGGATAGAATACAACAGTCACCATGCGCACTTTCCTGAATGGGGGTAATGTCTCAACAGTCTACGCTTTGATCGTCCACTGGAAGACCAGAAGTAGTTTATGATGCACATCTGGTGGCATTCTGTAATCTGTGGACTATCAGAGTGTTGATGAAACACAGAAATTGCATCGGCATTGAATACAACAGTCACCATGCGCACTTTCCTCCATGGGAGTAATGTCTAAAACAGTCTACGCTTTGATCGTTCCCTGTAAGACCAGTGGTAGTTTCCGATGCACATCTGGAGGCATTCTGTAATCTGTGGACTATCAGAGTATTGATGAAACACAGATATTGCATCGGGATTGAATACAAGAGTCACCTTTCGCAATTTCCTGAATGGGAGTAATGTCTCAAACAGTCAACGATTTGATCGTTCCCAGGAAGAACAGTAGTAGTTTCCGATGCACTTCTGGAGGCATTCTGTTATCTGTGGACTATCAGAGTGTTGATGAAACACAGAAAATGCATCGGGAATGAATACAACATTCACCATGCGCACTTTCCCCCATAGGAGTAATGTCTCAAAGAGTTTACGCTTTGATCGTTCTCTGGAAAACCAGTAGTAGTTTACGATGCACATCTGGAGGCATTCTGTAATCTGTGGTCTCTTACAGTGTTGATGAAACACTGAAATTGCATCGGGATAGAATACAACAGTCACCATGCGCACTTTCCTGAATGGGAGTAATGTCTCAATAGTCTACGCTTTGATCGTCCACTGGAAGACCAGTAGTAGTTTCCGATGCACATCTGGAGGCATTCTGCAATTTGAGGACCTTCAAAATGTTGATGAAACACAGAAATTGCATCGGAATTGAATACAACAGTCACCATGCACACTTTCCTCCATGGGTGTTATGTCTCAAACAGTCTACGATTTGATCGATTCCTGGAAGACCAGCAGTAGTTTCCGATGCACATCTGAGGGCAATCTGTAATCTGTGGACTATCAGAGTGTTGATGAAACAAAGAAATTGCATCGGGATTGAATACAGCAGCCAACATGCGCACTTTCCTCCATGGGAGTAATGTCTCAAACACTCTACGCTTTGATCGTTCCCACTAAGACCAGTAGTAGTTTCCGATGCACATCTGGAGGCATTCTATAATCTGTGGTCTATCATACTGTTGATGGAACACAGAAATTACATCGGGATTGAATACAACAGTCACCATGCGCACTTTCCTGAATGGGAGTAATGTCTGAAACAGTCCACGATTTGATCGTTCCCAGGAAGACCAGTATTAGTTTCCGATGCACATCTGGAGGATATCAGTAATCTGTGTACTATCAGAGTGTTGATGAAACACAGAAATTGCATCGGGATTGAATACAACAGTCACCATGCGCACTTTCCTCCATGGGAGTAATGTCTCAAACAGTCTACGCTTTGATCGTTCCCTGGAAGACCAGTGGTAGTTTCCGATGCACATTTGTAGGCATTCTGTAATCTGTGGACTATCAGAGTATTGATGAAACACAGAAATTTGCATCGGGATTGAATACAACAGTCACCATGCGCACTTTCCTGAAAGGGTGTAATGTCTCAAACAGTCTACGCATTGATCGTTCCCTGGAAGACCAGAAGCAGTTTCCGATGCCCATCTGGTTTCATTCTGTGATCTGTGGACTATCAGAGTGTTGATGAAACACAGAAATTGCATCGGGAGTGAATACAACAGTCACCATGCGCACTTTCCTCAATGGGAGTAATGTCTAAAACAGTCTACGCTTTGATCGTTCCCTGGAAGACCTGACGTAGTTTCCGATGCACATCTGGAGGGATTCTGTAATCTGTGGACTATCAAAGTGTTGATGAAACACAGAAATTGCATCGGGATTGAATACCACAGTCACCATGTGCACTTTCCTACATGGGAGTAATGTCTCAAACAGTCTACGCCTTGATCGTTCCAAGGAAGACCTGTAGTAGTTTCCGAAGCACATCTGGAGGCATTCTGTAATCTATGGACTATCAGAGTGTTGATGAAACACAGAAAATGCATCGGGAATGAATACAACTGTCACCATGCGCACTTTCCACCATAGGAGTAATGTCTCAAAGAGTTTACGCTTTGATCGTTCCCTGGAAGACCAGTAGTAGATTCCGATGGACATCTGGAGGCAATCTGTAATCTGTGGACCTTCAAAGTGTTGACGAAACACAGAAATTGCATCGGGATTAAATAAAACATTCACCATGTGCACTTCCCTCCATGGGAGTAATGTCTGAAAGAGTCTACGCTTTGATCGTTCCCTGGAAGACCAGTAGTAGTTTCCGATGCACATCTGGAGGCATTTTGTAACCTGTGGACCTTCAAAGTGTTGATGAAACACAGAAATTGCATCGGGATTGAATACAACAGTCACCATGCACCCTTTCCTCCATGGGAGTAATGTCTGAAACAGTCCACGATTTGATCGTTCCCAGGAAGACCAGTAGTAGTTTCCGATGCACATCTGGAGGCAACCAGTAATCTGTGGACTATCAGAGTATTGATGAAACACAGAAATTTGCATCGGGATTGAATACAACAGTCACCATGCGCACTTTCCTGAATGGGTGTAATGTCTCAAACAGTCTACGCTTTGGTCGTTCCCTGGAAGACCAGAAGCAGTTTCCGATGCCCATCTGGTGGCATTCTGTGATCTGTGGACTTTCAGAGTATTGATGAAACACAGAAATTTGCATCGGGATTGAATACAACTGTCACCATGCGCACTTTCCTGAAAGGGTGCAATGTCTCCAACAGTCTACGCTTTGATCGTTCCCTGGAAGGCCAGAAGCAGTTTCCGATGCACATCTGGTGGCATTCTGTGATCTGTGGACTATCAGAGTGTTGATGAAACACAGAAATTGCATTGGGATAGAATACAACAGTTACCTTGCGCACTTTCCTCCATGGAGAAATGTCTCAAACACTCTACGCTTTGATCGTTCCCATTAAGACCAGTAGTAGTTTCCGATGCACATCTGGAATCATTCTGTAATCTGTGGACTATCAGACTGTTGATGAAACACAGAGATCGCATCGGGATTGAATACAACAGTCACCAAGCACACTTCCCTCCATGGGAGTAATGTCTGAAACAGTCTACGCTTTGATCGTTCCCTGGAAGACCAGAAGCAGTTTCCGATGCCCATCTGGTGGCATTCTGTGATCTGTGGACTATCAGAGTGTTGATGAAACACAGAAATTGCATCGGGAGTGAATACAACAGTCACCATGCGCACTTTCCTCAATGGGAGTAATGTCTAAAACAGTCTACGCTTTGATCGTTCCCTGGAAGACCTGACGTAGTTTCCGATGCACATCTGGAGGGATTCTGTAATCTGTGGACTATCAAAGTGTTGATGAAACACAGAAATTGCATCGGGATTGAATACCACAGTCACCATGTGCACTTTCCTTCATGGGAGTAATGTCTCAAACAGTCTACGCCTTGATCGTTCCCAGGAAGACCTGTAGTAGTTTCCGAAGCACATCTGGAGGCATTCTGTAATCTATGGACTATCAGAGTGTTGATGAAACACAGAAAATGCATCGGGAATGAATACAACAGTCACCATGCGCACTTTCCTCCATAGGAGTAATGTCTCAAAGAGTTTACGCTTTGATCGTTCCCTGGAAGACCAGTAGTAGTTTATGATGCACATCTGGTGGCATTCTGTAATCTGTGGACCTTCAAAGTGTTGACGAAACACAGAAATTGCATCGGGATTAAATAAAACATTCACCATGTGCACTTCCCTCCATGGGAGTAATGTCTGAAAGAGTCTACGCTTTGATCGTTCCCTGGAAGACCAGTAGTAGTTTCCGATGCACATCTGGAGGCATTTTGTAACCTGTGGACCTTCAAAGTGTTGATGAAACACAGAAATTGCATCGGGATTGAATACAACAGTCACCTTTCGCAATTTCCTGAATGGGAGTAATGTCTCAAACAGTCAACGATTTGATCGTTCCCAGAAAGAACAGTAGTAGTTTCCGGTGCACTTCTGGAGGCATTCTGTTATCTGTGGACTATCAGAGTGTTGATGAAACACAGAAAGTGCATCGGGAATGAATACAACATTCACCATGCGCACTTTCCCCCATAGGAGTAATGTCTCAAAGAGTTTACGCTTTGGTCGTTCTCTGGAAAACCAGTAGTAGTTTACGATGCACATCTGGAGGCATTCTGTAATCTGTGGTCTCTTACAGTGTTGATGAAACACTGAAATTGCATCGGGATAGAATACAACAGTCACCATGCGCACTTTCCTGAATGGGAGTAATGTCTCAATAGTCTACGCTTTGATCGTCCACTGGAAGACCAGTAGTAGTTTCCGATGCACATCTGGAGGCATTCTGCAATTTGAGGACCTTCAAAATGTTGATGAAACACAGAAATTGCATCGGAATTGAATACAACAGTCAACATGCACACTTTCCTCCATGGGTGTTATGTCTCAAACAGTCTACGATTTCATCGATTCCTGGAAGACCAGCAGTAGTTTCCGATGCACATCTGAGGGCAATCTGTAATCTGTGGACTATCAGAGTGTTGATGAAACAAAGGAATTGCATCGGGATTGAATACAGCAGCCAACATGCGCACTTTCCTCCATGGGAGTAATGTCTCAAACACTCTACGCTTTGATCGTTCCCACTAAGACCAGTAGTAGTTTCCGATGCACATCTGGAGGCATTCTATAATCTGTGGTCTATCATACTGTTGATGAAACACAGAAATTACATCGGGATTGAATACAACAGTCACCATGCGCACTTTCCTGAATGGGAGTAATGTCTGAAACAGTCCACGATTTGATCGTTCCCAGGAAGACCAGTATTAGTTTCCGATGCACATCTGGAGGATATCAGTAATCTGTGTACTATCAGAGTGTTGATGAAACACAGAAATTGCATCGGGATTGAATACAACAGTCACCATGCGCACTTTCCTGAAAGGGTGTAATGTCTCAAACAGTCTACGCTTTGATCGTTCCCTGGAAGACCAGAAGCAGTTTCCGATGCCCATCTGGTGGCATCCTGTAATCTGTGGACTATCAGAGTATTGATGAAACACAGAAATTTGCATCGGGATTGAATACAACAGTCACCATGCGCACTTTCCTGAAAGGGTGTAATGTCTCAAACAGTCTACGCTTTGATCGTTCCCTGGAAGACCAGAAGCAGTTTCCGATGCCCATCTGGTGGCATTCTGTGATCTGTGGACTATCAGAGTGTTGATGAAACACAGAAATTGCATCGGGAGTGAATACAACAGTCACCATGCGCACTTTCCTCAATGGGAGTAATGTCTAAAACAGTCTACGCTTTGATCGTTCCCTGGAAGACCTGACGTAGTTTCCGATGCACATCTGGAGGGATTCTGTAATCTGTGGACTATCAAAGTGTTGATGAAACACAGAAATTGCATCGGGATTGAATACCACAGTCACCATGTGCACTTTCCTACATGGGAGTAATGTCTCAAACAGTCTACGCCTTGATCGTTCCAAGGAAGACCTGTAGTAGTTTCCGAAGCACATCTGGAGGCATTCTGTAATCTATGGACTATCAGAGTGTTGATGAAACACAGAAAATGCATCGGGAA
Source organism: Schistocerca gregaria (assembly GCF_023897955.1). Taxonomy (NCBI): domain Eukaryota; kingdom Metazoa; phylum Arthropoda; class Insecta; order Orthoptera; family Acrididae; genus Schistocerca; species Schistocerca gregaria. The sequence continues at coordinate 2,741,655 of NW_026061764.1, read as the reverse complement.
TGAATACAACAGTCACCATGCGCACTTTCCACCATAGGAGTAATGTCTCAAAGAGTTTACGCTTTGATCGTTCCCTGGAAGACCAGTAGTAGATTCCGATGGACATCTGGAGGCAATCTGTAATCTGTGGACCTTCAAAGTGTTGACGAAACACAGAAATTGCATCGGGATTAAATAAAACATTCACCATGTGCACTTCCCTCCATGGGAGTAATGTCTGAAAGAGTCTACGCTTTGATCGTTCCCTGGAAGACCAGTAGTAGTTTCCGATGCACATCTGGAGGCATTTTGTAACCTGTGGACCTTCAAAGTGTTGATGAAACACAGAAATTGCATCGGGATTGAATACAACAGTCACCATGCACCCTTTCCTCCATGGGAGTAATGTCTGAAACAGTCCACGATTTGATCGTTCCCAGGAAGACCAGTAGTAGTTTCCGATGCACATCTGGAGGCAACCAGTAATCTGTGGACTATCAGAGTATTGATGAAACACAGAAATTTGCATCGGGATTGAATACAACAGTCACCATGCGCACTTTCCTGAATGGGTGTAATGTCTCAAACAGTCTACGCTTTGGTCGTTCCCTGGAAGACCAGAAGCAGTTTCCGATGCCCATCTGGTGGCATTCTGTGATCTGTGGACTTTCAGAGTATTGATGAAACACAGAAATTTGCATCGGGATTGAATACAACTGTCACCATGCGCACTTTCCTGAAAGGGTGCAATGTCTCCAACAGTCTACGCTTTGATCGTTCCCTGGAAGGCCAGAAGCAGTTTCCGATGCACATCTGGTGGCATTCTGTGATCTGTGGACTATCAGAGTGTTGATGAAACACAGAAATTGCATTGGGATTGAACACAACAGTTACCTTACGCACTTTCCTCCATGGAGAAATGTCTCAAACACTCTAAGCTTTGATCGTTCCCATTAAGACCAGTAGTAGTTTCCGATGCACATCTGGAGGCATTCTGTAATCTGTGGACTATCAGACTGTTGATGAAACACAGAGATCGCATCGGGATTGAATACAACAGTCACCAAGCACACTTTCATCCAAGGGAGTAATGTCTCAAACAGTCTACGATATGATCGTTCCCTGGAAGACCAGTCGTAGTTTCCGATGCACATCTGGAGGCATTCTGTAATCTGTGGACTGTAAGACTGTTGATGAAACACAGAAATTGCATCGGGATTGAATACAACAGTCACCATGCGCACTTTCCTCCATGGGAGCAATGTCTCAAAGAGGTTAGGCTCTGATCGTTCCCTGGAAGACCAGTAGTAGTTTCCGATGCACATCTGGAGGCATTCTGTAATCTGTGCACTATCAGAGTGTTGGTGAAACACAGTAATTGCATCGGGATTGATTACAACAGTCCCCATCCGCACTTTCCTGAATGGGTGTAATGTCTCAAACAGTCTACGCTTTGATTGTTCTCTGGAAGACCAGTAGTAGTTTCCGATGCACATCTGGTGGCATTCTGTAATCTGTGGACTATCAGAGTGTTGCTGAGACACAGTAATTGCATCGGGATTGAATACAACAGTCACCATCCGCACTTCCCCCCATGGGAGTAATGTCTGAAACAGTCTACGCTTTGATCGTTCCCTGGAAGACCAGTAGGAGTTTCCGATGCACATCTGGTGGCTTTCAGTAATCTGTGGTCTATAAGAGTGTTGATGAAACACAGAAAATGCATCGGGATTAAATACAACATTCACCATGCACACTTTCCTCCACGGGAGTAATGTCTCAAACAGTCTACGCTTTGATCGTTCCCTGGAAGACCAGTAGTAGTTTCCGATGCACATCTGGAGGCATTCTGTAATCTGTATACCTTCAAAGTGTTGATAAAACACAGAAAGTTCATCGGGATTGAATACAACAGTCACCATGCTCACTTTCCTCCATGGGAGTAATGTCTGAAACAGTCTACGCTTTGATCGTTCCCAGGAAGACCAGTAGTAGTTTCCGATGCACATCTGGAGGCATTCTGTAATTTGTGGACCTTCAAAGTGTTGATGAAACACAGAAATTGCATAGGGATTGAATACAACAGTCACCCTGCACACTTCCCTCCATGTGAGTAATGTCTCAAACAGTCTACGTTTTTGATCGTTCCCTGGAAGACCAGTAGTAGTTTCCGGTGTACATCTGGAGGCAATCTGTAATCTGTGGACTATCAGAGTGTTGATGAAACACAGAAATTGCATCGGTATTGAATACAACAGTCAACATGCGCACTTTCCTCCATGGGAATAATGTCTCAAACACTCTACGCTTTGATCGTTCCCTGGAAGACCAGTAGTAGTTTCCGATGCACATCTGGTGGCATTCTATAATCTGCGGACTATCAGACTGTTGATGAAACACAGAAATTGCATCGGGATTGAATACAACAGTCACGATCCGCACTTTCCTTCATAGGAGTAATGTCTGAAACAGTCTACGCATTGATCGTTCCCTGGAAGACCAGTAGTAGTTTCCGATGCACATCTGGAGGCATTCTGTAATTTGTGGACTATAAGAGTGTTGATGAAACACAGAAATTGCATCGGTAGTGAATACAACAGTCACAATGCACACTTTCCTCCTTGGGAGTAATGTCTCAAACAGTCTACGCTTTGATCGTTCCCTCGAAGACCAGTAGTAGTTTGCGATGGACATCTGGAGGCAATCTGTAATCTGTGGACGTTCAAAGTGTTGACGAAACAGAGAAATGGCATCGGGATTAAATACAACATTCACCATGCGCACTTTCCTCCATGGGAGTAATGTCTGAATGAGTCTACGCTTTGATCGTTCCCTGGAAGACCAGTAGTAGTTTCCGATGCACATCTGGAGGCATTCTCTAATCTGTGGACTAGCAGAGTGTTGATGAAACAAAGAAATGGCATCGCGATTAAATACAACAGTCACCATGCGCACTTTCCTGCATGGGAGTAATGTCTCAAACACTCTACGCTTTTAATCGTTCCCACTAAGACCAGTAGTAGTTTCCGATGCACATCTGGAGACATTCTATAATCTGTGGTCTATCAGACTGTTGATGAAACACAGAAATTACATCGGGATTGAATACAACGGTCACCATGCGCACTATCCTGAAAGGGAGTAATGTCTCAAACAGCCTACGATTTGATCGTTCCCTGGAAGACCCGTAGTAGTCTCCGATGGACATCTGGATGCAATCTGTAATCTGTGGACTATCAGAGTGTTGATGAAACACGGAAATTGCATCGGGTTTGAATACAACAGTCACCATCCGCACTTTCCTCCATGGGAGTAATGTCTGAAACAGTCTACGCTTTGATCGTTCCCAGTAAGACCAGTAGTAGTTTCCGCTGCACATCTGGAAGCATTCTGTAACCTGTGGACCTTCAAAGTGTTGACGAAACACAGAAATTGCATCGGGATTGAATACAACAGTCACCATGCACACTTTCCTCCATGGGAGTAATGTCTGAAACAGTCCACGATTTGATCGTTCCCAGGAAGACCAGTAGTAGTTTTCGATGCTCATCTGGAGGCAATCAGTAATCTGTGTACTATCAGAGTGTTGATGAAACAGAGAAATTGCATCGGGATTGAATACAACAGTCACCATGCGCACTTTCCTCCATGGGAGTAATGTCTCAAAGAGTCTACGCTTTGATCGTTCTGTGGAAGACCAGTGGTAGTTTCCGATGCACATCTGGTGGCATTCTGTTATCTGTGGACTATCAGAGTATTGATGAAACACAGATATTGCATCAGGATTGATTACAACAGTCCCCATCCGCACTTTCCTCCATGGGAGTAATGTCTCAAACAGTCTACGCTTTGATCGTACCCTCGAAGACCAGTATTAGTTTCCGATGCACATCTGGTGGCATTCTGTAATCTGTGGACCATCAGAGTGTTGATGAAACACAGAAATTGCATCGGGATTGAATTCACCATGCGCACTTTCCTCCACGGGAGTAATGTCTCAAACAGTCTACGCTTTGATTGTTCTCTGGAAGACCAGTAGTAGTTTCCGATGCACATCTGGGGGCATTCTGTAATCTGTGGACTATCAGAGTGTTGATGAAACACAGAAATTGCATCGGGATTGAATACAACAGTCACCATGCGCACTTTCCTCCACGGCAGTAATGTGTCAAACAGTCTTCGCTTTGATCGTTCCCTGGAAGACCATTAGTAGTTTCCGATGCACATCTGGTGGCATTCTGTAATCTGTGGACTATCAGAGTGTTGATGAAACACAGTAATTGCATCGGGATTGAATACAACAGTCACCATCCGCACTTCCCTCCATGGGAGTAATGTCTGACACAGTCTACGATTTGATCGTTTCCTGGAAGACCAGTAGGAGTTTCCGATGCACATCTGGTGGCATTCAGTAATCTGTGGTCTATAAGAGTGTTGATGAAACACAGAAAATGCATCGGGATTAAATACAACAGTCACCATGCGCACTTCCCTCCACGGGAGTAATGTCTCAAACAGTCTACGCTTTGATCGTTCCCTGGAAGACCAGTAGTAGTTTCCGATGCACATCTGGAGGATTTCTGTAATCTGTGGACCTTCAAAGTGTTGATAAATCACAGAAATTTCATCGGGATTGAATACAACAGTCACCATGCACACTTTCCTCCATGGGAGTAATGTCTGAAACAGTCTACGCTTTGATCGTTCCCAGGAAGAACAGTAGTAGTTTCCGATGCACATCTGGAGACAATCTGTAATCTGTTTACTATCAGAGTGTTGATAAAAAACACAGAAATTGCATCAGTATGGAATACAACAGTCACCATCCGCACTTTCCTCCATGGGAGTAATGTCTGAAACAGTCTACGCTTTGATCGTTCCCAGGAAGACCAGTAGTAGTTTCCGATGCACATCTGGAGGCATTCTGTAATTTGTGGACCTTCAAAGTGTTGATGAAACACAGAAATTGCATAGGGTTTGAATACAACAGTCACCCTGCACACTTTCCTCCATGGGAGTAATGTCTGAAACAGTCTACGTTTTTGATCGTTCCCAGGAAGACCAGTAGTAGTTTCCGGTGTACATCTGGAGGCAATCTGTAATCTGTGGACTATCAGAGTGTTGATGAAACACAGAAATTGCATCGGGATTGAATACAACAGTCACCATGCGCACTTTCCTCCATGGGAGTAATGTCTCAAATAGTCTACGCTTTGATCGTTCCCTGGAAGACCAGTAGTAGATTCCGATGCACATCTGGTGGCATTCTATAATCTGCGGACTATCAGACTGTTGATGAAACACAGAAATTGAATCGGGATTGAATACAACAGTCACCATCCGCACTTTCCTTCATAGGAGTAATGTCTGAAACAGTCTACGCATTGATCGTTCACTGGAAGACCAGTAGTAGTTTCCGATGCACATCTGCAGGCATTCTGTAATTTGTGGACCTTCAAAGTGTTGATGAAACACAGAAATTGCATAGGGATTGAATACAACAGTCACCATGGACTCTTTCCTCCATGGGAGTAATGTCTCAAACAGTCTACGCTTTGATCGTTCTCTGGAAGACCAGTGGTAGTTTCCGATGCACATCTGGTGGCATTCTGTAATCTGTGGACTATCCGAGTATTGATGAAACACAAAAATTCCATCGGTAGTGAATACAACAGTCACCATGCACACTTTCCTCCATGGGAGTAATGTCTCAAACAGTCTACGCTTTGATCGTTCCCTGGAAGACCAGTAGTAGATTCCGATGCACATCTGGTGGCATTCTATAATCTGCGGACTATCAGACTGTTGATGAAACACAGAAATTGAATCGGGATTGAATACAACAGTCACCATCCGCACTTTCCTTCATAGGAGTAATGTCTCAAACAGTCTACGCTTTGATCGTAACCTCGCAGACCAGTAGTAGTTTGCGATGGATATCTGGAGGCAATCTGTAATCTGTGGGCGTTCAAAGTGTTGACGAAACACAGAAATGGCAGCGGGATTAAATACAACATTCACCATGCGCACTTTCCTCCATGGGAGTAATGTCTGAATGAGTCTACGCTTTGATCGTTCCCTGGAAGACCAGTAGTAGTTTCCGATGCACATCTGGAGGCATTCTGTAATCTGTGGACTATCAGAGTGTTGATGAAACAATGAAATGGCATTGGGATTAAATACAACAGTCACCATGCGCACTTTCCTGCATGGGACTAATGTCTCAAACAGTCTATGCTTTGATCGTTCCCTGGAAGACCAGTAGTAGTTTCCGATGCACATCGGGATGCAATCTGTAATCTGTGGACTATCAGAGTGTTGATGAAACACAGAAATTGCATCGTGATTGAATACAACAGTCACCATCCGCACTTTCCTCCATGGCAGTAATGTCTGAAACAGTCTACACTTTGAACGTTCCCTAGAAGACCAGTAGTAGTTTCCGATTCACATCTGGAGGCATTCAGTAATTTGTGGACCTTCAAAGTGTTGATGAAACACAGAAATTGCATCGGGATTGAATACATCAGTCACCATGCACACTTTCCTCCATGGGAGTAATGTCTGAAACAGTCCACGATTTGACCGTTCCCAGGAAGACCAGTAGTAGTTTCCGATGCACATCTGGAGGCAATCAGTAATCTGTGTACTATCAGAGTGTTGATGAAACAGAGAAATTGCATCGGGATTGAATACAACAGTCACCATGCGCAGTTTCCTCCAAGGGAGTAATGTCTCAAAGAGTCTACGCTTTGATCGTTCTCTGGAAGACCAGTGGTAGTTTCCGATGCACATCTGGTGGCATTCCGTTATCTGTGGACTATCAGAGTATTGATGAAACACAGATATTGCATCGGGATTGAATACAACAGTTACCATGGGCACTTTCCTCTATGGGAGTAATGTCTCAAACAGTCTACGCTTTGATCGTTCCCTAGAAGATCAGTGGTAGTTTCCGATGCACATCTGGAGGCATTCTGTAATCTGTAGACTATCAGAGTATTGATGAAACACAGAAATTTGTATCGGGATTGAATACAACAGTCACAATGCGCACTTTCCTGAAAGGGTGTAATGTCTCAAACAGTCTACGCTTTGATCGCTCCCTGGAAGACCAGCAGCAGTTTGCGATGCACATCTGGTTCCATCCTGTGACCTGTGGACTATCAGAGTGTTCATGAAACACAGAAATTGCATCGGGATTGAATACAACAGTCACCATGTACACTTTCCCTCATGGGAATAATGTTTCAAACAGTCTACGCTTTGATCGTTCCCAGGAAGACCAGTAGTAGTTCCCGATGCACATCTGGAGGCATTCTGTAATCTGTGGACTATCTGAGTGTTGATGAAACACAGAAAATGCATCGGGAATGAATACAACAGTCACCATGCGCACTTTCCTCCATAGGAGTAATGTCTCAAAGTGTTTACACTTTGATCGTTCCCTGGAAGACCTGTAGTAGTTTCCGATGCACGTCTGGTGGCATTCTGTAATCTGTGGACTATCAGAGTGTTGATGAAACACAAAAATTGCACCGGGATTGAATACTACAGTCACCATCCGCACTTTCCTCCATGGGAGTAATGTTTTAAACAGTCCACGCTTTGATCGCTCCCTGGAAGACCAGTAGTAGTTTCCGATGCACATCTGGAGGCATTCTGTAATCTGCGGTCTCTCAGAGTGTTGATGAAACACTGAAATTGCATCGGGAGTGAATACAACAGTCACCATGCGCACTTTCCTCCATGGGAGTAATGTCTCAAACAGTGTACGATTTGATCGTTGCCTGGAAGACCAGTAGTAGTTTCCGATGCACATCTGGAGGCATTCTGTAATCTGTGGACTATAAGACTGTTGATGAAACACAGAAATTGCATCGGGATTGAATACAACAGTCACCATCCGCACTTCCCTCCATGGGAGTAATGTCTGAAACAGTCTACGCTTTGATCGTTAACTGGAAGACCAGTAGGAGTTTCCGATGCACATCTGGTGGCTTTCAGTAAACTGTGGTCTATAAGAGTGTTGATGAAACACAGAAAATGCATCGGGATTAAATACAACATTCACCATGCACACTTTCCTCCACGGGAGTAATGTCTCAAACAGTCTACGCTTTGATCGTTCCCTGGAAGACCAGTAGTAGTTTCCGATGCACATCTGGAGGCATTCTGTAATCTGTATACCTTCAAAGTGTTGATAAAACACAGAAATTTCATCGGGATTGAATACAACAGTCACCATGCACACTTTCCTCCATGGGAGTAATGTCTGAAACAGTCTACGCTTTGATCGTTCCCAGGAAGACCAGTAGTAGTTTCCGATGCACATCTGGAGGCATTCTGTAATTTGTGGACCTTCAAAGTGTTGATGAAACACAGAAATTGCATAGGGATTGAATACAACAGTCACCCTGCACACTTCCCTCCATGTGAGTAATGTCTCAAACAGTCTACGTTTTTGATCGTTCCCTGGAAGACCAGTAGTAGTTTCCGGTGTACATCTGGAGGCAATCTGTAATCTGTGGACTATCAGAGTGTTGATGAAACACAGAAATTGCATCGGTATTGAATACAACAGTCAACATGCGCACTTTCCTCCATGGGAATAATGTCTCAAACACTCTACGCTTTGATCGTTCCCTGGAAGACCAGTAGTAGTTTCCGATGCACATCTGGTGGCATTCTATAATCTGCGGACTATCAGACTGTTGATGAAACACAGAAATTGCATCGGGATTGAATACAACAGTCACGATCCGCACTTTCCTTCATAGGAGTAATGTCTGAAACAGTCTACGCATTGATCGTTCCCTGGAAGACCAGTAGTAGTTTCCGATGCACATCTGGAGGCATTCTGTAATTTGTGGACTATAAGAGTGTTGATGAAACACAGAAATTGCATCGGTAGTGAATACAACAGTCACAATGCACACTTTCCTCCTTGGGAGTAATGTCTCAAACAGTCTACGCTTTGATCGTTCCCTCGAAGACCAGTAGTAGTTTGCGATGGACATCTGGAGGCAATCTGTAATCTGTGGACGTTCAAAGTGTTGACGAAACAGAGAAATGGCATCGGGATTAAATACAACATTCACCATGCGCACTTTCCTCCATGGGAGTAATGTCTGAATGAGTCTACGCTTTGATCGTTCCCTGGAAGACCAGTAGTAGTTTCCGATGCACATCTGGAGGCATTCTCTAATCTGTGGACTAGCAGAGTGTTGATGAAACAAAGAAATGGCATCGCGATTAAATACAACAGTCACCATGCGCACTTTCCTGCATGGGAGTAATGTCTCAAACACTCTACGCTTTTAATCGTTCCCACTAAGACCAGTAGTAGTTTCCGATGCACATCTGGAGGCATTCTATAATCTGTGGTCTATCAGACTGTTGATGAAACACAGAAATTACATCGGGATTGAATACAACGGTCACCATGCGCACTTTCCTGAAAGGGAGTAATGTCTCAAACAGCCTACGATTTGATCGTTCCCTGGAAGACCCGTTGTAGTTTCCGATGGACATCTGGATGCAATCTGTAATCTGTGGACTATCAGAGTGTTGATGAAACACGGAAATTGCATCGGGTTTGAATACAACAGTCACCATCCGCACTTTCCTCCATAGGAGTAATGTCTGAAACAGTCTACGCTTTGATCGTTCCCAGTAAGACCAGTAGTAGTTTCCGCTGCACATCTGGAAGCATTCTGTAACCTGTGGACCTTCAAAGTGTTGACGAAACACAGAAATTGCATCGGGATTGAATACAACAGTCACCATGCACACTTTCCTCCATGGGAGTAATGTCTGAAACAGTCCACGATTTGATCGTTCCCAGGAAGACCAGTAGTAGTTTTCGATGCTCATCTGGAGGCAATCAGTAATCTGTGTACTATCAGAGTGTTGATGAAACAGAGAAATTGCATCGGGATTGAATACAACAGTCACCATGCGCACTTTCCTCCATGGGAGTAATGTCTCAAAGAGTCTACGCTTTGATCGTTCTGTGGAAGACCAGTGGTAGTTTCCGATGCACATCTGGTGGCATTCTGTTATCTGTGGACTATCAGAGTATTGATGAAACACAGATATTGCATCAGGATTGATTACAACAGTCCCCATCCGCACTTTCCTCCATGGGAGTAACGTCTCAAACAGTCTACGCTTTGATCGTACCCTCGAAGACCAGTATTAGTTTCCGATGCACATCTGGTGGCATTCTGTAATCTGTGGACCATCAGAGTGTTGATGAAACACAGAAATTGCATCGGGATTGAATTCACCAAGCGCACTTTCCTCCACGGGAGTAATGTCTCAAACAGTCTACGCTTTGATTGTTCCCAGGAAGACCAGTAGTAGTTTCCGATGCACATCTGAGGGCAATCTGTAATTTGTGGACCTTCAAAGTGTTGATGAAACACAGAAATTGCATAGGGTTTGAATACAACAGTCACCATCCGCACTTTCCTCCATGGGAGTAATGTCTCAAACAGTCTACGTTTTTGATCGTTCCCAGGAAGACCAGTAGTAGTTTCCGGTGTACATCTGGAGACAATCTGTAATCTGTGGACTATCAGAGTGTTGGTGAAACACAGAAATTGCATCGGGATTGAATACAACAGTCACCATGCGCACTTTCCTCCATGGGAGTAATGTCTCAAATAGTCTACGCTTTGATCGTTCCCTGGAAGACCAGTAGTAGTTTCCGATGCACATCTGGAGGCATTCTATAATCTGTGGTCTATCAGACTGTTGATGAAACACAGAAATTACATCGGGATTGAATACAACGGTCACCATGCGCACTTTCCTGAAAGGGAGTAATGTCTCAAACAGTCTACGATTTGATCGTTCCCTGGAAGACCTGTAGTAGTTTCCGATGGACATCTGGATGCAATCTGTAATCTGTGGACTATCAGAGTGTTGATGAAACACGGAAATTGCATCGGGTTTGAATACAACAGTCACCATCCGCACTTTCCTCCATGGGAGTAATGTCTGAAACAGTCTATGCTTTGATCGTTCCCAGTAAGACCAGTAGTAGTTTCCACTGCACATCTGGAGGCATTCTGTAACCTGTGGACCTTCAAAGTGTTGACGAAACACAGAAATTGCATCGGGATTGAATACAACAGTCACCATGCACACTTTCCTCCATGGGAGTAATGTCTGAAACAGTCCACGATTTGATCGTTCCCAGGAAGACCAGTAGTAGTTTTCGATGCACATCTGGAGGCAATCAGTAATCTGTGTACTATCAGAGTGTTGATGAAACAGAGAAATTGCATCGGGATTGAATACAACAGTCACCATGCGCACTTTCCTCCATGGGAGTAATGTCTCAGAGAGTCTACGCTTTGATCGTTCTCTGGAAGACCAGTGGTAGTTTCCGATGCACATCTGGTGGCATTCTGTTATCTGTGGACTATCAGAGTATTGATGAAACACAGATATTGCATCAGGATTGATTACAACAGTCCCCATCCGCACTTTCCTCCATGGGAGTAATGTCTCAAACAGTCTACGCTTTGATCGTACCCTCGAAGACCAGTATTAGTTTCCGATGCACATCTGGTGGCATTCTGTAATCTGTGATCCATCAGAGTGTTGATTAAACACAGAAATTGCATCGGGATTGAATTCACCATGCGCACTTTCCTCCACGGGAGTAATGTCTCAAACAGTCTACGCTTTGATTGTTCTCTGGAAGACCAGTTGTAGTTTCCGATGCACATCTGGTAGCATTCTGTAATCTGTGGACTATCAGAGTGTTGATGAAACACAGAAATTGCATCGGGATTGAATACAACAGTCACCATGCGCACTTTCCTCCACGGGAGTAATGTGTCAAACAGTCTACGCTTTGATCGTTCCCTGGAAGACCAGTAGTAGTTTCCGATGCACATCTGGTGGCATTCTGTAATCTGTGGACTATCAGAGTGTTGATGAAACACAGTAATTGCATCGGGATTGAATACAACAGTCACCATCCGCACTTCCCTCCATGGGAGTAATGTCTGACACAGTCTACGATTTGATCGTTTCCTGGAAGACCAGTAGGATTTTCCGATGCACATCTGGTGGCATTCAGTAATCTGTGGTCTATAAGAGTGTTGATGAAACACAGAAAATGCATCGGGATTAAATACAACAGTCACCATGCGCACTTCCCTCCACGGGAGTAATGTCTTAAACAGTCTACGCTTTGATCGTTCCCTGGAAGACCAGTAGTAGTTTCCGATGCACATCTGGAGGCATTCTGTAATCTGTGGACCTTCAAAGTGTTGATAAAACACAGAAATTTCATCGGGATTGAATACAACAGTCACCATGCACACTTTCCTCCATGGGAGTAATGTCTGAAACAGTCTACGCTTTGATCGTTCCCAGGAAGAACAGTAGTAGTTTCCGATGCACATCTGGAGACAATCTGTAATCTGTTTACTATCAGAGTGTTGATAAAAAGCACAGAAATTGCATCAGGATTGAATACAACAGTCACCATCCGCACTTTCCTCCATGGGAGTAATGTCTGAAACAGTCTACGCTTTGATCGTTCCCAGGAAGACCAGTAGTAGTTTCCGATGCACATCTGGAGGCATTCTGTAATTTGTGGACCTTCAAAGTGTTGATGAAACACGGAAATTGCATAGGGTTTGAATACAACAGTCACCCTGCACACTTTCCTCCATGGGAGTAATGTCTGAAACAGTCTACGTTTTTGATCGTTCCCAGGAAGACCAGTAGTAGTTTCCGGTGTACATCTGGAGGCAATCTGTAATCTGTGGACTATCAGAGTGTTGATGAAACACAGAAATTGCATCGGGATTGAATACAACAGTCACCATGCGCACTTTCCTCCATGGGAGTAATGTCTCAAATAGTCTACGCTTTGATCGTTCCCTGGAAGACCAGTAGTAGATTCCGATGCACATCTGGTGGCATTCTATAATCTGCGGACTATCAGACTGTTGATGAAACACAGAAATTGAATCGGGATTGAATACAACAGTCACCATCCGCACTTTCCTTCATAGGAGTAATGTCTGAACAGTCTACGCATTGATCGTTCACTGGAAGACCAGTAGTAGTTTCCGATGCACATCTGCAGGCATTCTGTAATTTGTGGACCTTCAAAGTGTTGATGAAACACAGAAATTGCATAGGGATTGAATACAACAGTCACCATGCACTCTTTCCTCCATGGGAGTAATGTCTCAAACAGTCTACGCTTTGATCGTTCTCTGGAAGACCAGTGGTAGTTTCCGATGCACATCTGGTGGCAATCTGTAATCTGTGGACGTTCAAAGTGTTGACGAAACAGAGAAATGGCATCGGGATTAAATACAACATTCACAATGCGCACTTTCCTCCATGGGAGTAATGTCTGAATGAGTCTACGCTTTGATCGTTCCCTGGAAGACCAGTAGTAGTTTCCGATGCACATCTGCAGGCATTCTCTAATCTGTGGACTAGCAGAGTGTTGATGAAACAAAGAAATGGCATCGCGATTAAATACAACAGTCACCATGCGCACTTTCCTGCATGGGAGTAATGTCTCAAACACTCTACGCTTTTAATCGTTCCCACTAAGTCCAGTAGTAGTTTCCGATGCACATCTGGAGGCAATCTGTAATCTGTGGACTATCAGAGTGTTGATGAAACACAGAAATTACATCGGGATTGAATACAACGGTCACCATGCGCACTTTCCTGAAAGGGAGTAATGTCTCAAACAGTCTACGATTTGATCGTTCCCTGGAAGACCTGTAGTAGTTTCCGATGGACATCTGGAAGCAATCTGTAATCTGTGGACTATCAGAGTGTTGATGAAACACGGAAATTGCATCGGGTTTGAATACAACAGTCACCATCCGCACTTTCCTCCATGGGAGTAATGTCTGAAACAGTCTATGCTTTGATCGTTCCCAGTAAGACCAGTAGTAGTTTCCACTGCACATCTGGACGCATTCTGTAACCTGTGGACCTTCAAAGTGTTGACGAAACACAGAAATTGCATCGGGATTGAATACAACAGTCACCATGCACACTTTCCTCCATGGGAGTAATGTCTGAAACAGTCCACGATTTGATCGTTCCCAGGAAGACCAGTAGTAGTTTTCGATGCACATCTGGAGGCAATCAGTAATCTGTGTACTATCAGAGTGTTGATGAAACAGAGAAATTGCATCGGGATTGAATACAACAGTCACCATGCGCACTTTCCTCCATGGGAGTAATGTCTCAGAGAGTCTACGCTTTGATCGTTCTCTGGAAGACCAGTGGTAGTTTCCGATGCACATCTGGTGGCATTCTGTTATCTGTGGACTATCAGAGTATTGATGAAACACAGATATTGCATCAGGATTGATTACAACAGTCCCCATCCGCACTTTCCTCCATGGGAGTAATGTCTCAAACAGTCTACGCTTTGATCGTACCCTCGAAGACCAGTATTAGTTTCCGATGCACATCTGGTGGCATTCTGTAATCTGTGATCCATCAGAGTGTTGATTAAACTCAGAAATTGCATCGGGATTGAATTCACCATCCGCACTTTCCTCCACGGGAGTAATGTCTCAAACAGTCTACGCTTTGATTGTTCTCTGGAAGACCAGTTGTAGTTTCCGATGCACATCTGGTAGCATTCTGTAATCTGTGGACTATCAGAGTGTTGATGAAACACAGAAATTTCATCGGGATTGAATACAACAGTCACCATGCGCACTTTCCTCCACGGGAGTAATGTGTCAAACAGTCTACGCTTTGATCGTTCCCTGGAAGACCAGTAGTAGTTTCCGATGCACATCTGGTGGCATTCTGTAATCTGTGGACTATCAGAGTGTTGATGAAACACAGTAATTGCATCGGGATTGAATACAACAGTCACCATCCGCACTTCCCTCCATGGGAGTAATGTCTGACACAGTCTACGATTTGATCCTTTCCTGGAAGACCAGTAGGAGTTTCCGATGCACATCTGGTGGCATTCAGTAATCTGTGGTCTATAAGAGTGTTGATGAAACACAGAAAATGCATCGGGATTAAATACAACAGTCACCATGCGCACTTCCCTCCACGGGAGTAATGTCTCAAACAGTCTACGCTTTGATCGTTCTCTGGAAGACCAGTGGTAGTTTCCGATGCACATCTGGTGGCAATCTGTAATCTGTGGACGTTCAAAGTGTTGACGAAACAGAGAAATGGCATCGGGATTAAATACAACATTCACCATGCGCACTTTCCTCCATGGGAGTAATGTCTGAATGAGTCTACGCTTTGATCGTTCCCTGGAAGACCAGTAGTAGTTTCCGATGCACATCTGGAGGCATTCTCTAATCTGTGGACTAGCAGAGTGTTGATGAAACAAAGAAATGGCATCGCGATTAAATACAACAGTCACCATGCGCACTTTCCTGCATGGGAGTAATGTCTCAAACACTCTACGCTTTTAATCGTTCCCACTAAGACCAGTAGTAGTTTCCGATGCACATCTGGAGGCATTCTATAATCTGTGGACTATCAAAGTATTGATGAAACACAGATATTGCATCAGGATTGATTACAACAGTCCCCATCCGCACTTTCCTCCATGGGAGTAATGTCTCAAACAGTCTACGCTTTGATCGTACCCTCGAAGACCAGTATTAGTTTCCGATGCACATCTGGTGGCATTCTGTAATCTGTGGACCATCAGAGTGTTGATGAAACACAGAAATTGCATCGGGATTGAATTCACCATGCGCACTTTCCTCCACGGGAGTAATGTCTCAAACAGTCTACGCTTTGATTGTTCTCTGGAAGACCAGTAGTAGTTTCCGATGCACATCTGGTGGCATTCTGTAATCTGTGGACTATCAGAGTGTTGATGAAACACAGAAATTGCATCGGGATTGAATACAACAGTCACCATGCGCACTTTCCTCCACGGGAGTAATGTGTCAAACAGTCTTCGCTTTGATCGTTCCCTGGAAGACCAGTAGTAGTTTCCGATGCACATCTGGTGGCATTCTGTAATCTGTGGACTATCAGAGTGTTGATGAAACACAGTAATTGCATCGGGATTAAATACAACAGTCACCATCCGCACTTCCCTCCATGGGAGTAATGTCTGAAACAGTCTACGATTTGATCGTTCCCTGGAAGACCAGTAGGAGTTTCCGATGCACATCTGGTGGCATTCAGTAATCTGTGGTCTATAAGAGTGTTGATGAAACACAGAAAATGCATCGGGATTAAATACAACAGTCACCATGCGCACTTCCCTCCACGGGAGTAATGTCTCAAACAGTCTACGCTTTGATCGTTCCCTGGAAGACCAGTAGTAGTTTCAGATGCACATCTGGAGGCATTCTGTAATCTGTGGACCTTCAAAGTGTTGATAAAACACAGAAATTGCATCAGGATTGAATACAACAGTCACCTACCGCACTTTCCTCCATGGGAGTAATGTCTGAAACAGTCTACGCTTTGATCGTTCCCAGGAAGACCAGTAGTAGTTTCCGATGCACATCTGAGGGCAATCTGTAATTTGTGGACCTTCAAAGTGTTGATGAAACACAGAAATTGCATAGGGTTTGAATACAACAGTCACCCTGCACACTTTCCTCCATGGGAGTAATGTCTCAAACAGTCTACGTTTTTGATCGTTCCCAGGAAGACCAGTAGTAGTTTCCGGTGTACATCTGGAGGCAATCTGTAATCTGTGGACTATCAGAGTGTTGATGAAACACAGAAATTGCATCGGGATTGAATACAACAGTCACCATGCGCACTTTCCTCCATGGGAGTAATGTCTCAAATAGTCTACGCTTTGATCGTTCCCTGGAAGACCAGTAGTAGTTTCCGATGCACATCTGGAGGCATTCTATAATCTGTGGTCTATCAGACTGTTGATGAAACACAGAAATTACATCGGGATTGAATACAACGGTCACCATGCGCACTTTCCTGAAAGGGAGTAATGTCTCAAACAGTCTACGATTTGATCGTTCCCTGGAAGACCTGTAGTAGTTTCCGATGGACATCTGGATGCAATCTGTTATCTGTGGACTATCAGAGTGTTGATGGAACACGGAAATTGCATCGGGTTTGAATACAACAGTCACCATCCGCACTTTCCTCCATGGGAGTAATGTCTGAAACAGTCTATGCTTTGATCGTTCCCAGTAAGACCAGTAGTAGTTTCCACTGCACATCTGGAGGCATTCTGTAACCTGTGGACCTTTAAAGTGTTGACGAAACACAGAAATTGCATCGGGATTGAATACAACAGTCACCATGCACACTTTCCTCCAGGGGAGTAATGTCTCAGAGAGTCTACGCTTTGATCGTTCTCTGGAAGACCAGTGGTAGTTTCCGATGCACATCTGGTGGCATTCTGTTATCTGTGGACTATAAGAGTGTTGATGAAACACAGAAAATGCATCGGGATTAAATACAACAGTCACCATGCGCACTTCCCTCCACGGGAGTAATGTCTCAAACAGTCTACGCTTTGATCGTTCCCAGGAAGACCAGTAGTAGTTTTCGATGCACATCTGGAGGCAATCAGTAATCTGTGTACTATCAGAGTGTTGATGAAACAGAGAAATTGCATCGGGATTGAATACAACAGTCACCATGCGCACTTTCCTCCATGGGAGTAATGTCTCAGAGAGTCTACGCTTTGATCGTTCTCTGGAAGACCAGTGGTAGTTTCCGATGCACATCTGGTGGCATTCTGTTATCTGTGGACTATCAGAGTATTGATGAAACACAGATATTGCATCAGGATTGATTACAACAGTCCCCATCCGCACTTTCCTCCATGGGAGTAATGTCTCAAACAGTCTACGCTTTGATCGTACCCTCGAAGACCAGTATTAGTTTCCGATGCACATCTGGTGGCATTCTGTAATCTGTGGACCATCAGAGTGTTGATGAAACACAGAAATTGCATCGGGATTGAATTCACCATGCGCACTTTCCTCCACGGGAGTAATGTCTCAAACAGTCTACGCTTTGATTGTTCTCTGGAAGACCAGTAGTAGTTTCCGATGCACATCTGGTGGCATTCTGTAATCTGTGGACTATCAGAGTGTTGATGAAACACAGAAATTGCATCGGGATTGAATACAACAGTCACCATGCGCACTTTCCTCCACGGGAGTAATGTGTCAAACAGTCTTCGCTTTGATCGTTCCCTGGAAGACCAGTAGTAGTTTCCGATGCACATCTGGTGGCATTCTGTAATCTGTGGACTATCAGAGTGTTGATGAAACACAGTAATTGCATCGGGATTAAATACAACAGTCACCATCCGCACTTCCCTCCATGGGAGTAATGTCTGAAACAGTCTACGATTTGATCGTTCCCTGGAAGACCAGTAGGAGTTTCCGATGCACATCTGGTGGCATTCAGTAATCTGTGGTCTATAAGAGTGTTGATGAAACACAGAAAATGCATCGGGATTAAATACAACAGTCACCATGCGCACTTCCCTCCACGGGAGTAATGTCTCAAACAGTCTACGCTTTGATCGTTCCCTGGAAGACCAGTAGTAGTTTCCGATGCACATCTGAAGGCATTCTGTAATCTGTGGACCTTCAAAGTGTTGATAAAACACAGAAATTTCATCGGGATTGAATACAACAGTCACCATGCACACTTTCCTCCATGGGAGTAATGTCTGAAACAGTCTACGCTTTGATCGTTCCCAGGAAGAACAGTAGTAGCTTCCGATGCACATCTGGAGACAATCTGTAATCTGTTTACTATCAGAGTGTTGATAAAAAACACAGAAATTGCATCAGGATTCAATACAACAGTCACCTACTGCACTTTCCTCCATGGGAGTAATGTCTGAAACAGTCTACGCTTTGATCGTTCCCAGGAAGACCAGTAGTAGTTTCCGATGCACATCTGAGGGCAATCTGTAATTTGTGGACCTTCAAAGTGTTGATGAAACACAGAAATTGCATAGGGTTTGAATACAACAGTCACCCTGCACACTTTCCTCCATGGGAGTAATGTCTCAAACAGTCTACGTTTTTGATCGTTCCCAGGAAGACCAGTAGTAGTTTCCGGTGTACATCTGGAGGCAATCTGTAATCTGTGGACTATCAGAGTGTTGATGAAACACAGAAATTGCATCGGGATTGAATACAACAGTCACCATGCGCACTTTCCTCCATGGGAGTAATGTCTCAAATAGTCTACGCTTTGATCGTTCCCTGGAAGACCAGTAGTAGTTTCCGATGCACATCTGGAGGCATTCTATAATCTGTGGTCTATCAGACTGTTGATGAAACACAGAAATTACATCGGGATTGAATACAACGGTCACCATGCGCACTTTCCTGACAGGGAGTAATGTCTCAAACAGTCTACGATTTGATCGTTCCCTGGAAGACCTGTAGTAGTTTCCGATGGACATCTGGATGCAATCTGTTATCTGTGGACTATCAGAGTGTTGATGGAACACGGAAATTGCATCGGATTTGAATACAACAGTCACCATCCGCACTTTCCTCCATGGGAGTAATGTCTGAAACAGTCTATGCTTTGATCGTTCCCAGTAAGACCAGTAGTAGTTTCCACTGCACATCTGGAGGCATTCTGTAACCTGTGGACCTTCAAAGTGTTGACGAAACACAGAAATTGCATCGGGATTGAATACAACAGTCACCATGCACACTTTCCTCCATGGGAGTAATGTCTGAAACAGTCCACGATTTGATCGTTCCCAGGAAGACCAGTAGTAGTTTTCGATGCACATCTGGAGGCAATCAGTAATCTGTGTACTATCAGAGTGTTGATGAAACAGAGAAATTGCATCGGGATTGAATACAACAGTCACCATGCGCACTTTCCTCCATGGGAGTAATGTCTCAGAGAGTCTACGCTTTGATCGTTCTCTGGAAGACCAGTGGTAGTTTCCGATGCACATCTGGTGGCATTCTGTTATCTGTGGACTATCAGAGTATTGATGAAACACAGATATTGCATCAGGATTGATTACAACAGTCCCCATCCGCACTTTCCTCCATGGGAGTAATGTCTCAAACAGTCTACGCTTTGATCGTACCCTCGAAGACCAGTATTAGTTTCCGATGCACATCTGGTGGCATTCTGTAATCTGTGGTCCATCAGAGTGTTGATTAAACACAGAAATTGCATCGGGATTGAATTCACCATGCGCACTTTCCTCCACGGGAGTAATGTCTCAAACAGTCTACGCTTTGATTGTTCTCTGGAAGACCAGTTGTAGTTTCCGATGCACATCTGGTAGCATTCTGTAATCTGTGGACTATCAGAGTGTTGATGAAACACAGAAATTTCATCGGGATTGAATACAACAGTCACCATGCGCACTTTCCTCCACGGGAGTAATGTGTCAAACAGTCTACGCTTTGATCGTTCCCTGGAAGACCAGTAGTAGTTTCCGATGCACATCTGGTGGCATTCTGTAATCTGTGGACTATCAGAGTGTTGATGAAACACAGTAATTGCATCGGGATTGAATACAACAGTCACCATCCGCACTTCCCTCCATGGGAGTAATGTCTGACACAGTCTACGATTTGATCCTTTCCTGGAAGACCAGTAGGAGTTTTCGATGCACATCTGGTGGCATTCAGTAATCTGTGGTCTATAAGAGTGTTGATGAAACACAGAAAATGCATCGGGATTAAATACAACAGTCACCATGCGCACTTCCCTCCACGGGAGTAATGTCTTAAACAGTCTACGCTTTGATCGTTCCCTGGAAGACCAGTAGTAGTTTCCGATGCACATCTGGAGGCATTCTGTAATCTGTGGACCTTCAAAGTGTTGATAAAACACAGAAATTTCATCGGGATTGAATACAACAGTCACCATGCACACTTTTCTCCATGGGAGTAATGTCTGAAACAGTCTACGCTTTGATCGTTCCCAGGAAGAACAGTAGTAGTTTCCGATGCACATCTGGAGACAATCTGTAATCTGTTTACTATCAGAGTGTTGATAAAAAACACAGAAATTGCATCAGGATTGAATACAACAGTCACCATCCGCACTTTCCTCCATGGGAGTAATGTCTGAAACAGTCTACGCTTTGATCGTTCCCAGGAAGACCAGTAGTAGTTTCCGATGCACATCTGGAGGCATTCTGTAATTTGTGGACCTTCAAAGTGTTGATGAAACACAGAAATTGCATAGGGTTTGAATACAACAGTCACCCTGTACACTTTCCTCCATGGGAGTAATGCCTGAAACAGTCTACGTTTTTGATCGTTCCCAGGAAGACCAGTAGTAGTTTCCGGTGTACATCTGGAGGCAATCTGTAATCTGTGGACTATCAGAGTGTTGATGAAACACAGAAATTGCATCGGGATTGAATACAACAGTCACCATGCGCACTTTCCTCCATGGGAGTAATGTCTCAAATAGTCTACGCTTTGATCGTTCCCTGGAAGACCAGTAGTAGATTCCGATGCACATCTGGTGGCATTCTATAATCTGCGGACTATCAGACTGTTGATGAAACACAGAAATTGAATCGGGATTGAATACAACAGTCACCATCCGCACTTTCCTTCATAGGAGTAATGTCTGAACAGTCTACGCATTGATCGTTCACTGGAAGACCAGTAGTAGTTTCCGATGCACATCTGCAGGCATTCTGTAATTTGTTGACCTTCAAAGTGTTGATGAAACACAGAAATTGCATAGGGATTGAATACAACAGTCACCATGCACTCTTTCCTCCATGGGAGTAATGTCTCAAACAGTCTACGCTTTGATCGTTCTCTGGAAGACCAGTGGTAGTTTCCGATGCACATCTGGTGGCAATCTGTAATCTGTGGACGTTCAAAGTGTTGACGAAACAGAGAAATGGCATCGGGATTAAATACAACATTCACCATGCACACTTTCCTCCATGGGAGTAATGTCTGAATGAGTCTACGCTTTGATCGTTCCCTGGAAGACCAGTAGTAGTTTCCGATGCACATCTGGAGGCATTCTCTAATCTGTGGACTAGCAGAGTGTTGATGAAACAAAGAAATGGCATCGCGATTAAATACAACAGTCACCATGCGCACTTTCCTGCATGGGAGTAATGTCTCAAACACTCTACGCTTTTAATCGTTCCCACTAAGACCAGTAGTAGTTTCCGATGCACATCTGGAGGCATTCTATAATCTGTGGACTATCAGAGTATTGATGAAACACAGATATTGCATCAGGATTGATTACAACAGTCCCCATCCGCACTTTCCTCCATGGGAGTAATGTCTCAAACAGTCTACGCTTTGATCGTACCCTCGAAGACCAGTATTAGTTTCCGATGCACATCTGGTGGCATTCTGTAATCTGTGGACCATCAGAGTGTTGATGAAACACAGAAATTGCATCGGGATTGAATTCACCATGCGCACTTTCCTCCACGGGAGTAATGTCTCAAACAGTCTACGCTTTGATTGTTCTCTGGAAGACCAGTAGTAGTTTCCGATGCACATCTGGTGGCATTCTGTAATCTGTGGACTATCAGAGTGTTGATGAAACACAGAAATTGCATCGGGATTGAATACAACAGTCACCATGCGCACTTTCCTCCACGGGAGTAATGTGTCAAACAGTCTTCGCTTTGATCGTTCCCTGGAAGACCAGTAGTAGTTTCCGATGCACATCTGGTGGCATTCTGTAATCTGTGGACTATAAGAGTGTTGATGAAACACAGTAATTGCATCGGGATTAAATACAACAGTCACCATCCGCACTTCCCTCCATGGGAGTAATGTCTGAAACAGTCTACGATTTGATCGTTCCCTGGAAGACCAGTAGGAGTTTCCGATGCACATCTGGTGGCATTCAGTAATCTGTGGTCTATAAGAGTGTTGATGAAACACAGAAAATGCATCGGGATTAAATACAACAGTCACCATGCGCACTTCCCTCCACGGGAGTAATGTCTCAAACAGTCTACGCTTTGATCGTTCCCTGGAAGACCAGTAGTAGTTTCCGATGCACATCTGGAGGCATTCTGTAATCTGTGGACCTTAAAAGTGTTGATAAAACACAGAAATTTCATCGGGATTGAATACAACAGTCACCATGCACACTTTCCTCCATGGGAGTAATGTCTGAAACAGTCTACGCTTTGATCGTTCCCAGGAAGAACAGTAGTAGTTTCCGATGCACATCTGGAGACAATCTGTAATCTGTTTACTATCAGAGTGTTGATAAAAAACACAGAAATTGCATCAGGATTGAATACAACAGTCACCTACCGCACTTTCCTCCATGGGAGTAATGTCTGAAACAGTCTACGCTTTGATCGTTCCCAGGAAGACCAGTAGTAGTTTCCGATGCACATCTGAGGGCAATCTGTAATTTGTGGACCTTCAAAGTGTTGATGAAACACAGAAATTGCATAGGGTTTGAATACAACAGTCACCCTGCACACTTTCCTCCATGGGAGTAATGTCTCAAACAGTCTACGTTTTTGATCGTTCCCAGGAAGACCAGTAGTAGTTTCCGGTGTACATCTGGAGGCAATCTGTAATCTGTGGACTATCAGAGTGTTGATGGAACACGGAAATTGCATCGGGTTTGAATACAACAGTCACCATCCGCACTTTCCTCCATGGGAGTAATGTCTGAAACAGTCTATGCTTTGATCGTTCCCAGTAAGACCAGTAGTAGTTTCCACTGCACATCTGGAGGCATTCTGTAACCTGTGGACCTTCAAAGTGTTGACGAAACACAGAAATTGCATCGGGATTGAATACAACAGTCACCATGCACACTTTCCTCCATGGGAGTAATGTCTGAAACAGTCCACGATTTGATCGTTCCCAGGAAGACCAGTAGTAGTTTTCGATGCACATCTGGAGGCAATCAGTAATCTGTGTACTATCAGAGTGTTGATGAAACAGAGAAATTGCATCGGGATTGAATACAACAGTCACCATGCGCACTTTCCTCCATGGGAGTAATGTCTCAGAGAGTCTACGCTTTGATCGTTCTCTGGAAGACCAGTGGTAGTTTCCGATGCACATCTGGTGGCATTCTGTTATCTGTGGACTATCAGAGTATTGATGAAACACAGATATTGCATCAGGATTGATTACAACAGTCCCCATCCGCACTTTCCTCCATGGGAGTAATGTCTCAAACAGTCTACGCTTTGATCGTACCCTCGAAGACCAGTATTAGTTTCCGATGCACATCTGGTGGCATTCTGTAATCTGTGGACCATCAGAGTGTTGATGAAACACAGAAATTGCATCGGGATTGAATTCACCATGCGCACTTTCCTCCACGGGAGTAATGTCTCAAACAGTCTACGCTTTGATCTTTCCCTGGAAGACCAGTAGTAGTTTCCGATGCACATCTGGTGGCATTCTGTAATCTGTGGACTATCAGAGTGTTGATGAAACACAGTAATTGCATCGGGATTGAATACAACAGTCACCATCCGCACTTCCCTCCATGGGAGTAATGTCTGACACAGTCTACGATTTGATCCTTTCCTGGAAGACCAGTAGGAGTTTCCGATGCACATCTGGTGGCATTCAGTAATCTGTGGTCTATAAGAGTGTTGATGAAACACAGAAAATGCATCGGGATTAAATACAACAGTCACCATGCACACTTTTCTCCATGGGAGTAATGTCTGAAACAGTCTACGCTTTGATCGTTCCCAGGAAGAACAGTAGTAGTTTCCGATGCACATCTGGAGACAATCTGTAATCTGTTTACTATCAGAGTGTTGATAAAAAACACAGAAATTGCATCAGGATTGAATACAACAGTCACCATCCGCACTTTCCTCCATGGGAGTAATGTCTGAAACAGTCTACGCTTTGATCGTTCCCAGGAAGACCAGTAGTAGTTTCCGATGCACATCTGGAGGCATTCTGTAATTTGTGGACCTTCAAAGTGTTGATGAAACACAGAAATTGCATAGGGTTTGAATACAACAGTCACCCTGCACACTTTCCTCCATGGGAGTAATGTCTGAAACAGTCTACGTTTTTGATCGTTCCCAGGAAGACCAGTAGTAGTTTCCGGTGTACATCTGGAGGCAATCTGTAATCTGTGGACTATCAGAGTGTTGATGAAACACAGAAATTGCATCGGGATTGAATACAACAGTCACCATGCGCACTTTCCTCCATGGGAGTAATGTCTCAAATAGTCTACGCTTTGATCGTTCCCTGGAAGACCAGTAGTAGATTCCGATGCACATCTGGTGGCATTCTATAATCTGCGGACTATCAGACTGTTGATGAAACACAGAAATTGAATCGGGATTGAATACAACAGTCACCATCCGCACTTTCCTTCATAGGAGTAATGTCTGAACAGTCTACGCATTGATCGTTCACTGGAAGACCAGTAGTAGTTTCCGATGCACATCTGCAGGCATTCTGTAATTTGTTGACCTTCAAAGTGTTGATGAAACACAGAAATTGCATAGGGATTGAATACAACAGTCACCATGCACTCTTTCCTCCATGGGAGTAATGTCTCAAACAGTCTACGCTTTGATCGTTCTCTGGAAGACCAGTGGTAGTTTCCGATGCACATCTGGTGGCAATCTGTAATCTGTGGACGTTCAAAGTGTTGACGAAACAGAGAAATGGCATCGGGATTAAATACAACATTCACCATGCACACTTTCCTCCATGGGAGTAATGTCTGAATGAGTCTACGCTTTGATCGTTCCCTGGAAGACCAGTAGTAGTTTCCGATGCACATCTGGAGGCATTCTCTAATCTGTGGACTAGCAGAGTGTTGATGAGACAAAGAAATGGCATCGCGATTAAATACAACAGTCACCATGCGCACTTTCCTGCATGGGAGTAATGTCTCAAACACTCTACGCTTTTAATCGTTCCCACTAAGACCAGTAGTAGTTTCCGATGCACATCTGGAGGCATACTATAATCTGTGGACTATCAGAGTATTGATGAAACACAGATATTGCATCAGGATTGATTACAACAGTCCCCATCCGCACTTTCCTCCATGGGAGTAATGTCTCAAACAGTCTACGCTTTGATCGTACCCTCGAAGACCAGTATTAGTTTCCGATGCACATCTGGTGGCATTCTGTAATCTGTGGACTATCAGAGTGTTGATGAAACACAGTAATTGCATCGGGATTAAATACAACAGTCACCATCCGCACTTCCCTCCATGGGAGTAATGTCTGAAACAGTCTACGATTTGATCGTTCCCTGGAAGACCAGTAGGAGTTTCCGATGCACATCTGGTGGCATTCAGTAATCTGTGGACTATCAGAGTGTTGATGAAACACAGAAATTGCATCGGGATTGAATACAACAGTCACCATGCGCACTTTCCTCCACGGGAGTAATGTGTCAAACAGTCTTCGCTTTGATCGTTCCCTGGAAGACCAGTAGTAGTTTCCGATGCACATCTGGTGGCATTCTGTAATCTGTGGACTATCAGAGTGTTGATGAAACACAGAAATTGCATCGGGATTGAATACAACAGTCACCATGCGCACTTTCCTCCACGGGAGTAATGTGTCAAACAGTCTTCGCTTTGATCGTTCCCTGGAAGACCAGTAGTAGTTTCCGATGCACATCTGGTGGCATTCTGTAATCTGTGGACTATCAGAGTGTTGATGAAACACAGTAATTGCATCGGGATTAAATACAACAGTCACCATCCGCACTTCCCTCCATGGGAGTAATGTCTGAAACAGTCTACGATTTGATCGTTCCCTGGAAGACCAGTAGGAGTTTCCGATGCACATCTGGTGGCATTCAGTAATCTGTGGTCTATAAGAGTGTTGATGAAACACAGAAAATGCATCGGGATTAAATACAACAGTCACCATGCGCACTTCCCTCCACGGGAGTAATGTCTCAAACAGTCTACGCTTTGATCGTTCCCTGGAAGACCAGTAGTAGTTTCCGATGCACATCTGGAGGCATTCTGTAATCTGTGGACCTTCAAAGTGTTGATAAAACACAGAAATTTCATCGGGATTGAATACAACAGTCACCATGCACACTTTCCTCCATGGGAGTAATGTCTGAAACAGTCTACGCTTTGATCGTTCCCAGGAAGAACAGTAGTAGTTTCCGATGCACATCTGGAGACAATCTGTAATCTGTTTACTATCAGAGTGTTGATAAAAAACACAGAAATTGCATCAGGATTGAATACAACAGTCACCTACCGCACTTTCCTCCATGGGAGTAATGTCTGAAACAGTCTACGCTTTGATCGTTCCCAGGAAGACCAGTAGTAGTTTCCGATGCACATCTGAGGGCAATCTGTAATTTGTGGACCTTCAAAGTGTTGATGAAACACAGAAATTGCATAGGGTTTGAATACAACAGTCACCCTGCACACTTTCCTCCATGGGAGTAATGTCTCAAACAGTCTACGTTTTTGATCGTTCCCAGGAAGACCAGTAGTAGTTTCCGGTGTACATCTGGAGGCAATCTGTAATCTGTGGACTATCAGAGTGTTGATGAAACACAGAAATTGCATCGGGATTGAATACAACAGTCACCATGCGCACTTTCCTCCATGGGAGTAATGTCTCAAATAGTCTACGCTTTGATCGTTCCCTGGAAGACCAGTAGTAGTTTCCGATGCACATCTGGAGGCATTCTATAATCTGTGGTCTATCAGACTGTTGATGAAACACAGAAATTACATCGGGATTGAATACAACGGTCACCATGCGCACTTTCCTGAAAGGGAGTAATGTCTCAAACAGTCTACGATTTGATCGTTCCCTGGAAGACCTGTAGTAGTTTCCGATGGACATCTGGATGCAATCTGTTATCTGTGGACTATCAGAGTGTTGATGGAACACGGAAATTGCATCGGGTTTAAATACAACAGTCACCATCCGCACTTTCCTCCATGGGAGTAATGTCTGAAACAGTCTATGCTTTGATCGTTCCCAGTAAGACCAGTAGTAGTTTCCACTGCACTTCTGGAGGCATTCTGTAACCTGTGGACCTTCAAAGTGTTGACGAAACACAGAAATTGCATCGGGATTGAATACAACAGTCACCATGCACACTTTCCTCCATGGGAGTAATGTCTGAAACAGTCCACGATTTGATCGTTCCCAGGAAGACCAGTAGTAGTTTTCGATGCACATCTGGAGGCAATCAGTAATCTGTGTACTATCAGAGTGTTGATGAAACAGAGAAATTGCATCGGGATTGAATACAACAGTCACCATGCGCACTTTCCTCCATGGGAGTAATGTCTCAGAGAGTCTACGCTTTGATCGTTCTCTGGAAGACCAGTGGTAGTTTCCGATGCACATCTGGTGGCATTCTGTTATCTGTGGACTATCAGAGTATTGATGAAACACAGATATTGCATCAGGATTGATTACAACAGTCCCCATCCGCACTTTCCTCCATGGGAGTAATGTCTCAAACAGTCTACGCTTTGATCGTACCCTCGAAGACCAGTATTAGTTTCCGATGCACATCTGGTGGCATTCTGTAATCTGTGGACCATCAGAGTGTTGATGAAACACAGAAATTGCATCGGGATTGAATTCACCATGCGCACTTTCCTCCACGGGAGTAATGTCTCAAACAGTCTACGCTTTGATTGTTCTCTGGAAGACCAGTAGTAGTTTCCGATGCACATCTGGTGGCATTCTGTAATCTGTGGACTATCAGAGTGTTGATGAAACACAGAAATTGCATCGGGATTGAATACAACAGTCACCATGCGCACTTTCCTCCACGGGAGTAATGTGTCAAACAGTCTTCGCTTTGATCGTTCCCTGGAAGACCAGTAGTAGTTTCCGATGCACATCTGGTGGCATTCTGTAATCTGTGGACTATCAGAGTGTTGATGAAACACAGTAATTGCATCGGGATTAAATACAACAGTCACCATCCGCACTTCCCTCCATGGGAGTAATGTCTGAAACAGTCTACGATTTGATCGTTCCCTGGAAGACCAGTAGGAGTTTCCGATGCACATCTGGTGGCATTCAGTAATCTGTGGTCTATAAGAGTGTTGATGAAACACAGAAAATGCATCGGGATTAAATACAACAGTCACCATGCGCACTTCCCTCCACGGGAGTAATGTCTCAAACAGTCTACGCTTTGATCGTTCCCTGGAAGACCAGTAGTAGTTTCCGATGCACATCTGGAGGCATTCTGTAATCTGTGGACCTTCAAAGTGTTGATAAAACACAGAAATTTCATCGGGATTGAATACAACAGTCACCATGCACACTTTCCTCCATGGGAGTAATGTCTGAAACAGTCTACGCTTTGATCGTTCCCAGGAAGAACAGTAGTAGTTTCCGATGCACATCTGGAGACAATCTGTAATCTGTTTACTATCAGAGTGTTGATAAAAAACACAGAAATTGCATCAGGATTGAATACAACAGTCACCTACCGCACTTTCCTCCATGGGAGTAATGTCTGAAACAGTCTACGCTTTGATCGTTCCCAGGAAGACCAGTAGTAGTTTCCGATGCACATCTGAGGGCAATCTGTAATTTGTGGACCTTCAAAGTGTTGATGAAACACAGAAATTGCATAGGGTTTGAATACAACAGTCACCCTGCACACTTTCCTCCATGGGAGTAATGTCTCAAACAGTCTACGTTTTTGATCGTTCCCAGGAAGACCAGTAGTAGTTTCCGGTGTACATCTGGAGGCAATCTGTAATCTGTGGACTATCAGAGTGTTGATGAAACACAGAAATTGCATCGGGATTGAATACAACAGTCACCATGCGCACTTTCCTCCATGGGAGTAATGTCTCAAATAGTCTACGCTTTGATCGTTCCCTGGAAGACCAGTAGTAGTTTCCGATGCACATCTGGAGGCATTCTATAATCTGTGGTCTATCAGACTGTTGATGAAACACAGAAATTACATCGGGATTGAATACAACGGTCACCATGCGCACTTTCCTGAAAGGGAGTAATGTCTCAAACAGTCTACGATTTGATCGTTCCCTGGAAGACCTGTAGTAGTTTCCGATGGACATCTGGATGCAATCTGTTATCTGTGGACTATCAGAGTGTTGATGGAACACGGAAATTGCATCGGGTTTGAATACAACAGTCACCATCCGCACTTTCCTCCATGGGAGTAATGTCTGAAACAGTCTATGCTTTGATCGTTCCCAGTAAGACCAGTAGTAGTTTCCACTGCACATCT
Organism: Schistocerca gregaria; assembly: GCF_023897955.1. Lineage (NCBI taxonomy): Eukaryota > Metazoa > Arthropoda > Insecta > Orthoptera > Acrididae > Schistocerca > Schistocerca gregaria. The sequence continues at coordinate 2,711,488 of NW_026061764.1, read as the reverse complement.
GGAGGCATTCTGTAACCTGTGGACCTTCAAAGTGTTGACGAAACACAGAAATTGCATCGGGATTGAATACAACAGTCACCATGCACACTTTCCTCCATGGGAGTAATGTCTGAAACAGTCCACGATTTGATCGTTCCCAGGAAGACCAGTAGTAGTTTTCGATGCACATCTGGAGGCAATCAGTAATCTGTGTACTATCAGAGTGTTGATGAAACAGAGAAATTGCATCGGGATTGAATACAACAGTCACCATGCGCACTTTCCTCCATGGGAGTAATGTCTCAGAGAGTCTACGCTTTGATCGTTCTCTGGAAGACCAGTGGTAGTTTCCGATGCACATCTGGTGGCATTCTGTTATCTGTGGACTATCAGAGTATTGATGAAACACAGATATTGCATCAGGATTGATTACAACAGTCCCCATCCGCACTTTCCTCCATGGGAGTAATGTCTCAAACAGTCTACGCTTTGATCGTACCCTCGAAGACCAGTATTAGTTTCCGATGCACATCTGGTGGCATTCTGTAATCTGTGGACCATCAGAGTGTTGATTAAACACAGAAATTGCATCGGGATTGAATTCACCATGCGCACTTTCCTCCACGGGAGTAATGTCTCAAACAGTCTACGCTTTGATTGTTCTCTGGAAGACCAGTTGTAGTTTCCGATGCACATCTGGTAGCATTCTGTAATCTGTGGACTATCAGAGTGTTGATGAAACACAGAAATTGCATCGGGATTGAATACAACAGTCACCATGCGCACTTTCCTCCACGGGAGTAATGTGTCAAACAGTCTACGCTTTGATCGTTCCCTGGAAGACCAGTAGTAGTTTCCGATGCACATCTGGTGGCATTCTGTAATCTGTGGACTATCAGAGTGTTGATGAAACACAGTAATTGCATCGGGATAGAATACAACAGTCACCATCAACACTTCCCTCCATGGGAGTAATGTCTGACACAGTCTACGATTTGATCGTTTCCTGGAAGACCAGTAGGAGTTTCCGATGCACATCTGGTGGCATTCAGTAATCTGTGGTCTATAAGAGTGTTGATGAAACACAGAAAATGCATCGGGATTAAATACAACAGTAACCATGCGCACTTCCCTCCACGGGAGTAATGTCTTAAACAGTCTACGCTTTGATCGTTCCCTGGAAGACCAGTAGTAGTTTCCGATGCACATCTGGAGGCATTCTGTAATCTGTGGACCTTCAAAGTGTTGATAAAACACAGAAATTTCATCGGGATTGAATACAACAGTCACCATGCACACTTTCCTCCATGGGAGTAATGTCTGAAACAGTCTACGCTTTGATCGTTCCCAGGAAGAACAGTAGTAGTTTCCGATGCACATCTGGAGACAATCTGTAATCTGTTTACTATCAGAGTGTTGATAAAAAACACAGAAATTGCATCAGGATTGAATACAACAGTCACCATCCGCACTTTCCTCCATGGGAGTAATGTCTGAAACAGTCTACGCTTTGATCGTTCCCAGGAAGACCAGTAGTAGTTTCCGATGCACATCTGGAGGCATTCTGTAATTTGTGGACCTTCAAAGTGTTGATGAAACACAGAAATTGCATAGGGTTTGAATACAACAGTCACCCTGCACACTTTCCTCCATGGGAGTAATGTCTGAAACAGTCTACGTTTTTGATCGTTCCCAGGAAGACCAGTAGTAGTTTCCGGTGTACATCTGGAGGCAATCTGTAATCTGTGGACTATCAGAGTGTTGATGAAACACAGAAATTGCATCGGGATTGAATACAACACTCACCATGCGCACTTTCCTCCATGGGAGTAATGTCTCAAATAGTCTACGCTTTGATCGTTCCCTGGAAGACCAGTAGTAGATTCCGATGCACATCTGGTGGCATTCTATAATCTGCGGACTATCAGACTGTTGATGAAACACAGAAATTGAATCGGGATTGAATACAACAGTCACCATCCGCACTTTCCTTCATAGGAGTAATGTCTGAAACAGTCTACGCATTGATCATTCACTGGAAGACCAGTAGTAGTTTCCGATGCACATCTGCAGGCATTCTGTAATTTGTGGACCTTCAAAGTGTTGATGAAACACAGAAATTGCATAGGGATTGAATACAACAGTCACCATGCACTCTTTCCTCCATGGGAGTAATGTCTCAAACAGTCTACGCTTTGATCGTTCTCTGGAAGACCAGTGGTAGCTTCCGATGCACATCTGGTGGCATTCTGTAATCTGTGGACTATCAGAGTATTGATGAAACACAAAAATTCCATCGGCAGTGAATACAACAGTCACCATGCACACTTCCCTCCATGGGAGTAATGTCTCAAACAGTCTACGCTTTGATCGTTCCCTGGAAGACCAGTAGTAGATTCCGATGCACATCTGGTGGTTTCTATAATCTGCGGACTATCAGACTGTTGATGAAACACAGAAATTGAATCGGGATTGAATACAACAGTCACCATCCGCACTTTCCTTCATAGGAGTAATGTCTCAAACAGTCTACGCTTTGATCGTTCCCTCGAAGACCAGTAGTAGTTTGCGATGGATATCTGGAGGCAATCTGTAATCTGTGGGCGTTCAAAGTGTTGACGAAACACAGAAATGGCAGCGGGATTAAATACAACATTCACCATGCGCACTTTCCTCCATGGGAGTAATGTCTGAATGAGTCTACGCTTTGATCGTTCCCTGGAAGACCAGTAGTAGTTTCCGATGCACATCTGGAGGCATTCTGTAATCTGTGGACTATCAGAGTGTTGATGAAACAAAGAAATGGCATCGGGATTAAATACAACAGTCACCATGCGCACTTTCCTGCATGGGACTAATGTCTCAAACAGTCTATGCTTTGATCGTTCCCTGGAAGACCAGTAGTAGTTTCCGATGCACATCGGGATGCAATCTGTAATCTGTGGACTATCAGAGTGTTGATGAAACACAGAAATTGCATCGGGATTGAATACAACAGTCACCATCCGCACTTTCCTCCATGGGAGCAATGTCTGAAACAGTCTACCCTTTGAACGTTCCCTAGAAGACCAGTAGTAGTTTCCGATGCACATCTGGAGGCATTCAGTAATTTGTGGACCTTCAAAGTGTTTATGAAACACAGAAATTGCATCGGGATTGAATACAACAGTCACCATGCACACTTTCCTCCATGGGAGTAATGTCTGAAACAGTCCACGATTTGACCGTTCCCAGGAAGACCAGTAGTAGGTTCCGATGCACATCTGGAGGCAATCAGTAATCTGTGTACTATCAGAGTGTTGATGAAACAGAGAAATTGCATCGGGATTGAATACAACAGTCACCATGCGCACTTTCCTCCAAGGGAGTAATGTCTCAAAGAGTCTACGCTTTGATCGTTCTCTGGAAGACCAGTGGTAGTTTCCGATGCACATCTGGTGACATTCCGTTATCTGTGGACTATCAGAGTATTGATGAAACACAGATATTGCATCGGGATTGAATACAACAGTTACCATGGGCACTTTCCTCTATGGGAGTAATGTCTCAAACAGTCTACGCTTTGATCGTTCCCTGGAAGATCAGTGGTAGTTTCCGATGCACATCTGGAGGCATTCTGTAATCTGTGGACTATCAGAGTATTGATGAAACACAGAAATTTGCATCGGGATTGAATACAACAGTTACAATGCGCACTTTCCTGAAAGGGTGTAATGTCTCAAACAGTCTACGCTTTGATCGCTCCCTGGAAGACCAGCAGCAGTTTCCGATGCACATCTGGTTCCATCCTGTGACCTGTGGACTATCAGAGTGTTCATGAAACACAGAAATTGCATCGGGATTGAATACAACAGTCACCATGTACACTTTCCCTCATGGGAATAATGTTCCAAACAGTCCACGCTTTGATCGTTCCCAGGAAGACCAGTAGTAGTTCCCGATGCACATCTGGAGGCATTCTGTAATCTGTGGACTAACTGATTGTTGATGAAACACAGAAAATGCATCGGGAATGAATACAACAGTCACCATGCGCACTTTCCTCCATAGGAGTAATGTCTCAAAGTGTTTACATTTTGATCGTTCCCTGGAAGACCTGTAGTAGTTTCCGCTGCACGTCTGGTGGCATTCTGTAATCTGTGGACTATCAGAGTGTTGATGAAACACAAAAATTGCATCGGGATTGAATACTACAGTCACCATGCGCACTTTCCTCCATGGGAGTAATGTTTTAAACAGTCCACGCTTTGATCGCTCCCTGGAAGACCAGTAGTAGTTTCCGATGCACATCTGGAGGCATTCTGTAATCTGCGGTCTCTTAGAGTGTTGATGAAACACTGAAATTGCATCGGGAGTGAATACAACAGTCACCATGCGCACTTTCCTCCATGGGAGTAATGTCTCAAACAGTGTACGATTTGATCGTTGCCTGGAAGACCAGTAGTAGTTTCCGATGCACATCTGGAGGCATTCTGTAATCTGTGGACTATAAGACTGTTGATGAAACACAGAAATTGCATCGGGATTGAATACAACAGTCACCATGCGCACTTTCCTCCATGGGAGCAATGTCTCAAAGAGTTTAGGCTCTGATCGTTCCCTGGAAGACCAGTAGTAGTTTCCGATGCACATCTGGAGGCATTCTGTAATCTGTGCACTATCAGAGTGTTCATGAAATACAGAAATTGCATCGGGATTGAATACAACAGTCCCCATCCGCACTTTCCTCCATGGGAGTAATGTCTCAAACAGTCTACGCTTTGATCGTTCCCTGGAAGACCAGTATTATTTTCCGATGCACATCTGGTGGCATTCTGTAATCTGTGGACCATCAGAGTGTAGATGAAACACAGAAATTGCATCGGGATTGAATACAACAGTCACCACGCGTACTTTCCGCCACGGGAGTAATGTCTCTAACAGTCTACGCTTTGATCGTTCAATGTAAGACCAGTAGTAGTTTCCGATACACATCTGGTGGCATTCTGTAATCTGTGGACTATCAGAGTGTTGCTGAAACACAGAAATTGCATCGGGATTGTATACAACAGTCACCATTCGCACTTTCCTCTATGGGAGTAATGTCTCAAACAGTCCACGCTTTGATCGTTCCCTGGAAGACCAGTAGTAGTTTCCGATGCACATCTGGTGGCATTCTGTAATCTGTGGACTATCAGCGTATTGAGGAAACACAGAAATTGCATCGGGATTGAATACAACAGTCACTATGCGCACTTTCCTCAATGTGAGTAATGTCTCAAACAATTTACGCTTTGATCGTTCCCTGGAAGACCAGTAGTAGTTTCCGATGCACATCTGGAGGCAATCTGTAATCTATGGACTATAAGAGTGTTGATGAAACACAGAAATTGCATCGGGATTGAATTCACCACGTGCACTTTCCTCCACGGGAGTAATGTCTCAAACAGTCTACGCTTTGATTATTTTCTGGAAGACCAATAGTAGCTTCCGATGCACATCTGGTGGCATTCTGTAATCTGTGGACTATCAGAGTGTTGATGAAGTACAGAAATTGCATCGGAATTGAATACAACAGACACAAGGCGCACTTTCCTCCACGGGAGTAATGTGTCAAACAGTCTACCCTTTGATCGTTCCCTGGAAGACCAGTAGTAGTTTCCGATGCACATCTGGTGGCATTCTGTAATCTGTGGACCATCAGAGTGTAGATGAAACACAGAAATTGCATCGGGATTGAATACAACAGTCACCACACGCACTTTCCGCCACGGGAGTGATGTGTCAAACAGTCTACGCTTTGATCGTTCCCATTAAGACTAGTAGTAGTTTCCGATGCAAATCTGGAGGCATTCTGTAATCTGTGGACCTTCAAAGTGTTGATGAAACACAGAAATTGAATAGGGATTGAATACAACAGTCACCCTGCACACTTTCCTCCATGGGAGTAATGTCTCAAACAGTCTACGTTATTGGTCGTTCCCAGGAAAACCAGTAGTAGTTTCCGGTGTACATCTGGAGGCAATCTGTAATCTGTGGACTATCAGAGTGTTGATGAAACACAGAAATTGCATCGGGATTGAATACAACAGTCACCATGCGCACTTTCTTCCATGGGAGTAATGTCTCAAACAGTCTACGATTTGATCGTTCCCTGGAAGACCAGTAGTAGTTTCCGATGCACATCTGGTGGCATTCTATAATCTGCGGACTATCAGACTGTTGATGAAACACAGAAATTGCATCGGGATTGAATACAACATTCACGATCCGCACTTTCCTTCGTAGGAGTAATGTCTGAAACAGTCTACGCATTGATCGTTCCCTGGAAGACCAGTAGTAGTTTCCGATGCACATCTGGAGGCATTCTGTAATTTGTGGACCTTCAAAGTGTTGATGAAACACAGAAATTGCATAGGGATTGAATACAACAGTCACCATGCACACTTTCCTCCATGGGAGTAATGTCTCAAACAGTCTACGCTTTGATCGTTCTCTGGAAGACCAGTGGTAGTTTCCGATGCACATCTGGTGGCATTCTGTAGTCTGTGGACAATCAGAGTATTGATGAAACACAAAAATTCCATCGGTAGTGAATACAACAGTTACAATGCACACTTTCCTCCTTGGGAGTAATGTCTCAAACAGTCTACGCTTTGATCGTTCCCCCGAAGACCAGTAGTAGTTTGCGATGGACATCTGGAGGCAATCTGTAATCTGTGGACGTTCAAAGTGTTGATGAAACACGGAAATGGCATCGGGATTAAATACAACATTCACCATGCGCACTTTCCTCCATGGGAGTAATGTCTGAATGAGTCTACGCTTTGATCTTTCCCTGGAAGACCAGTAGTAGTTTCCGATGCACATCTGGAGGCATTCTGTAATCTGTGGACTATCAGAGTGTTGATGAAACAAAGAAATGGCATCGGGATTAAATACAACAGTCACCATGCGCACTTTCCTGCATGGGAGTAATGTCTCAAACACTCTACGCTTTGATCGTTCCCACTAAGACCAGTAGTAGTTTCCGATGCACATCTGGAGGCATTCTATAATCTGTGGTCTATGAGACTGTTGATGAAAAACAGAACTTACATCGGGATTGAATACAACAGTCACCATGCACACTTTCCTCCATGGGAGTAATGTCTGAAACAGTCCATGATTTGATCGTTCACAGGAAGACCAGTAGTAGTTTCCGATGCACATCTGGAGGCAATCAGTAACCTGTGTACTATCAGAGTGTTGATGAAACAGAGAAATTGCATCGGGATTGAATACAACAGTCACCATGCGCACTTTCCTCCATGGGAGTAATGTGTCAAAGAGTCTACGCTTTGATCGTTCTCTCGAAGACCAGTGGTAGTTTCCGATGCACATCTGGTGTCAGTCTGTTATCTGTGGACTATCAGAGTATTGATGAAACACAGATGTTGCATCAGGATTGATTACAACAGTCACCATACGCACTTTCCTCCATGAGAGTAATGTCTCAAACAGTCTACGCTTTGATCGTTCCCTCGAAGACCAGTATTAGTTTCCGATGCACATCTGGTGGCATTCTGTAATCTGTGGATCATCAGAGTGTTGATGAAACACAGAAATTGCATCGGGATTAAATACAACAGTCACCATGCGCACTTTCCTCCACGGGAGTAATGTCTCAAACAGTCTACGCTTTGATCGTTCCCTGGAAGACCAGTAGTAGTTTCCGATGCACATCTGGAGGCATTCTGTAATCTGTGGACCTTCAAAGTGTTGATAAAACACAGAAATTTCATCGGGATTGAATACAACAGTCACCATGCACACTTTCCTCCATGGGAGTAATGTCTGAAACAGTCTACGCTTTGATCGTTCCCAGGAAGAACAGTAGTAGTTTCCGATGCACATCTGGAGACAATCTGTAATCTGTTTACTATCAGAGTGTTGATAAAAAACACAGAAATTGCGTCAGGATTGAATACAACATTCACCATCCGCACATTCCTCCATGGGAGTAATGTCTGAAACAGTCTACGCTTTGATCGTTCCCAGGAAGACCAGTAGTAGTTTCCGATGCACATCTGGAGGCATTCTGTAATTTGTGGACCTTCAAAGTGTTGATGAAACACAGAAATTGCATAGGGTTTGAATACAACAGTCACCCTGCACACTTTCCTCCATGGGAGTAATGTCTCAAACAGTCTACGTTTTTGATCGTTCATAGGAAGGCCAGTAGTAGTTTCCGGTGTACATCTGGAGGCAATCTGTAATCTGTGGACTATCACAGTTTTGATGAAACACAGAAATTGCATCGGGATTGAATACAACAGTCACCATGCGGACTTTCCTCCATGTGAGTAATGTCTCAAACAGTCTACGCTTTGATCGTTCCCTGGAAGACCAGTAGTAGTTTCCGATGCACATCTGGTGGCAATCTATAATCTGCGGACTATCAGACTGTTGATGAAACACAGAAAGTGCATAGGGATTGAGTACAACAGTCACCATGCACACTTTCCTCCATTGGAGTAATGTCTCAAACAGTCTACGCTTTGATCGTTCTCTGGAAGACCAGTGGTAGTTTCCGATGCACATCTGGTGGCATTCTGTAATCTGTGGACTATCAGAGTATTGATGAAACACAAAAATTCCATCGGTACTGAATACAACAGTCACAATGCACACTTTCCTCCTTGGGAGTAATGTCTCAAACAGTCTACGCTTTGATCGTTCCCTCGAAGACCAGTAGTAGTTTGCGATGGACATCTGGACTCAATCTGTAATCTGTGGACGTTCAAAGTGTTGACGAAACACAGAAATGGCATCGGGATTAAGTACAACATTCACCATGCGCACTTTCCTCCATGGGAGTAATGTCTGACTGAGTCTACGCTTTGATCGTTCCCTGGAAGACCAGTAGTAGTTTCCGATGCACATCTGGAGGCATTCTGTAATCTGTGGACTATCAGAGTGTTGATGAAACAAAGAAATGGCATCGGGATTAAATACAACAGTCACCATGCGCACTTTCCTGCATGGGAGTAATGTCTCAAACACTCTACCCTTTGATCGTTCCCAGGTAGACCAGTAGTAGTTTCCGATGCACATTTGGAGGCATTCTATAATCTGTGGTCTATCAGACTGTTGATGAAACACAGAAATTACATCGGGATTGAATACAACCGTCACCATGCGCACTTTCCTGAATGGGAGTAATGTCTCAAACAGTCTACGATTTGATGGTTCCCTGGAAGACCCGTAGTAGTTTCCGATGGACATCTGGATGCAATCTGTAATCTGTGGACTATCGGAGTGTTGATGAAACACGGAAATTGCATCGGGATTGAATACAACAGTCACCATCCGCACTTTCCTCCATGGGAGTAATGTCTGAAACAGTCTACGCTTTGATCGTTCCCAGTAAGACCTGTAGTAGTTTCCGCTGCACATCTGGAGGCATTCTGTAACCTGTGGACCTACAAAGTGTTGATGAAACTAAGAAATTCCATCGGGATTTAATACAACAGTCACCATGCACACTTTCCTCCATGGGAGTAATGTCTGAAACAGTCCACGATTTGATCGTTCCCAGGAAGACCAGTAGTAGTTTCCGATGCACATCTGGAGGCAATCAGTAATCTGTGTACTATCAGAGTGTTGATGAAACTGAGAAATTGCATCGGGATTGAATACAACAGTCACCATGCGCACTTTCCTCCATGGGAGTAATGTCTCAAAGAGTCTACGCTTTGATCGTCCTCTGGAAGACCAGTGGTAGTTTCCGATGCACATCTGGTGGCATTCTGTTATCTGTGGACTATCAGAGTATTGATGAAACACAGATATTGCATCGGGATTGAATACAACAGTTACCATGGGCACTTTCCTCCATGGGAGTAATGTCTCAAATAGTCTACGCTTTGATCGTTCCCTGGAAGATCAGTGGTAGTTTCCGATGCACATCTGGAGGCATTCTGTAATCTGTGCACTATCAGGGTATTGATGAAACACAGAAATTTGCATCGGGATTGAATACAACAGTCACCATGCGCACTTTCCTGAAAGGGTGTAATGTCTCAAACAGTCTACGCTTTGATCGTTCCCTGGAAGACCAGAAGCAGTTTCCGATGCACATCTGGTGGCATTCTGTGATCTGTGCACTATCAGAGTGTTGATGAAACACAGAAATGGCATCGGGTTTGAATACAACAGCCCCATCCGCACTCTCCTCCATGGGAGTAATGCCTCAAACAGTCTACGCTTTGATCGTTCCCAGGAAGACCAGTATTAGTTTCCGATGCACATCTGGTGGCATTCTGTAATCTGTGGACCATCAGAGTGTAGGTGAAACACAGAAATTGCATCGGGATTGAATACAACAGTCACCACGCGCACTTTCCGCCACGGGATTAATGTCTCAAACAGTCTACGCTTTGATCGTTCCCTGTAAGACCAGTAGTAGTTTCCGATGCACATCTGGTGGCATTCTGTAATCTGTGGACTATCAGTGTGTTGCTGAAACAAAGAAATTGCATCGGTATTGAATACAACAGTCACCATGCACACTTTCCTCCATGGGAGTAATGTCTGAAACAGTCCACGATTTGATCGTTCCCAGGAAGACCAGTAGTAGTTTCCGATGCACATCTGGAGGCAATCAGTAATCTGTGTACTATCAGAGTGTTGATGAAACAGAGAAATTGCATCGGGATTGAATACAACAGTCACCATGAGCACTTTCCTCCATGGGAGTAATGTCTCAAAGAGTCTACGCTTTGATCGTTCTCTGGAAGACCAGTGGTAGTTTCCGATGCACATCTGGTGGCGTTCTGTTATCTGTGGACTATCTGAGTGTTGATGAAACACAGAAAATGCATCGGGAATGATTACAACAGTCACCATGCGCACTTTCCTTCATAGGAGTAATTTCTCAAAGTGTTTACCCTTTGATCGTTCACTGGAAGACCTGTAGTAGTTTCCGATGCACGTACGGTGGCATTCTGTAATCTGTGGACTATCAGAGTGTTGATGAATCACAAAAATTGCATCGGGAGTGAATACAACATTCACAATGCGCACTTTCCTCCATGGGAGTAATGTCTCAAACACTCTACGCTTTGATCGTTCCCATTAAGACCAGTAGTAGCTTCCGATGCACATCTGTAGGCATTCTGTAATCTGTGGACTATCAGATTGTTGATGAAACACAGCAATTGCATCGGGATTGAATACAACAGTCACCATGCGCACTTTCCTCCATGGGAGCAATGTCTCCAAGAGTTTAGGCTCTGATCGTTCCCTGGAAGACCAGTAGTAGTTTCCGATGCACATCTGGTGGCATTCTGTAATCTGTGCACTATCAGAGTGTTGATGAAACACAGAAATTGCATCGGGTTTGAATACAACAGTCACCATTCGCACTTTCCTCTATGGGAGTAATGTCTCAAACAGTCCACGCTTTGATCGTTCCCTGGAAGACCAGTAGTAGTTTCCGATGCACATCTGCTGGCATTCTGTAATCTGTGGACTATCAGAGTATTGAGGAAACACAGAAATTGCATCGGGATTGAATACAAAAGTCACTATGCGCACATTCCTCTATGGGAGTAATGTCTCAAACATTCCACGCTTTGATCGTTCCCTGGAAGACCAGTAGTAGTTTCCGATGCACATCTGGTGGCATTCTGTAATCTGTGCACTATCAGAGTGTTGATGAAACACAGAAATTGCATCGGGTTTGAATACAACAGTCCCCATCCGCACTCTCCTCTATGGGAGTAATGCCTCAAACAGTCTACGCTTTGATCGTTCCCTGTAAGACCAGTAGTAGTTTCCGATGCACATCTGGTGGCATTCTGTAATCTGTGGACTATCAGTGTGTTGCTGAAACACAGAAATTGCATCGGTATTGAATACAACAGTCACCATTCGCACTTTCCTCTATGGGAGTAATGTCTCAAACAGTCCACGCTTTGATCGTTCCCTGGAAGACCAGTAGTAGTTTCCGATGCACATCTGCTGGCATTCTGTAATCTGTGGACTATCAGAGTATTGAGGAAACACAGAAATTGCATCGGGATTGAATACAAAAGTCACTATGCGCACTTTCCTCAATGTGAGTAATGTCTCAAACAATTTACGCTTTGATCGTTCCCTGGAAGACCAGTAGTAGTTTCCGATGCACATCTGGAGGCAATCTGTAATCAATGGACTATAAGAGTGTTGATGAAACACAGAAATTGCATCGGGATTGAATTCACCATGTGCACTTTCCTCCACGGGAGTAATGTCTCAAACAGTCTACGCATTGATTATTCTCTGGAAGACCAGTAGTAGTTTCCGATGCACATCTGGAGGCATTCTGTAATTTGTGGACCTTCAAAGTGTTGATGAAACACAGAAATTGCATAGGGTTCGAATACAACAGTCACCCTGCACACTTTCCTCCATGGGAGTAATGTCTCAAACAGTCTACGTCTTTGATCGTTCATAGGAAGACCAGTAGTAGTTTCCGGTGTACATCTGGAGGCAATCTGTAATCTGTGGACTATCAGAGTATTGATGAAACACAAAAATTCCATCGGTAGTGAATACAACAGTCACAATGCACACTTTCCTCCTTGGGAGTAATGTCTCAAACAGGCTACGCTTTGATCGTTCCCTCGAAGACCAGTAGTAGTTTGCGATGGACATCTGGACTCAATATGTAATCTGTGGACGTTCAAAGTGTTGACGAAACACAGAAATGGCATTGGGATTAGGTACAACATTCACCATGCGCACTTTCCTCCATGGGAGTAATGTCTGAATGAGTCTACGCTTTGATCGTTCACTGGAAGACCAGTAGTAGTTTCCGATGCACATCTGGAGGCATTCTGTAATCTGTGGACTATCAGAGTGTTGATGAAACAAAGAAATGGCATCGGGATTAAATACAACAGTCACCTTGCGCACTTTCCTGCATGGGAGTAATGTCTCAAACACTCTACGCTTTGATCGTTCCCAGGAAGACCAGTAGTAGTTTCCGATGCACATTTGGAGGCATTCTATAATCTGTGGTCTATCAGACTGTTGATGAAACACAGAAATTACATCGGGATTGAATACAACCATCACCATGCGCACTTTCCTGAATGGGAGTAATGTCTCAAACAGTCTACGATTTGATCGTTCCCTGGAAGACCCGTAGTAGTTTCCGATGGACATCTGGATGCAATCTGTAATCTGTGGACTATCAGAGTGTTGATGAAACAGAGAAATTGCATCGGGATTGAATACAACAGTCACCATGCGCACTTTCCTCCATGGGAGTAATGTCTCAAAGAGTCTACGCTTTGATCGTTCTCTGGAAGACCAGTGGTAGTTTCCGATGCACATCTGGTGGCATTCTGTTATCTGTGGACTATCAGAGTATTGATGAAACACAGATATTGCATCGGTATTGAATACAACAGTTACCTTGGGCACTTTTCTCCATGGGAGTAATGTCTCAAACAGTCTACGCTTTGATCGTTCCCTGGAAGATCAGTGGTAGTTTCCGATGCACATCTGGAGGCATTCTGTAATCTGTGCACTGTCAGAGTATTGATGAAACACAGAAATTTGCATCGGGATTGAATACAACAGTCACCATGCGCACTTTCCTTCATAGGAGTAATGTCTCAAAGTGTTTACCGTTTGATCGTTCACTGGAAGACCTGTAGTAGTTTCCGATGCACGTCTGGTGGCATTCTGTAATCTGTGGACTATCAGAGTGTTGATGAAACACAAAAATTGCATCGGGAGTGAATACAACAGTCACAATGCGAACTTTCCTCCATGGGAGTAATGTCTCAAACACTCTACGCTTTGATCGTTCCCATTAAGACCAGTAGTAGCTTCCGATGCACATCTGTAGGTATTCTGTAATCTGTGGACTATCAGATTGTTGATGAAACACAGCAATTGCATCGGGATTGAATACAACAGTCACCATGCGCACTTTCCTCCATGGGAGCAATGTCTCAAAGAGTTTAGGCTCTGATCGTTCCCTGGAAGACCAGTAGTAGTTTCCGATGCACATCTGGAGGCATTCTGTAATCTGCGCACTATCAGAGTGTTGATGAAACACAGAAATTGCATCGGGTTTGAATACAACAGTCCCCATCCGCACTCTCCTCCATGGGAGTAATGCCTCAAACAGTCTACGCTTTGATCGTTCCCAGGAAGACCAGTATTAGTTTCCGATGCACTTCTGGCGGCATTCTGTAATCTGTGGACCATCAGAGTGTAGATGAAACACAGAAATTGCATCGGAATTGAATACAACAGTCACCATGCGCACTTTCCGCCACGGAAGTAATGTCTCAAACAGTCAAGCTTTGATCGTTCCCTGTAAGACCAGTAGTAGTTTCCGATGCACATCTGGTGGCATTCTGTAATCTGTGGACTATCAGTGTGTTGCTGAAACACAGAAATTGCATCGGTATTGAATACAACAGTCACCATTCGCACTTTCCTCTATGGGAGTAATGTCTCAAACAGTCCACGCTTTGATCGTTCCCTGGAAGACCAGTAGTAGTTTCCGATGCACATCTGGTGGCATTCTGTAATCTGTGGACTATCAGAGTATTGAGGAAACACAGAAATTGCATCGGGATTGAATACAAAAGTCACTATGCGCACTTTCCTCAATGTGAGTAATGTCTCAAACAATTTACGCTTTGATCGTTCCCTGGAAGACCAGTAGTAGTTTCCGATGCACATCTGGAGGCAATCTGTAATCAATGGACTATAAGAGTGTTGATGAAACACAGAAATTGCATCGGGATTGAATTCACCATGTGCACTTTCCTCCACGGGAGTAATGTCTCAAACAGTCTACGCATTGATTATTCTCTGGAAGACCAGTAGTAGTTTCCGATGCACATCTGGAGGCATTCTGTAATTTGTGGACCTTCAAAGTGTTGATGAAACACAGAAATTGCATAGGGTTCGAATACAACAGTCACCCTGCACACTTTCCTCCATGGGAGTAATGTCTCAAACAGTCTACGTCTTTGATCGTTCATAGGAAGACCAGTAGTAGTTTCCGGTGTACATCTGGAGGCAATCTGTAATCTGTGGACTATCAGAGTATTGATGAAACACAAAAATTCCATCGGTAGTGAATACAACAGTCACAATGCACACTTTCCTCCTTGGGAGTAATGTCTCAAACAGGCTACGCTTTGATCGTTCCCTCGAAGACCAGTAGTAGTTTGCGATGGACATCTGGACTCAATATGTAATCTGTGGACGTTCAAAGTGTTGACGAAACACAGAAATGGCATCGGGATTAGGTACAACATTCACCATGCGCACTTTCCTCCATGGGAGTAATGTCTGAATGAGTCTACGCTTTGATCGTTCACTGGAAGACCAGTAGTAGTTTCCGATGCACATCTGGAGGCATTCTGTAATCTGTGGACTATCAGAGTGTTGATGAAACAAAGAAATGGCATCGGGATTAAATACAACAGTCACCTTGCGCACTTTCCTGCATGGGAGTAATGTCTCAAACACTCTACGCTTTGATCGTTCCCAGGAAGACCAGTAGTAGTTTCCGATGCACATTTGGAGGCATTCTATAATCTGTGGTCTATCAGACTGTTGATGAAACACAGAAATTACATCGGGATTGAATACAACCGTCACCATGCGCACTTTCCTGAATGGGAGTAATGTCTCAAACAGTCTACGATTTGATCGTTCCCTGGAAGACCCGTAGTAGTTTCCGATGGACATCTGGATGCAATCTGTAATCTGTGGACTATCAGAGTGTTGATGAAACAGAGAAATTGCATCGGGATTGAATACAACAGTCACCATGCGCACTTTCCTCCATGGGAGTAATGTCTCAAAGAGTCTACGCTTTGATCGTTCTCTGGAAGACCAGTGGTAGATTCCGATGCACATCTGGTGGCATTCTGTTATCTGTGGACTATCAGAGTATTGATGAAACACAGATATTGCATCGGGATTGAATACAACAGTTACCTTGGGCACTTTTCTCCATGGGAGTAATGTCTCAAACAGTCTACGCTTTGATCGTTCCCTGGAAGATCAGTGGTAGTTTCCGATGCACATCTGGAGGCATTCTGTAATCTGTGCACTGTCAGAGTATTGATGAAACACAGAAATTTGCATCGGGATTGAATACAACAGTCACCATGCGCACTTTCCTTCATAGGAGTAATGTCTCAAAGTGTTTACCGTTTGATCGTTCACTGGAAGGCCTGTAGTAGTTTCCGATGCACGTACGGTGGCATTCTGTAATCTGTGGACTATCAGAGTGTTGATGAATCACAAAAATTGCATCGGGAGTGAATACAACATTCACAATGCGCACTTTCCTCCATGGGAGTAATGTCTCAAACACTCTACGCTTTGATCGTTCCCATTAAGACCAGTAGTAGCTTCCGATGCACATCTGTAGGCATTCTGTAATCTGTGGACTATCAGATTGTTGATGAAACACAGCAATTGCATCGGGATTGAATACAACAGTCACCATGCGCACTTTCCTCCATGGGAGCAATGTCTCCAAGAGTTTAGGCTCTGATCGTTCCCTGGAAGACCAGTAGTAGTTTCCGATGCACATCTGGTGGCATTCTGTAATCTGTGCACTATCAGAGTGTTGATGAAACACAGAAATTGCATCGGGTTTGAATACAACAGTCACCATTCGCACTTTCCTCTATGGGAGTAATGTCTCAAACAGTCCACGCTTTGATCGTTCCCTGGAAGACCAGTAGTAGTTTCCGATGCACATCTGCTGGCATTCTGTAATCTGTGGACTATCAGAGTATTGAGGAAACACAGAAATTGCATCGGGATTGAATACAAAAGTCACTATGCGCACTTTCCTCTATGGGAGTAATGTCTCAAACATTCCACGCTTTGATCGTTCCCTGGAAGACCAGTAGTAGTTTCCGATGCACATCTGGTGGCATTCTGTAATCTGTGCACTATCAGAGTGTTGATGAAACACAGAAATTGCATCGGGTTTGAATACAACAGTCCCCATCCGCACTCTCCTCTATGGGAGTAATGCCTCAAACAGTCTACGCTTTGATCGTTCCCAGGAAGACCAGTATTAGTTTCCGATGCACATCTGGTGGCATTCTGTAATCTGTGGACCATCAGAGTGTAGATGAAACACAGAAATTGCATCGGGATTGAATACAACAGTCACCACGCGCACTTTCCGCCACGGGAGTAATGTCTCAAACAGTCTACGCTTTGATCGTTCCCTGTAAGACCAGTAGTAGTTTCCGATGCACATCTGGTGGCATTCTGTAAACTGTGGACTATCAGTGTGTTGCTGAAACACAGAAATTGCATCGGTATTGAATACAACAGTCACCATTCGCACTTTCCGCAATGGGAGTAATGTCTCAAACAGTCCACGCTTTGATCGTTCCCTGGAAGACCAGTAGTAGTTTCCGATGCACATCTGCTGGCATTCTGTAATCTGTGGACTATCAGAGTATTGAGGAAACACAGAAATTGCATCGGGATTGAATACAAAAGTCACTATGCGCACTTTCCTCAATGTGAGTAATGTCTCAAACAATTTACGCTTTGATCGTTCCCTGGAAGACCAGTAGTAGTTTCCGATGCACATCTGGAGGCAATCTGTAATCAATGGACTATAAGAGTGTTGATGAAACACAGAAATTGCATCGGGATTGAATTCACCATGTGCACTTTCCTCCACGGGAGTAATGTCTCAAACAGTCTACGCATTGATTATTCTCTGGAAGACCAGTAGTAGTTTCCGATGCACATCTGGAGGCATTCTGTAATTTGTGGACCTTCAAAGTGTTGATGAAACACAGAAATTGCATAGGGTTCGAATACAACAGTCACCCTGCACACTTTCCTCCATGGGAGTAATGTCTCAAACAGTCTACGTCTTTGATCGTTCATAGGAAGACCAGTAGTAGTTTCCGGTGTACATCTGGAGGCAATCTGTAATCTGTGGACTATCAGAGTATTGATGAAACACAAAAATTCCATCGGTAGTGAATACAACAGTCACAATGCACACTTTCCTCCTTGGGAGTAATGTCTCAAACAGGCTACGCTTTGATCGTTCCCTCGAAGACCAGTAGTAGTTTGCGATGGACATCTGGACTCAATATGTAATCTGTGGACGTTCAAAGTGTTGACGAAACACAGAAATGGCATCGGGATTAGGTACAACATTCACCATGCGCACTTTCCTCCATGGGAGTAATGTCTGAATGAGTCTACGCTTTGATCGTTCACTGGAAGACCAGTAGTAGTTTCCGATGCACATCTGGAGGCATTCTGTAATCTGTGGACTATCAGAGTGTTGATGAAACAAAGAAATGGCATCGGGATTAAATACAACAGTCACCTTGCGCACTTTCCTGCATGGGAGTAATGTCTCAAACACTCTACGCTTTGATCGTTCCCAGGAAGACCAGTAGTAGTTTCCGATGCACATTTGGAGGCATTCTATAATCTGTGGTCTATCAGACTGTTGATGAAACACAGAAATTACATCGGGATTGAATACAACCGTCACCATGCGCACTTTCCTGAATGGGAGTAATGTCTCAAACAGTCTACGATTTGATCGTTCCTGGAAGACCCGTAGTAGTTTCCGATGGACATCTGGATGCAATCTGTAATCTGTGGACTATCAGAGTGTTGATGAAACAGAGAAATTGCATCGGGATTGAATACAACAGCCACCATGCGCACTTTCCTCCATGGGAGTAATGTCTCAAAGAGTCTACGCTTTGATCGTTCTCTGGAAGACCAGTGGTAGTTTCCGATGCACATCTGGTGGCATTCTGTTATCTGTGGACTATCAGAGTATTGATGAAACACAGATATTGCATCGGGATTGAATACAACAGTTACCTTGGGCACTTTTCTCCATGGGAGTAATGTCTCAAACAGTCTACGCTTTGATCGTTCCCTGGAAGATCAGTGGTAGTTTCCGATGCACATCTGGAGGCATTCTGTAATCTGTGCACTGTCAGAGTATTGATGAAACACAGAAATTTGCATCGGGATTGAATACAACAGTCACCATGCGCACCTTCCTTCATAGGAGTAATGTCTCAAAGTGTTTACCGTTTGATCGTTCACTGGAAGACCTGTAGTAGTTTCCGATGCACGTCTGGTGGCATTCTGTAATCTGTGGACTATCAGAGTGTTGATGAAACACAAAAATTGCATCGGGAGTGAATACAACAGTCACAATGCGCACTTTCCTCCATGGGAGTAATGTCTCAAACACTCTACGCTTTGATCGTTCCCATTAAGACCAGTAGTAGCTTCCGATGCACATCTGTAGGTATTCTGTAATCTGTGGACTATCAGATTGTTGATGAAACACAGCAATTGCATCGGGATTGAATACAACAGTCACCATGCGCACTTTCCTCCATGGGAGCAATGTCTCAAAGAGTTTAGGCTCTGATCGTTCCCTGGAAGACCAGTAGTAGTTTCCGATGCACATCTGGAGGCATTCTGTAATCTGCGCACTATCAGAGTGTTGATGAAACACAGAAATTGCATCGGGTTTGAATACAACAGTCCCCATCCGCTCTCTCCTCCATGGGAGTAATGCCTCAAACAGTCTACGCTTTGATCGTTCCCAGGAAGACCAGTATTAGTTTCCGATGCACATCTGGTGGCATTCTGTAATCTGTGGACCATCAGAGTGTAGATGAAACACAGAAATTGCATCGGAATTGAATACAACAGTCACCATGCGCACTTTCCGCCACGGGAGTAATGTCTCAAACAGTCTACGCTTTGATCGTTCCCTGTAAGACCAGTAGTAGTTTCCGATGCACATCTGGTGGCATTCTGTAATCTGTGGACTATCAGTGTGTTGCTGAAACACAGAAATTGCATCGGTATTGAATACAACAGTCACCATTCGCACTTTCCTCTATGGGAGTAATGTCTCAAACAGTCCACGCTTTGATCGTTCCCTGGAAGACCAGTAGTAGTTTCCGATGCACATCTGGTGGCATTCTGTAATCTGTGGACTATCAGAGTATTGAGGAAACACAGAAATTGCATCGGGATTGAATACAACAGTCACTATGCGCACTTTCCTCAATGAGAGTAATGTCTCAAACAATTTACGCTTTGATCGTTCCCTGGAAGACCAGTAGTAGTTTCCGATGCACATCTGGAGGCAATCTGTAATCTATGGACTATAAGAGTGTTGATGAAACACAGAAATTGCATCGGGATTGAATTCACCATGTGCACTTTCCTCCACGGGAGTAATGTCTCAAACAGTCTACGCTTTGTTTATTCTCTGGAAGACCAGTAGTAGTTTCCGATGCACATCTGGTGGCATTCTGTAATCTGTGGACTATCAGAGTGTTGCTGAAACACAGAAATTGCATCGGTATTGAATACAACAGTCACCATTCGCACTTTCCTCTATGGGAGTAATGTCTCAAACACTCCACGCTTTGATCGTTCCCTGGAAGACCAGTAGTAGTTTCCGATGCACATCTGGTGGCATTCTGTAATCTGTGGACTATCAGAGTATTGAGGAAACACAGAAATTGCATCGGGATTGAATACAACAGTCACTATGCGCACTTTCCTCAATGAGAGTAATGTCTAAAACAATTTACGCTTTGATCGTTCCCTGGAAGACCAGTAGTAGTTTCCGATGCACATCTGGAGGCAATCTGTAATCTATGGACTATAAGAGTGTTGATGAAACACAGAAATTGCATCGGGATTGAATTCACCATGTGCACTTTCCTCCACGGGAGTAATGTCTCAAACAGTCTACGCTTTGATTATTCTCTGGAAGACCAGTAGTAGTTTCCGATGCACATCTGGTGGCATTCTGTAATCTGTGGACTATCAGAGTGTTGCTGAAACACAGAAATTGCATCGGTATTGAATACAACAGTCACCATTCGCACTTTCCTCTATGGGAGTAATGTCTCAAACACTCCACGCTTTGATCGTTCCCTGGAAGACCAGTAGTAGTTTCCGATGCACATCTGGTGGCATTCTGTAATCTGTGGACTATCAGAGTATTGAGGAAACACAGAAATTGCATCGGGATTGAATACAACAGTCACTATGCGCACTTTCCTCAATGTGAGTAATGTCTCAAACAATTTACGCTTTGATCGTTCCCTGGATGACCAGTAGTAGTTTCCGATGCACATCTGGAGGCAATCTGTAACCTACGGACTATAAGAGTGTTGATGAAACACAGAAATTGCATCGGGATTGAATTCACCATGTGAACTTTCCTCCACGGGAGTAATGTCTCAAACAGTCTACGCTTTGATCGTTCCCTGGAAGACCAGTAGTAGTTTCCGATGCACATCTGGTGGCATTCTGTAATCTGTGGAATATCAGAGTGTTGATGAATTACAGAAATTGCATCGGGATTGAATACAACAGTCACCACGCGCACTTTCCGCCACGGGAGTAATGTGTCAAACAGTCTACGCTTTGATCGTTCCCATTAAGACTAGTAGTAGTTTCCGATGCGCATCTGGAGGCATTCTGTAATATGTGGACTATTAGACTGTTGATGAAACACAGAAGATGCATCGGGATTGAATACAACAGTCACCATGCGCACTTTACTCCATGGGAGCAATGTCTCAAAGAGTTTAGGCTCTGATCGTTCCCTGCAAGACCAGTAGTAGTTTCCGATGCACATCTGGAGGCATTCTGTAATATGTGCACTATCAGAGTGTTGATGAAACACAGAAATTGCATCAAGATTGAATACAACAGTCCCCATCCGCACTTTCCTCCATGGGAGTAATGTCTCAAACAGTCTACGCTTTGATCGTTCCCTGGCATTCTGTAATCTGTGGACCATCAGAGTGTTGATGAAATACAGACATTGCATCGGGATTGAATTCACCATGTGCACTTTCCTCCACGGGAGTAATGTCTCAAACAGTCTACGCTTTGATTATTCTCGGGAAGACCAGTAGTAGTTTCCGATGCACATCTGGTGGCATTCTGTAATCTGTGGACTATCAGAGTGTTGATGAATTACAGAAATTGCATCGGGATTGAATACAACAGCCACAAGGCGCACTTTCCTCCACGGGAGTAATGTGTCAAACAGTCTACGCTTTGATCGATCCCTGGAAGACCAGTAGTTGTTTCCGATGCACATCTGGTGGCATTCTGTAATCTGTGGACCATCAGAGTGTAGATGAAACACAGAAATTGCATCGGGATTGAATACAACAGTCACCATGCGCACTTTCCTCCATGGGAGTAATGTCTCAAACAGTCTACGATTTGATAGTTCCCTGGAAGACCCGTAGTAGTTTCCGATGGACATCTGGATGCAATCTGTAATCTGTGGACTATCAGAGTGTTGATGAAACACGGAAATTGCATCGGGATTGAATACAACAGTCACCATCCGCACTTTCCTCCATGGGAGTAATGTCTGAAACAGTCTACGACTTGATCGTTCCCAGTAAGACCAGTAGTAGTTTCCGCTGCACATCTGGAGGCATTCTGTAACCTGTGGACCTTCAAAGTGTTGATGAAACACAGAAATTGCATCGGGATTGAATACAACAGTCACCATGCACACTTTCCTCCATGGGAGTAATGTCTCAAAGAGTCTACGCTTTGATCGTTCTCTGGAAGACCAGAGGTAGTTTCCGTTGCACATCTGGTGGCATTCTGTTATCTGTGGACTATCAGAGTATTGATGAAACACAGATATTGCATCGGGATTGAATACAACAGTTACCATGGGCACTTTCCTCCATGGGAGTAATGTCTCAAACAGTCTACGCTTTGATCGTTCCCTGGAAGATCAGTGGTAGTTTCCGATGCACATCTGGAGGCATTCTGTAATCTGTGGACTATCAGAGTATTGATGAAACACAGAAATTTGCATCGGGATTGAATACAACTGTCACCATGCGCACTTTCCTGAAAGGGTGTAATGTCTCAAACAGTCTACACTTTGATCGTTCCCTGGAAGACCAGAAGCAGTTTCCGATGCACATCTGGTGGCATTCTGTGATCTGTGGACTATCAGAGTGTTGATGAAACACAGAAAGTGCATCGGGATTGAATACAACAGTCACCATGTACACTTTCCCTCATGGGAATAATGTCTCAAACAGTATACGCTTTGATCGTTCCCAGGAAGACCAGTAGTAGTTCCCGATGCACATCTGGAGGCATTCTGTAATCTGTGGACTATCTGAGTGTTGATGAAACACAGAAAATGCATCGGGAATGAATACAACAGTCACCATGCGCACTTTCCTCCATAGGAGTAATGTCTCAAAGTGTTTACCCTTTGATCGTTCCCTGGAAGACCTGTAGTAGTTTCCGATGCACGTCTGGTGGCATTCTGTAATCTGTGGACTATCAGAGTGTTGATGAATCACAAAAATTGCATCGGGAGTGAATACAACAGTCACAATGCGCACTTTCCTCCATGGGAGTAATGTCTCAAACACTCTACGATTTGATCGTTCCCATTAAGACCAGTAGTAGCTTCCGATGCACATCTGTAGGCATTCTGTAATCTGTGGACTATCAGAGTATTGAGGAAACACAGAAATTGCATCGGGATTGAATACAACAGTCACTATGCGCACTTTCCTCAATGTGAGTAATGTCTCAAACAATTTACGCTTTGATCGTTCCCTGGAAGACCAGTAGTAGTTTCCGATGCACATCTGGAGGCATTCTGTAATTTGTGGACCTTCAAAGTGTTGATGAAACACAGAAATTGCATCGGGTTTGAATACAACAGTCCCCATCCGCACTCTCCTCCATGGGAGTAATGCCTCAAACAGTCTACGCTTTGATCGTTCCCAGGAAGACCAGTATTAGTTTCCGATGCACATCTGGTGGCATTCTGTAATCTGTGGACCATCAGAGTGTAGATGAAAAACAGAAATTGCATCGGGATTGAATACAACAGTCACCACGCGCACTTTCCGCCACAGGAGTAATGTCTCAAACAGTCTACGCTTTGATCGTTCCCTGTAAGGCCAGTAGTAGTTTCCGATGCACATCTGGAGGCATTCTGTAATTTGTGGACCTTCAAAGTGTTGATGAAACACAGAAATTGCATAGGGTTTGAATACAACAGTCACCCTGCACACTTTCCTCCATGGGAGTAATGTCTCAAACAGTCTACGTCTTTGATCGTTCATAGGAAGACCAGTAGTAGTTTCCGGTGTACATCTGGAGGCAATCTGTAATCTGTGGACTATCAGAGTATTGATGAAACACAAAAATTCCATCGGTAGTGAATACAACAGTCACAATGCACACTTTCCTCCTTCGGAGTAATGTCTCAAACAGTCTACGCTTTGATCGTTCCCTCGAAGACCAGTAGTAGTTTGCGATGGACATCTGGACTCAATCTGTAATCTGTGGACGTTCAAAGTGTTGACGAAACACAGAAATGGCATCGGGATTAAGTACAACATTCACCATGCGCACTTTCCTCCATGGGAGTAATGTCTGAATGAGTCTACGCTTTGATCGCTCACTGGAAGACCAGTAGTAGTTTCCGATGCACATCTGGAGGCATTCTGTAACCTGTGGACTATCAGAGTGTTGATGAAACAAAGAAATGGCATCGGGATTAAATACAACAGTCACCATGCACACTTTCCTGCATGGGAGTAATGTCTCAAACACTCTACGCTTTGATCGTTCCCAGGAAGACCAGTAGTAGTTTCCGATGCACATTTGGAGGCATTCTATAATCTGTGGTCTATCAGACTGTTGATGAAACACAGAAATTACATCGGGATTGAATACAACCGTCACCATGCGCACTTTCCTGAATGGGAGTAATGTCTCAAACAGTCTACGATTTGATCGTTCCCTGGAAGACCCGTAGTAGTTTCCGATGGACATCTGGATGCAATCTGTAATCTGTGGACTATCAGAGTGTTGATGAAACAGAAAAATTGCATCGGGATTGAATACAACAGTCACCATCCGCACTTTCCTCCATGGGAGTAATGTCTGAAACAGTCTACGCTTTGATCGATCCCAGTAAGACCAGTAGTAGTTTCCGCTGCACATCTGGAGGCATTCTGTAACCTATGGACCTTCAAAGTGTTGATGAAACAAAGAAATTGCATCGGGATTGAATACAACAGTCACCATGCACACTTTCCTCCATGGGAGTAATGTCTGAAGCAGTCCACGATTTGATCGTTCCCAGGAAGACCAGTAGTAGTATCCGATGCACATCTGGAGGCAATCAGTAATCTGTGTACTATCAGAGTGTTGATGAAACAGAGAAATTGCATCGGGATTGAATACAACAGTCACCATGCGCACTTTCCTCCATGGGAGTAATGTCTCAAAGAGTCTACGCTTTGATCGTTCTCTGGAAGACCAGTGGTAGTTTCCGATGCACATCTGGTGGCATTCTGTTATCTGTGGACTATCAGAGTATTGATGAAACACAGATATTGCATCGGGATTGAATACAACAGTTACCATGGGCACTTTTCTCCATGGGAGTAATGTCTCAAACAGTCTACGCTTTGATCGTTCCCTGGAAGATCAGTGGTAGTTTCCGATGCACATCTGGAGGCATTCTGTAATCTGTGCGCATCAGAGTATTGATGAAACACAGAAATTTGCATCGGGATTGAATACAACAGTCACCATGCGCACTTTCCTTCATAGGAGTAATGTCTCAAAGTGTTTACCCTTTGATCGTTCACTGGAAGACCTGTAGTAGTTTTCGATGCACGTCTGGTGGCATTCTGTAATCTGTGGACTATCAGAGTGTTGATGAAACACAAAAATTGCATCGGGAGTGAATACAACAGTCACAATGCGCACTTTCCTCCATGGGAGTAATGTCTCAAACACTCTACGCTTTGATCGTTCCCATTAAGACCAGTAGTAGCTTCCGATGCACATCTGTAGGCATTCTGTAATCTGTGGACTATCAGATTGTTGATGAAACACAGCAATTGCATCGGGATTGAATACAACAGTCACCATGCGCACTTTCCTCCATGGGAGCAATGTCTCAAAGTGTTTAGGCTCTGATCGTTCCCTGGAAGACCAGTAGTAGTTTCCGATGCACATCTGGAGGCATTCTGTAATCTGCGCACTATCAGAGTGTTGATGAAACACAGAAATTGCATCGGGTTTGAATACAACGGTCCCCATCCGCGCTCTCCTCCATGGGAGTAATGCCTCAAAAAGTCTACGCTTTGATCGTTCCCATTAAGACTAGTAGTAGTTTCCGATGCACATCTGGAGACATTCTGTAATATGTGGACTATTAGACTGTTGATGAAACACAGAAGTTGCATCGGGATTGAATACAACAGTCACCATGCGCACTTTACTCCATGGGAGCAATGTCTCCAAGAGTTTAGGCTCTGATCGTTCCCTGCAAGACCAGTAGTAGTTTCCGATGCACATCTGGAGGCATTCTGTAATCTGTGCACTATCAGAGTGTTGATGAAACACAGAAATTGCATCGGGATTGAATACAACAGTCCCCATCCGCACTTTCCTCCATGGGAGTAATGTCTCAAACAGTCTTCGCTTTGATCGTTCCCTGGAAGACCAGTATTAGTTTCCGATGCACATCTGGTGGCATTCTGTAATCTGTGGACCATCAGAGTGTTGATGAAATACAGACATTGCATCGGGATTGAATTCACCATGTGCACTTTCCTCCACAGTAGTAATGTCTCAAACAGTCTACGCTTTGATTATTCTCTGGAAGACCAGTAGTAGTTTCCGATGCACATCTGGTGGCATTCTGTAATCTGTGGATTATCAGAGTGTTGATGAATTACAGAAATTGCATCGGGATTGAATACAACAGCCACAAGGCGCACTTTCCTCCACGGGAGTAATGTGTCAAACAGTCTACGCTTTGATCGTTCCCTGGAAGACCAATAGTAGTTTCCGATGCACATCTGGTGGCATTCTGTAATCTGTGGACCATCAGAGTGTAGATGAAACACAGAAATTGCATCGGGATTGAATACAACAATCACCATGCGCACATTCCTGAATGGGAGTAATGTCTCAAACAGTCTACGATTTGATCGTTCCCTGGAAGACCCGTAGTAGTTTCCGATTGACATCTGGATGCAATCTGTAATCTGTGGACTATCAGAGTGTTGATGAAACACGGAAATTGCATCGGGATTGAATACAACAGTCACCATCCGCACTTTCCTCCATGGGAGTAATGTCTGAAACAGTCTACGCTTTGATCGTTCCCAGTAAGACCAGTAGTAGTTTCCGCTGCACATCTGGAGGCATTCTGTAACCTGTGGACCTTCAAAGTTTTGATGAAACACAGAAATTTCATCGGGATTGAATACAACAGTCACAAGGCGCACTTTCCTCCACGGGAGTAATGTGTCAAACAGTCTGCGCTTTGATCGTTCCCTGGAAGAGCAGTAGTAGTTTCCGATGCACATCTGGTGGCATTCTGTAATCTGTGGACCATCAGAGTGTAGATAAAACACAGAAATTGCATCGGGATTGAATACAACAGTCACCATGCGCACTTTCCTGAATGGGAGTAATGTCTCAAACAGTCTACGATTTGATAGTTCCCTGGAAGACCCGTAGTAGTTTCCGATGGACATCTGGATGCAATCTGTAATCTGTGGACTATCAGAGTGTTGATGAAACACGGAAATTGCATCGGGATTGAATACAACAGTCACCATCCGCACTTTCCTCCATGGGAGTAATGTCTGAAACAGTCTACGCTTTGATCGTTCCCAGTAAGACCAGTAGTAGTTTCCGCTGCACATCTGGAGGCATTCTGTAACCTGTGGACCTTCAAAGTGTTGATGAAACACAGAAATTGCATCGGGATTGAATACAACAGTCACCATGCACACTTTCCTCCATGGGAGTAATGTCTGAAACAGTCCACTATTTGATCGATCCCAGGAAGACCAGTAGTAGTTTCCGATGCACATCTGGAGGCAATCAGTAATCTGTGTACTATCAGAGTGTTGATGAAACAGAGAAATTGCATCGGGATTGAATACAACAGTCACCATGCGCACTTTCCTGAAAGGGTGTAATGTCTCAAACAGTCTACACTTTGATCGTTCCCTGGAAGACCAGAAGCAGTTTCCGATGCACATCTGGTGGCATTTGGTGATCTGTGGACTATCAGAGTGTTGATGAAACACAGAAAATGGTTCGGGATTGAATACAACACTCACCATGTACACTTTCCCTCATGGGAATAATGTCTCAAACAGTCTACGCTTTGATCGTTCCCAGGAAGACCAGTAGTAGTTCCCGATGCACATCTGGAGGCATTCTGTAATCTGTGGACTATCTGAGTGTTGATGAAACACAGAAAATGCATCGGGAATGAATACTACAGTCACCATGCGCACTTTCCTCCATAGGAGTAATGTCTCAAAGTGTTTACCCTTTGATCGTTCCCTGGAAGACCTGTCGTAGTTTCCGATGCACGTCTGGTGGCATTCTGTAATCTGTGGACTATCAGAGTGTTGATGAAACACAGAAATTGCATCGGGTTTGAATACAACAGTCCCCATCCGCACTCTCCTCCATGGGAGTAATGTCTCAAACAGTCTACGCTTTGATCGTTCCCAGGAAGACCAGTATTAGTTTCCGATGCACATCTGGTGGCATTCTGTAATCTGTGGACCATCAGAGTGTAGATGAAACACAGAAATTGCATCGGGATTGAATACAACAGTCACCACGCGCACTTTCCGACACGGGAGTAATGTCTCAAACAGTCTACGCTTTGATCGTTCCCTGTAAGACCAGTAGTAGTTTCCGATGCACATCTAGTGGCATTCTGTAATCTGTGGACTATCAGAGTGTTGCTGAAACACAGAAATTGCATCGGTATTGAATACAACAGTCACCATTCGCACTTTCCTCAATGGGAGTAATGTCTCAAACAGTCCACGCTTTGATCGTTCCCTGGAAGACCAGTAGTAGTTTCCGATGCACATCTGGTGGCATTCTGTAATCTGTGGACTATCAGAGTATTGAGGAAACACAGAAATTGCATCGGGATTGAATACAACAGTCACTATGCGCACTTTCCTCAATGTGAGTAATGTCTCAAACAATTTACGCTTTGATCGTTCCCTGGAAGACCAGTAGTAGTTTCCGATGCACATCTGGTGGCATTCTGTAATCTGTGGACCATCAGTGTGTAGATGAAACACAGAAATTGCATCGGGATTGAATACAACAGTCACCACGCGCACTTTCCGCCACGGGAGTAATGTGTCAAACAGTCTACGCTTTGATCGTTCCCATTAAGACTAGTAGTAGTTTCCGATGCACATCTGGAGGCATTCTGTAATATGTGGACTATTAGACTGTTGATGAAACACAGAAGTTGCATCGGGATTGAATACAACAGTAACCATGCGCACTTTACTCCATGGGAGCAATGCCTCAAAGAGTTTAGGCTCTGATCGTTCCCTGCAAGACCAGTAGTAGTTTCCGATGCACATCTGGAGGCATTCTGTAATCTGTGCACTATCAGAGTGTTGATAAAAACACAGAAATTGCATCGGGATTGAATACAACAGTCACCATCCGCACTTTCCTGAATGGGAGTAATGTCTCAAACAGTCTACGATTTGATCGTTCCCTGGAAGACCCGTAGTAGTTTCCGATGGACATCTGGATGCAATCTGTAATCTGTGGACTATCAGAGTGTTGATGAAACACGGAAATTGCATTGGGATTGAATACAACAGTCACCATGTACACTTTCCCTCATGGGAATAATGTCTCAAACAGTCTACGCTCTGATCGTTCCCAGGAAGACCAGTAGTAGTTCCCGATGCACATCTGGAGGCATTCTGTAATCTGTGGACTATCTGAGTGTTGATGAAACACAGAAATTTGCATCGGGATTGAATACAACAGTCACCATGCGCACTTTCCTGAAAGGGTGTAATGTCTCAAACAGTCTACGCTTTGATCGTTCCCAGGAAGATCAGTAGTAGTTCCCGATGCACATCTGGAGGCATTCTGTAATCTGTGGACTATCTGAGTGTTGATGAAACACAGAAAATGCATCGGGAATGAATACAACAGTCACCACGCGCACTTTCCTCCATGGGAGCAATATCTCAAAGAGTTTAGGCTCTGATCGTTCCCTGGAAGACCAGTAGTAGTTTCCAATGCACATCTGGAGGCATTCTGTAACCTGTGCACTATCAGAGTGTTGATGAAACACAGAAATTGCATCAAGATTGAATACAACAGTCCCCATCCGCACTTTCCTCCATGGGAGTAATGTCTCAAACAGTCTACGCTTTGATCGTTCCCTGGAAGACCAGTATTAGTTTCCGATGCACATCTGGTGGCATTCCGTAATCTGTGGACCATCAGAGTTTTGATGAAATACAGACATTGCATCGGGATTGAATACAACAGTCACCACGCGCACTTTCCGCCATAGGTGTAATGTCTCAAACAGTCTACGTTTTGATCGTTCCCTGTAAGACCAGTAGTAGTTTCCGATGCACATCTGGTGGCATTCCGTAATCTGTGGACTATCAGAGTGTTGATGAAACACAGAAATTGCATCGGGATTTAATACAACAGTCACCCTGCACACTTCCCTCATGGGAGTAATGTCTCAAACAGTCTACGTTCTTGATCGTTCCACAGGAAG
The DNA here is from genome assembly GCF_023897955.1 of Schistocerca gregaria. Classification (NCBI taxonomy): domain Eukaryota; kingdom Metazoa; phylum Arthropoda; class Insecta; order Orthoptera; family Acrididae; genus Schistocerca; species Schistocerca gregaria. The sequence continues at coordinate 2,680,824 of NW_026061764.1, read as the reverse complement.
ACCAGTAGTAGTTTTCGGTGTACATCTGGAGGCAATCTGTAATCTGTGGACTATCAGAGTATTGATGAAACACAAAAATTCCATCGGTAGTGAATACAACAGTCACAATGCGCACTTTCCTCCTTGGGAGTAATGTCTCAAACAGTCTACGCTTTGATTGTTCCCTCGAAGACCAGTAGTAGTTTCCGATGGACATCTGGAGGCAATCTGTAATCTGTGGATGTTCAAAGTGTTGACGAAACACAGAAATGGCATCGGGATTAAATACAACATTCACCATGCGCACTTTCCTCCATCGGAGTAATGTCTGAATGAGTCTACGCTTTGATCGTTCCCTGGAAGACCAGTAGTAGTTTTCGGTGCACATCTGGAGGCATTCTGTAATCTGTGGACTATCAGAGTGTTGATGAAACAAAGAAATTACATCGGGATTGAATACAACACTCACCATGCGCACTTCCCTATTGGAGCAATGTCTCAAACACTCTACGCTTTGATCGTTCCCACTACGACCAGTAGTAGTTTCCGAAGCACATCTATAGGCATTCTATAATCTGTGGTCTATCAGACTGTTGATGAAACACAGAAATTACATCGGGATTGAATACAACAGTCACCATGCGCACTTTCGTGAAGGGGAGTAATGTCTCAAACAGTCTACGCTTTGATCGTTCTCTGGAAGACCAGTGGTAGTTTCTGATGCACATCTGGTGGCATTCTGTAATCTGTGGACTATCAGAGTGTTGATGAAACACGGAAATTGCATCGGGATTGAATACAACAGTCACCATCCGCACTTTCCTCCATGGGAGTAATGTCTGAAACAGTCTACGCTTTGATCGTTCCCAGTAAGACCAGTAGTAGTTTCCGATGCACATCTGGAGGCATTCTGTAACCTGTGGTCCTTCTAAGTGTTGATGAAACACAGAAATAGCATCGGGATTGAATACAACAGTCACCATGCGCACTTTCCTGCATGCGAGCAATGTCTCAAAGAGTTTAGGTTCTGATCGTTCCCTGGAAGACCAGTAGTAGTTTCCGATGCACATCTGGTGGCATTCTGTAATCTGTGGACTATCAGAGTATTGATGAAACACAAATATTGCATCGTGATTGAATTTTACAGTCACCATGTACACTTTCCTTCATGGGAGTAATGTCTCAACAGTCTACGCTTTGATCGTTCCCAGGAAGACCAGTAGTAGTTCCCGTTGCACATCTGGAGGCATTCTGTAATCTGTGGACTATCAGACTGTTGATGAAACACAGAAATTGAATCGGGATTGAATACAACAGTCACCATGCGCACTTTTCTCCATGGCAGTAATGTCTCAAACAGTCTACGATTTGATCGTTCCCTGGAAGACCCGTAGTAGTTTCCGATGGACATCTGGATGCAATCTGTAATCTGTGGACTATCAGAGTGTTGATGAAACACAAAAATTGCATCGGGTTTGAATACAACAGTCACCATCCGCACTTTCCTCCATGGGAGTAATGTCTGAAACAGTCTACGTTTTTGATCGTTCCCTGGAAGACAAGTAGTAGTTTCCGATGCACATCTGGAGGCATTCTGTAATCTGTGGACCTTCAAAGTGTTGATAAAACACAGAAATTTCATCGGGGTTGAATACAACAGTCACCATGTACACTTCCCTCCATGGGAGTAATGTCTGAAATAGTCTACGCTTTGAGCGTTCCCAGGAAGAACAGTAGTAGTTTCCGATGCACATCTGGAGACAATCTGTAATCTGTTTACTATCAGAGTGTTGATAAAAAACACAGAAATTGCATCAGGATTGAATACAACAGTCACCATCCGCACTTTCCTCCATGGGAGTAATGTCTGAAACAGTCTACACTTTGATCGTTCCCAGGAAGACCAGTAGTAGTTTCTGATGCACATCTGGAGGCATTCTGTAATTTGTCGACCTTCAAAGTGTTGATGAAACACAGAAATTGCATAGGGTTTGAATACAACAGTCACCCTGCACACTTTCCTCCATGGGAGTAATGTCTCAAACAGTCTACGTCTTTGATCGTTCCCAGGAAGACCAGTAGTAGTTTCCGGTGTACATCTGGAGGCAATCTGTAATCTGTGGACTATCAGAGTGTTGATGAAACACAGAAATTGCATCGGGATTGAATACAACAGTCACCATCCGCACTTTCCTTCATAGGAGTAATGTCTGAAACAGTCTACGCATTGATCGTTCCCTGGAAGACCAGTAGTAGTTTCCGATGCACATCTGCAGGCATTCTGTAATTTGTGGACCTTCAAAGTGTTGATGAAACACAGAAATTGCATAGGGATTGAATACAACAGTCACCATGCACACTTTCCTCCATGGGAGTAATGTCTCAAACAGTCTACGCTTTGATCGTTCCCTGGAAGACCAGTAGTAGTTTCCGATGCACATCTGGTGGCATTCTATAATCTGCGGACTATCAGACTGTTGATGAAACACAGAAATTGCATCGGGATTGAATACAACAGTCACCATCCGCACTTTCCTTCATAGGAGTAATGTCTGAAACAGTCTACGCATTGATCGTTCCCTGGAAGACCAGTAGTAGTTTCCGATGCACATCTGCAGGCATTCTGCAATTTGTGGACCTTCAAAGTGTTGATGAAACACAGAAATTGCATAGGGATTGAATACAACAATCACCATGCACTCTTTCCTCCATGGGAGTAATGTCTCAAACAGACTACGATTTGATCGTTCCCTGGAAGACCAGTGGTAGTGTCCGATGCACATCTGGTGGCATTCTGTAATATGTGGACTATCAGGGTATTGATGAAACACAAAAATTCCATCGGTAGTGAATACAACAGTCACAATGCACACTTTCCTCCTTGGGAGTAATGTCTCAAACAGTCTACGCTTAGATCGATCCCACTAAGACCAGTAGTAGTTTCCGATGCACATCTGGAGGCATTCTATAATCTGCGGTCTATCCGACTGTTGATTTAACACAGAAATTACATCGGGATTGAATACAACAGTCACCATGCGCACTTTCCTCCATGGGAGCAATGTCTCAAAGAGTTTAGGCTCTGATCGTTCCCTGGAAGACCAGTAGTAGTTTCCGATGCACATCTGGAGGCATTCTGTAATCTGTGCACTATCAGAGTGTTGATGAAACACAGAAATTGCATCGGGATTGAATACAACAGTCCCCATCCGCACTTTCCTCCATGGGAGTAATGTCTCAAACAGTCTACGCTTTGATCGTTCCCTGGAAGACCAGTAGTAGTTTCCGATGCACATCTGGAGGCATTCTGTAATCTGTGGACTATCAGAGTGTTGATGAAACAAAGAAATGGCATCGGGATTAAATACAACAGTCACCATGCGCACTGTCCTGCATGGGAGTAATGTCTCAAACACTCTACGCTTTGATCGATCCCACTAAGACCAGTAGTAGTTTCCGATGCACATCTGGAAGCATTCTATAATCTGCGGTCTATCCGACTGTTGATTTAACACAGAAATTACATCGGGATTGAATACAACAGTCACCATGCGCACTTTCCTCCATGGGAGCAATGTCTCAAAGAGTTTAGGCTCTGATCGTTCCCTGGAAGACCAGTAGTAGTTCCCGATGCACATCTGGAGGCATTCTGTAATCTGTGCACTATCAGAGTGTTGATGAAACACAGAAATTGCATCGGGATTGAATACAACAGTCCCCATCCGCACTTTCCTCCATGGGAGTAATGTCTCAAACAGTCTACGCTTTGATCGTTCCCTGGAAGACCAGTATTAGTTTCCGATGCACATCTGGTGGCATTCTGTAATCTGTGGACCATCAGAGTGTAGATGAAACACAGAAATTGCTTCGGGATTGAATACAACAGTCACCACGCGCACTTTCCGCCACGGGAGTAATGTCTCAAACAGTCTACGCTTTGATCGTTCCCTGTAAGACCAGTAGTAGTTTCCGATGCACATCTGGTGGCATTCTGTAATCTGTGGACTATCAGAGTGTTGCTGAAACACAGAAACTGCATCGGGATTGAATACAACAGTCACCATTCGCACTTTCCTCTATTGGAGTAATGTCTCAAACAGTCCACGCTTTGATCGTTCCCTGGAAGACCAGTAGTAGTTTCCGATGCACATCTGGTGGCATTCTGTAATCTATGGACTATCAGAGTATTAAGGAAACACAGAAATTGCATCGGGATTGAATACAAGAGTCACTATGCGCACTTTCCTCAATGTGAGTAATGTCTCAAACAATTTACGCTTTGATCGTTCCCTGGAAGACCAATAGTAGTTTCCGATGCACATCTGGAGAAAATCTGTAATCTATGGACTATAAGAGTGTTGATGAAACACAGAAATTGCATCGGGATTGAATTCACCAAGTGCACTTTCGTCCACGGGAGTAATGTCTCAAACAGTCTACGCTTTGATTATTCTCTGGAAGGCCAGTAGTAATTTCCGATGCACATCTGGTGGCATTCTGTAATCTGTGCACTGTCAGAGTGTTGATGAATTACAGAAATTGCATCGGGATTGAATACAACAGTCACAAGGCGCACTTTCCTCCACGGGAGTAATGTGTCAAACAGTCTACGCTTTGATCGTTCCCTGGAAGACCAGTAGTAGTTTCCGATGCACATCTGGTGGCATTCTGTAATCTGTGGACCATCAGAGTGTAGATGAAACACAGAAATTGAATCGGGATTGAATACAACAGTCACCACGCGCACTTTCCGCCACGGGAGTAATGTGTCAAACAGTCTACGCTTTGATCCTTCCCATTAAGACTAGTAGTAGTTTCCGATGCACATCTGGAGGAATTCCGTAATCTGTGGACTATTAGACTGTTGATGAAACACAGAAATTGCATCGGGATTGAATACAACAGTCCCCATCCGCACTTTCCTCCATGGGAGAAATGTCTCAAACAGTCTACGCTTTGATCGTTCCCTGGAAGACCAGCAGTAGCTTCCGATGCACATCTGGTGGCATTCTGTAATCTGTGGACCATCAGAGTGTTGATGAAATACAGACATTGCATCGGGATTGAATACAACAGTCACCACGCGCACTTTCCGCCACGGGAGTAATGTCTCAAACAGTCTTCGTTTTGATCGTTCCCTGTAAGACCAGTAGTAGCTTCCGATGCACATCTGGTGGCATTCCGTAATCTGTGGACTATCAGAGTGTTGATGAAACACAGAAATTGCATCGGGATTGAATACAACAGTCACCATGCGCACTTTCCTCAATGTGAGTAATGTCTCAAACAATTTACGCATTGATCGTTCCCTGGAAGACCAGTAGTAGTTTCCGATGAACATCTGAAGCCAATCTGTAATCTGTGGACCTTCAAAGTGTTGATAATACACAGAATTTACAGCGGGATTAAATACAACAGTCACCATGCACACTTTCCTCCATGGGAGTAATGTCTCAAACAGTCTACGCTTTGATCGTTCCCAGTAAGACCAGTAGTAGTTTCCGCTGCACATCTGGAGGCATTCTGTAACCTGTGGACCTTCAAAGTGTTGACGAAACACAGAAATTGCATCGCTATTGAATACAACAGTCACCATGCACACTTTCCTCCATGGGAGTAATGTCTAAAACAGTCTACGATTTGATCGTTCCCTGGAAGACCAGTAGGAGTTTCCGATGCACATCTGGTGGCATTCAGTAATCTGTGGTCTATAAGAGTGTTGATGAAACACAGAAAATGCATCGGGATTAAATACAACAGTCACCATGCGCACTTTCCTCCACGGGAGTAATGTCTCAAACAGTCTACGCTTTGATCGTTCCCTGGAAGACCAGTAGTAGATTCCGATGCACATCTGGAGGCAATCTGTAATCTGTGGACCTTCAAAGTGTTGATAAAACACAGAAATTTCATCGGGGTTGAATACAACAGTCACCATGCACACTTTCCTCCATGGGAGTAATGTCTGAAACAGTCTACGCTTTGAGCGTTCCCAGGAAGAACAGTAGTAGTTTCCGATGCACATCTGGAGACAATCTGTAATCTGTTTACTATCAGAATGTTGATAAAAAACACAGAAATTGCATCAGGATTGAATACAACAGTCACCATCCGCACTTTCCTCCATGGGAGTAATGTCTGAAACAGTCTACGCTTTGATCGTTCCTAGGAAGACCAGCAGTAGTTTCCGATGCACATCTGGAGGCATTCTGTAATCTGTGGACTATCGGAGTGTTGATGAAACAAAGAAATGGCATCGGGATTAAATACAACAGTCACCATGCGCACTTTCCTGCATGGGAGTAATGTCTCAAACAATCTACGCTTTGATCGTTCCCACTAAGACCAGTAGTAGTTTACGATGCACATCTGGAGGCATTCTATAATCTGTGGTCTATCAGACTGTTGATGAAACACAGAAATTACATCGGGATTGAATACAACAGTCACCATGCGCACTTTCCTGTATGGGAGTAATGTCTCAAACAGTCTACGATTTGATCGTTCCCTGGAAGACCCGTAGTAGTTTCCGATGGACATCTGGATGCAATCTGTAATCTGTGGACTATCAGAGTGTTGATGAAACACGGAAATTGCATCGGGATTGAATACAACAGTCACCATCCGCACTTTCCTCCATGGGAGTAATGTCTGAAACAGTCTACGCTTTGATCGTTCCCAGGAAGACCAGTAGTAGTTTCCGATGCACATCTGGAGGCATTCTGTAATTTGTCGACCTTCAAAGTGTTGATGAAACACAGAAATTGCATAGGGTTTGAATACAACAGTCACCCTGCACACTTTCCTCCATGGGAGTAATGTCTCAAACAGTCTACGTCTTTGATCGTTCCCAGGAAGACCAGTAGTAGTTTCCGGTTTACATCTGGAGGCAATCTGTAATCTGTGGACTATCAGAGTGTTGATGAAACACAGAAATTGCATCGGGATTGAATACAACAATCACCATCCGCACTTTCCTTCATAGGAGTAATGTCTGAAACAGTCTACGCATTGATCGTTCCCTGGAAGACCAGTAGTAGTTTCCGATGCACATCTGCAGGCATTCTGTAATTTGTGGACCTTCAAAGTGTTGATGAAACACAGAAATTGCATAGGGATTGAATACAACAGTCACCATGCACACTTTCCTCCATGGGAGTAATGTCTCAAACAGTCTATGCTTTGATCGTTCCCTGGAAGACCAGTAGTAGTTTCCGATGCACATCTGGTGGCATTCTATAATCTGCGGACTATCAGACTGTTGATGAAACACAGAAATTGCATCGGGATTGAATACAACAGTCACCATCCGCACTTTCCTTCATAGGAGTAATGTCTGAAACAGTCTACGCATTGATCGTTCACTGGAAGACCAGTAGTAGTTTCCGATGCACATCTGCAGGCATTCTGTAATTTGTGGACCTTCAAAGTGTTGATGAAACACAGAAATTGCATAGGGATTGGATACAACAGTCACCATGCACTCATTCCTCCATGGGAGTAATGTCTCAAACAGTCTACGATTTGATCGTTCCCTGGAAGACCAGTGGTAGTTTCCGATGCACATCTGGTGGCATTCTGTAATCTGTGGACTATCAGGGTATTGATGAAACACAAAAATTCCATCGGTAGTGAATACAACAGTCACAATGCACACTTCCCTCCTTGGGAGTAATGTCTCAAACAGTCTACGCTTAGATCGTTCCCTCGAAGACCAGTAGTAGTTTGCGATGGACATCTGGAGGCAATCTGTAATCTGTGGACGTTCAAAGTGTTGACGAAACACAGAAATGGCATCGGGATTAAATACAACATTCACCATGCGCACTTTCCTCCATGGGAGTGATGTCTGAATGAGTCTACGCTTTGATCGTTCCCTGGAAGACCAGTAGTAGTTTCCGATGCACATCTGGAGGCATTCTGTAATCTGTGGACTATCAGAGTGTTGATGAAACAAAGAAATGGCATCGGGATTAAATACAACAGTCACCATGCGCACTTTCCTGCATGGGAGTAATGTCTCAAACACTCTACGCTTTGATCGTTCCCACTAAGACCAGTAGTAGTTTCCGATGCACATCTGGAGGCATTCTATAATCTGCGGTCTATCCGACTGTTGATTTAACACAGAAATTACATCGGGATTGAATACAACAGTCACCATGCGCACTTTCCTCCATGGGAGCAATGTCTCAAAGAGTTTAGGCTCTGATCGTTCCCTGGAAGACCAGTAGTAGTTTCCGATGCACATCTGGAGGCATTCTGTAATCTGTGCACTATCAGAGTGTTGATGAAACACAGTAATTGCATCGGGATTGAATACAACAGTTCCCATCCGCACTTTCCTCCATGGGAGTAATGTCTCAAACAGTCTACGATTTGATCGTTCCCTGGAAGACCAGTATTAGTTTCCGATGCACATCTGGTGGCATTCTGTAATCTGTGGACCATCAGAGTGTAGATGAAACACAGAAATTGAATCGGGATTGAATACAACAGTCACCACGCGCACTTTCCGCCACGGGAGTAATGTGTCAAACAGTCTACGCTTTGATCCTTCCCATTAAGACTAGTAGTAGTTTCCGATGCACATCTGGAGGCATTCCGTAATCTGTGGACTATTAGACTGTTGATTAAACACAGAAATTGCATCGGGATTGAATACAACAGTCCCCATCCGCACTTTCCTCCATGGGAGAAATGTCTCAAACAGTCTACGCTTTGATCGTTCCCTGGAAGACCAGCAGTAGCTTCCGATGCACATCTGGTGGCATTCTGTAATCTGTGGACCATCAGAGTGTTGATGAAATACAGACATTGCATCGGGATTGAATACAACAGTCACCACGCGCACTTTCCGCCACGGGAGTAATGTCTCAAACAGTCTTCGTTTTGATCGTTCCCTGTAAGACCAGTAGTAGTTTCCGATGCACATCTGGTGGCATTCCGTAATCTGTGGACTATCAGAGTGTTGATGAAACACAGAAATTGCATCGGGATTGAATACAACAGTCACCATGCGCACTTTCCTCAATGTGAGTAATGTCTCAAACAATTTACGCATTGATCGTTCCCTGGAAGACCAGTAGTAGTTTCCGATGAACATCTGAAGCCAATCTGTAATCTGTGGACCTTCAAAGTGTTGATAATACACAGAAATTACAGCGGGATTAAATACAACAGTCACCATGCACACTTTCCTCCATGGGAGTAATGGCTCAAACAGTCTACGCTTTGATCGTTCCCAGTAAGACCAGTAGTAGTTTCCGCTGCACATCTGGAGGCATTCTGTAACCTGTGGACCTTCAAAGTGTTGACGAAACACAGAAATTGCATCGCTATTGAATACAACAGTCACCATGCACACTTTCCTCCATGGGAGTAATGTCTAAAACAGTCTACGATTTGATCGTTCCCTGGAAGACCAGTAGGAGTTTCCGATGTACATCTGGTGGCATTCAGTAATCTGTGGTCTATAAGAGTGTTGATGAAACACAGAAAATGCATCGGGATTAAATACAACAGTCACCATGCGCACTTTCCTCCACGGGAGTAATGTCTCAAACAGTCTACGCTTTGATCGTTCCCTGGAAGACCAGTAGTAGATTCCGATGCACATCTGGAGGCAATCTGTAATCTGTGGACCTTCAAAGTGTTGATAAAACACAGAAATTTCATCGGGGTTGAATACAACAGTCACCATGCACACTTTCCTCCATGGGAGTAATGTCTGAAACAGTCTACGCTTTGAGCGTTCCCAGGAAGAACAGTAGTAGTTTCCGATGCACATCTGGAGACAATCTGTAATCTGTTTACTATCAGAATGTTGATAAAAAACACAGAAATTGCATCAGGATTGAATACAACAGTCACCATCCGCACTTTCCTCCATGGGTGTAATGTCTGAAACAGTCTACGCTTTGATCGTTCCTAGGAAGACCAGCAGTAGTTTCCGATGCACATCTGGAGGCATTCTGTAATCTGTGGACTATCGGAGTGTTGATGAAACAAAGAAATGGCATCGGGATTAAATACAACAGTCACCATGCGCACTTTCCTGCATGGGAGTAATGTCTCAAACAATCTACGCTTTGATCGTTCCCACTAAGACCAGTAGTAGTTTACGATGCACATCTGGAGGCATTCTATAATCTGTGGTCTATCAGACTGTTGATGAAACACAGAAATTACATCGGGATTGAATACAACAGTCACCATGCGCACTTTCCTGTATGGGAGTAATGTCTCAAACACTCTACGATTTGATCGTTCCCTGGAAGACCCGTAGTAGTTTCCGATGGACATCTGGATGCAATCTGTAATCTGTGGACTATCAGAGTGTTGATGAAACACGGAAATTGCATCGGGATTGAATACAACAGTCACCATCCGCACTTTCCTCCATGGGAGTAATGTCTGAAACAGTCTACGCTTTGATCGCTCCCAGGAAGACCAGTAGTAGTTTCCGATGCACATCTGGAGGCATTCTGTAATTTGTCGACCTTCAAAGTGTTGATGAAACACAGAAATTGCATAGGGTTTGAATACAACAGTCACCCTGCACACTTTCCTCCATGGGAGTAATGTCTCAAACAGTCTACGTCTTTGATCGTTCCCAGGAAGACCAGTAGTAGTTTCCGGTTTACATCTGGAAGCAATCTGTAATCTGTGGACTATCAGAGTGTTGATGAAACACAGAAATTGCATCGGGATTGAATACAACAGTCACCATCCGCACTTTCCTTCATAGGAGTAATGTCTGAAACAGTCTACGCATTGATCGTTCCCTGGAAGACCAGTAGTAGTTTCCGATGCACATCTGCAGGCATTCTGTAATTTGTGGACCTTCAAAGTGTTGATGAAACACAGAAATTGCATAAGGGATTGAATACAACAGTCACCATGCACACTTTCCTCCATGGGAGTAATGTCTCAAACAGTCTATGCTTTGATCGTTCCCTGGAAGACCAGTAGTAGTTTCCGATGCACATCTGGTGGCATTCTATAATCTGCGGACTATCAGACTGTTGATGAAACACAGAAATTGCATCGGGATTGAATACAACAGTCACCATCCGCACTTTCCTTCATAGGAGTAATGTCTGAAACAGTCTACGCATTGATCGTTCCCTGGAAGACCAGTAGTAGTTTCCGATGCACATCTGCAGGCATTCTGTAATTTGTGGACCTTCAAAGTGTTGATGAAACACAGAAATTGCATAGGGATTGGATACAACAGTCACCATGCACTCATTCCTCCATGGGAGTAATGTCTCAAACAGTCTACGATTTGATCGTTCCCTGGAAGACCAGTGGTAGTTTCCGATGCACATCTGGTGGCATTCTGTAATCTGTGGACTATCAGGGTATTGATGAAACACAAAAATTCCATCGGTAGTGAATACAACAGTCACAATGCACACTTCCCTCCTTGGGAGTAATGTCTCAAACAGTCTACGCTTAGATCGTTCCCTCGAAGACCAGTAGTAGTTTGCGATGGACATCTGGAGGCAATCTGTAATCTGTGGACGTTCAAAGTGTTGACGAAACACAGAAATGGCATCGGGATTAAATACAACATTCACCATGCGCACTTTCCTCCATGGGAGTGATGTCTGAATGAGTCTACGCTTTGATCGTTCCCTGGAAGACCAGTAGTAGTTTCCGATGCACATCTGGAGGCATTCTGTAATCTGTGGACTATCAGAGTGTTGATGAAACAAAGAAATGGCATCGAGATTAAATACAACAGTCACCATGCGCACTTTCCTGCATGGGAGTAATGTCTCAAACACTCTACGCTTTGATCGTTCCCACTAAGACCAGTAGTAGTTTCCGATGCACATCTGGAGGCATTCTATAATCTGCGGTCTATCCGACTGTTGATTTAACACAGAAATTACATCGGGATTGAATACAACAGTCACCATGCGCACTTTCCTCCATGGGAGCAATGTCTCAAAGAGTTTAGGCTCTGATCGTTCCCTGGAAGACCAGTAGTAGTTTCCGATGCACATCTGGAGGCATTCTGTAATCTGTGCACTATCAGAGTGTTGATGAAACACAGTAATTGCATCGGGATTGAATACAACAGTTCCCATCCGCACTTTCCTCCATGGGAGTAATGTCTCAAACAGTCTACGCTTTGATCGTTCCCTGGAAGACCAGTATTAGTTTCCGATGCACATCTGGTGGCATTCTGTAATCTGTGGACCATCAGAGTGTAGATGAAACACAGAAATTGCTTCGGGATTGAATACAACAGTCACCACGCGCACTTTCCGCCACGGGAGTAATGTCTCAAACAGTCTACGCTTTCATCGTTCCCTGTAAGACCAGTAGTAGTTTCCGATGCACATCTGGTGGCATTCTGTAATCTGTGGACTATCAGAGTGTTGCTGAAACACAGAAACTGCATCGGGATTGAATACAACAGTCACCATTCGCACTTTCCTCTATTGGAGTAATGTCTCAAACAGTCCACGCTTTGATCGTTCCCTGGAAGACCAGTAGTAGTTTCCGATGCACATCTGGAGAAAATCTGTAATCTATGGACTATAAGAGTGTTGATGAAACACAGAAATTGCATCGGGATTGAATTCACCATGTGCACTTTCTTCCACGGGAGTAATGTCTCAAACAGTCTACGCTTTGATTATTCTCTGGAAGGCCAGTAGTAGTTTCCGATGCACATCTGGTGGCATTCTGTAATCTGTGCACTATCAGAGTGTTGATGAATTACAGAAATTGCATCGGGATTGAATACAACAGTCCCCATCCGCACTTTCCTCCATGGGAGAAATGTCTCAAACAGTCTACGCTTTGATCGTTCCCTGGAAGACCAGCAGTAGTTTCCGATGCTCATCTGGTGGCATTCTGTAATCTGTGGACCATCAGAGTGTTGATGAAATACAGACATTGCATCGGGATTGAATACAACAGTCACCACGCGCACTTTCCGCCACGGGAGTAATGTCTCAAACAGTCTTCGTTTTGATCGTTCCCTGTAAGACCAGTAGTAGTTTCCGATGCACATCTGATGGCATTCCGTAATCTATGGACTATCAGAGTGTTGATGAAACACAGAAATTGCATCGGGATTGAATACAACAGTCACCATGCGCACTTTCCTCAATGTGAGTAATGTCTCAAACAATTTACGAATTGATCGTTCCCTGGAAGACCAGTAGTAGTTTCCGATGAACATCTGAAGCCAATCTGTAATCTGTGGACCTTCAAAGTGTTGATAATACACAGAAATTACAGCGGGATTAATTACAACAGTCACCATGCACACTTTCCTCCATGGGAGTAATGTCTCAAACAGTCTACGCTTTGATCGTTCCCAGTAAGACCAGTAGTAGTTTCCGCTGCACATCTGGAGGCATTCTGTAACCTGTGGACCTTCAAAGTGTTGACGAAACACAGAAATTGCATCGCTATTGAATACAACAGTCACCATGCACACTTTCCTCCATGGGAGTAATGTCTAAAACAGTCTACGATTTGATCGTTCCCTGGAAGACCAGTAGGAGTTTCCGATGCACATCTGGTGGCATTCAGTAATCTGTGGTCTATAAGAGTGTTGATGAAACACAGAAAAAGCATCGGGATTAAATACAACAGTCACCATGCGCACTTTCCTGCATGGGAGTAATGTCTCAAACACTCTACGCTTTGATCGTTCCCACTAAGACCAGTAGTAGTTTACGATGCACATCTGGAGGCATTCTATAATCTGTGGTCTATCAGACTGTTGATGAAACACAGAAATTACATCGGGATTGAATACAACAGTCACCATGCGCACTTTCCTGTATGGGAGTAATGTCTCAAACAGTCTACGATTTGATCGTTCCCTGGAAGACCTGTAGTAGTTTCCGATGGACATCTGGATGCAATCTGTAATCTGTGGACTATCAGAGTGTTGATGAAACACGGAAATTGCATCGGGATTGAATACAACAGTTACCATGGGCATTTTCCTCCATGGTAGTAATGTCTGAAACAGTCTACGCTTTGATCATTCCCAGTAAGACCAGTAGTAGTTTCCGCTGCACATCTGGAGGCATTCTGTAACCTGTGGACCTTCAAAGTGTTGATGAAACACAGAAATTGCATCGGGATTGAATACAACAGTCACCATGCACACTTTCCTCCATGGGAGTAATGTCTGAAACAGTCCACGATTTGATCGTTCCCAGGAAGACCAGTAGTAGTTTCCGATGCACATCTGGAGGCAATCAGTAATCTGTGTACTATCAGAGTGTTGATGAAACAGAGAAATTGCATCGGGATTGAATACAAGAGTCACCATGCGCACTTTCCTCCAAGGGAGTAATGTCTCAAACAGTCTACGTTTTGATCGTTCCCTGTAAGACCAGTAGTAGTTTCCGATGCACATCTGGTGGCATTCCGTAATCTGTGGACTATCAGAGTGTTGATGAAACACAGAAATTGCATCGGGATTGAATACAACAGTTACCATGGGCACTTTCCTCCATGGTAGTAATGTCTCAAACAGTCTACGCTTTGATCGTTCCCTGGAAGATCAGTGGCAGTTTCCGATGCACATCTGGAGGCAGTCTGTAATCTGTGGACTATCAGAGTATTGATGAAACACAGAAATTTGCATCGGGATTGAATACAACTGTCACCATGCGCACTTTCCTTAAAGGGTGTAATGTCTCAAACAGTCTACGCTTTGATCGTTCCCTGGAAGACCAGAAGCAGTTTCCGATGCACATCTGGTGGCATTCTGTGATGTGTGGACTATCAGAGTGTTGAAGAAACACAGAAATTGCATCGGGATTGAATACAACAGTCACCATGTACACTTTCCCTCATGGGAATAATGTCTCAAACAGTCTACGCTTTGATCGTTCCCAGGAAGACCAGTAGTAGTTCCCGATGCACATCTGGAGGCATTCTGTAATCTGTGGACTATCTGAGTGTTGATGAAACACAGAAAATGCATCGAGAATGAATACAACAGTCACCATGCGCACTTTCCTCCATAGGAGTAATGTCTCAAAGTGTTTACCCTTTGATCGTTCCCTGGAAGACCTGTAGTAGTTTCCGATGCACGTCTGGTGGCATTCTGTAATCTGTGGACTATCAGAGTGTTGATGAAACACATAAATTGCATCGGGAGTGAATACAACATTCACAATGCGCATTTTCCTCCATGGGAGTAATGTCTCAAACACTCTACGCTTTGATCGTTCCCATTAAGACCAGTAGTAGCTTCCGATGCACATCTGTAGGCATTCTGTAATCTGTGGACTATCAGACTGTTGATGAAACACAGAAATTGCATCGGGATTGAATACAACAGTCACCATGCGTACTTTCCTCCATGGGAGTAATGTCTCAAACAGTCTACGATTTGATCGTTCCCTGGAAGACCAGTAGTAGTTTCCGATGCACATCTGGAGGCATTCTGTAATCTGTGGTCTATTAGACTGTTGATGAAACACAGAAATTGCATCGGGATTGAATACAACAGTCACCATGCGCACTTTCCTCCATGGGAGCAATGTCTCAAAGAGTTTAGGCTCTGATCGTTCCCTGGAAGACCAGTAGTAGTTTCCGATGCACATCTGGAGGCATTCTGTAATCTGTGCACTATCAGAGTGTTGATGAAACACAGAAATTGCATCGTGATTGAATACAACAGTCCCCATCCGCACTTTCCGCCACGGGAGTAATGTCTCAAACAGTCTACGCTTTGATCGTTCCCTGTAAGACCAGTAGTAGTTTCCGATGCACATCTGGTGGCATTCTGTAATCTGTGGACTATCAGAGTGTTGCTGAAACACAGAAATTGCATCGGGATTGAATACAACAGTCACCATTCGCACTTTCCTCTATGGGAGTAAAGTCTCAAAGAGTCCACGCTTTGATCGTTCCCTGGAACACCAGTACTAGTTTCCGATGCACATCTGGTGGCATTCTGTAATCTGTGGACTATCAGAGTATTGAGGAAACACAGAAATTGCATCGGGATTGAATACAACAGTCACTATGCGCACTTTCCTCAATGTGAGTAATGTCTCAAACAATTTACGCTTTGATCGTTCCCTGGAAGACCAGTAGTAGTTTCCGATGCACATCTGGAGGCAGTCTGTAATCTATGGACTATAAGAGTGTTGATGAAACACAGAAATTGCATCGGGATTGAATTCACCATGTGCACTTTCCTCCACGGGAGTAATGTCTCAAACAGTCTACGCTTTGATTATTCTCTGGAAGACCAGTAGTAGTTTCCGATGCATGTCTGGTGGCATTCTGTAATCTGTGGACCATCAGAGTGTAGATGAAACACAGAAATTGCATCGGGATTGAATACAACAGTCACCACGCGCACTTTCCGCCACGGGAGTAATGTGTCAAACAGTCTACGCTTTGATCGTTCCCATTAAGACTAGTAGTAGTTTCCGATGCACATCTGGAGGCATTCTGTAATCTGTGGACTATTAGACTGTTGATGAAACACAGAAATTGCATCGGGATTGAATACAACAGTCACCATGCACACTTTACTCCATGGGAGCAATGTCTCAAAGAGTTTAGGCTCTGATCGTTCCCTGGAAGACCAGTAGTAGTTTCCGATGCACATCTGGAGGCATTCTGTAATCTGTGCACTATCAGAGTGTTGATGAAACACAGAAATTGCATCGGGATTGAATGCAACAGTCCCCATCCGCACTTTCCTCCATGGGAGTAATGTCTCAAACAGTCTACGCTTTGATCGTTCCCTGGAAGACCAGCAGTAGTTTCCGATGCACATCTGGTGGCATTCTGTAATCTGTGGACCATCAGAGTGTTGATGAAATACAGACATTGCATCGGGATTGAATACAACAGTCACCACGCGCACTTTCCGCCACGGGAGTAATGTCTCAAACAGTCTACGTTTTGATCATTCCCTGTAAGACCAGTAGTAGTTTCCGATGCACATCTGGTGGCATTCCGTAATCTGTGGACTATCAGAGTGTTGATGAAACACAGAAATTCGTTCGGGATTGAATACAACAGTCACCATGCGCACTTTCCTCAATGTGAGTAATGTCTCAAACAATTTACGCTTTGATCGTTCCCTGGAAGGCCAGTAGTAGTTTCCGATGCACATATGAAGCCAATCTGTAATCTGTGGACCTTCAAAGTGTTGATAAAACACAGAAATTACATCGGGATTAAATACAACAGTCACCATGCACACTTTCCTCCATGGGAGTAATGTCTGAAACAGTCTACGCTTTGATCGTTCCCAGGAGGAACAGTAGTAGTTTCCGATGCACATCTGGAGACAATCTGTAATCTGCTTACTATCAGAGTGTTGATAAAAATCACAGAAATTGCATCAGGATTGAATACAACAGTCACCATCCGCACTTTCCTCCATGGGAGTAATGTCTGAAACAGTCTACGCTTTGATCGTTCCCAGGAAGACCAGTAGTAGTTTCCGATGCACATCTGGAGGCAATCTGTAATCTGTGGACTATCAGAGTATTGATGAAACACAAAAATTCCATCGGTAGTGAATACAACAGTCACAATGCGCACTTTCCTCCTTGGGAGTAATGTCTCAAACAGTCTACGCTTTCATCGTTCCCTCGAAGACCAGTAGTAGTTTCCGATGGACATCTGGAGGCAATCTGTAATCTGTGGACGTTCAAAGTGTTGAAGAAACACAGAAATGGCATCGGGATTAAATACAACATTCACCATGCGCACTTTCCTTCATGGGAGTAATGTCTGAAACGGTCACCACTTTGATCGTTCCCTGGAAGACCAGTAGTAGTTTCCGATGCACATCTGGAGGCATTCTGTAATTTGTGGACCTTCAAAGTGTTGATGAAACACAGAAATTGCATAGGGATTTAATACAACAGTCACCCTGCACACTTTCCTCCATGGGAGTAATGTCTCAAACAGTCTACGTTTTTTGATCGTTCCCAGGAAGACCAGTAGTAGTTTCCGGTGTACATCTGGAGGCAATCTGTAATCTGTGGACTATCAGAGTGTTGATGAAACACAGAAATTGCTTCGGGATTGAATGCAACAGTCACCATGCGCACATTCTTCCATGGGAGTAATGTCTCAAATAGTCTACGCCTTGATCGTTCCCTGGAAGACCAGTAGTAGTTTCCGATGCACATCTGGTGGCATTCTATAATCTGCGGACTATCAGACTGTTGATGAAACACAGAAATTGCATCGGGATTGAATACAATAGTCACCATGCACACTTTCCTCCATGGGAGTAATGTCTGAAACTGTCTACGCTTTGATCGTTCCCAGGAAGACCAGTAGTAGTTTCCGATGCGCATCTGGAGACAATCTGCAATCTGTGGACTATCTGAATGTTGCTGAAACACAAAAATTTCATCAGGATAGAATACAACATTCACCATCCGCAATTTCCTCCATGGGAGTAATGTTTGAAACAGTCTAAGCATTGATCGTAACCCAGGAAGACCAGTAGTGGTTTCCGATGCACATCTGGAGGCATTCTGTAATCTGTGGTCTATCAGACTGTTGATGAAACACAGAAATTGCATCGGGATTGAATACAACAGTCCCCATCCGCACTTTCCTCCATGGGAGTAATGTCTCAAACAGTCTACGCTTTGATCGTTCCCTGGAAGACCAGTATTAGTTTCTGATGCACATCTGGTTTTATTCTGTAATCTGTGGACCATCAGAGTGTATATGAAACACAGAAATTGCATCGGGATTGAATACAACAGTCACCACGCGCACTTTCCGCCATGGGAGTAATGTCTCAAACAGTCTGCGCTTTGATCATTCCCTGTAAGACCAGTAGTAGTTTCCGATTCACATCTGGTGGCATTCTGTAATCTGTGGACTATCAGAGTGTTGATGAAACACAGAAATTGCATCGGGATTGAATACAACATTCACCATGCGCACTTTCCTCCATGGGAGTAATGTCTCAAACAGTCTACGATTTGATCGTTCCCTGGAAGACCAGTAGTAGTTTCCGATGCACATCTGGAGGCATTCTGTAATCTGTGGACTATAAGACTGTTGATGAAACACAGAAATTGCATCGGGATTGAATACAACAGTCACCATGCGCACTTTCCTCCATGGCAGCAATGTCTCAAAGAGTTTAGGCTCTGATCGTTCCCTGGAAGACCAAAAGTAGTTTCCGATGCACATCTGGAGGCATTCTGTAATCTGTGTACTATCAGAGTGTTGACGAAACACAGAAATTGCATCGGGATTGAATACAACAGTCCCCATCAGCACTTTCCGCCACGGGAGTAATGTCTCAAACAGTCTACGCTTTGATCGTTCCCTGTAAGACCAGTAGTAGATTCCGATGCACATCTTTTGTCATTCTGTAATCTGTGGACTATCAGAGTGTTGATGAAACACACAAATTGCATCGGGATTGAATACAACAGTCACCATTCGCACTTTCCTCCATGGGAGTATGTCTCAAACAGTCCACGCTTTGATCGTTCCCTGGCAGACCAGTAGTAGTTTCCGATGCACATCTGGTGGCCTTCTGTAATCTGTGGACTATCAGAGTATTGATGAAACACAGAAATTGCATGGCGATTGAATACAACAGTCACCATGCGCACTTTCCTCAATGTGAGTAATGTCTCAAACAATTTACGCTTTGATCCTTCCCTGGAAGACCAGTAGTAGTTTCCGATGCACATCTGTAGGCAATCTGTAATCTGTGGACTATAAGAGTGTTGATGAAACACAGAAATTGCATCGGGAATCAAATCACCATGCGCACTTTCCTCCACGGAAGTAATGTCTCAAACAGTCTACGCTTTGATTGTTCTCTGGAAGACGAGTAGTAGTTTCCGATGCACATCTGGTGTCATTCTGAAATCTGTGGACTATCAGAGTGTTGATGAAACAAAGAAATTAAATCGGGATTGAATACAACAGTCACCATGCGCCCTTTCCTCCACGGGTGTAATGTGTCAAACAGTCTACGATTTGATCGTTCCCTGGAAGACCAGTAGTAGTTTCCGATGCATATCTGGTGGCATTCTGTAATCTGTGGACTATCAGAGTGTTGATGAAACACAGAAATTGCATCGGAATTGAATACAACAGTCACCATCCTTACTTCCTCCATGGGAGTAATGTCTCAAACAGTCTACGCTTTGATCGTTCCCTGGAAGACCAGTAGTAGTTTTCGATGCACTTTTGGAGACAATCTGTAATCTGTTTACTATCAGAGTGTTGATAAAAAACACAGAAATTGAATCAGGATTGAATACAACAGTCACCATATGCACATTCCTCCATGGGAGTAATGTCTGAAACAGTCTACGCTTTGACCGTTCCCAGGAAGACCAGTAATAGTTTCCGATGCACATCTGGAGACAATTTGTAACCTGCGGACTATCAGAGAGTTGATGAAACACAGAAATTGCATCGGGATTGAATACAACTGTCACGATCCGCACTTTCCTTCATGGGAGTAATGTCTGAAACGGTCTACGCATTGATCGTTCCCTGGAAGACCAGTAGTAGCTTCCGATGCACATCTGGAGGCATTCTGTAATTTGTGGACCTTCAAAGTGTTGATGAAATACAGAAATTGCATAGGGATTGAATACAACAGTCACCCCTCACACTTTCCTCCATGGGAGTAATATCTCAAACAGTCTACGTTTTTGATCGTTCCCAGGAAGACCAGTAGTAGTTTCCGGTGTACATCTGGAGGCTATCTGTAATCTGTGGACTATCAGAGTTTTGATGAAATACAGAAATTGCATCCGGATTGAATACAAACGTCACCATGCGCACTTTCCTATATGGGAGTAACGTTTTAAACAGTCTACGCTTTGATCGTTCCCTGGCAGACCAGTAGTAGTTTCCGATGCACAACTGGTTGCATTCTATAATTTGCGGACTATCAGACTGTTGATGAAACACAGAAATTGCATCGGGATTGAATACAACAGTCACCATGGACACTTTCCTCCATGGGAGTAATGTCTGAAACTGTCTACGCTTTGATCGTTCCCAGGAAGACCAGTAGTAGTTTCCGATGCACATCTGGAGACGATCTGTAATCTGTGGACTATCAGAATGTTGATGAAACACAGAAATTTCATCAGGATTGAATACAACAGTCACCATCCGCAATTTCCTCCATGGGAGTAATGTCTGAAACAGTCTACGCCTTGATCGTTACCAGGAAGACCAGTAGTAGTTTCCGATGCACATCTTCAGACAATCTGTTATCTGTGGACTATCAGAGTGTTGATGAAACACAGAAGTTGCATCGGGATTGAATACAACAGTCACGATCTGCACTTTCCTTCATAGGAGTAATGTCTGAAACAGTCTACGCATTGATCGTTCCCTGGAAGACCAGTAGTAGTTTCCGATGCACATCTGGAGGCATTCTGTAATTTGTGGACCTTCAAAGTGTTGATGAAACACAGAAATTGCATAGGGATTGAGTACAACAGTCACCATGCACACTTTCCTCCATGGGAGTAATGTCTCAAACAGTCTACGTTTTTGATCGCTCCCAGGAAGACCAGTAGTAGTTTCCGATGCACATATGGAGGCAATCTGTAATCTGTTAACTATCAGAGTGTTGATGAAACCCAGAGATTGCATCGGGATAGAATACAACTGTCACCATGCGCACTTTCCTCCATGGGAGCAATGTCTCAAACAGTCCACGCTTTGATCGTTCCCTGCAAGACCAGTAGTAGTTTCCCATGCACATCTGGAGGCATCCTGTAATTTGTGGACCTTCAAAGTGTTGATGAAACACAGAAATTGCATAGGGATTGAATACAACAGTCACTATGCACACTTTCCTCCATGGGAGTAACGTCTCAAACAGTCTACGCTTTGATCGTTCTCTGGAAGGCCAGTGGTAGTTTCCGATGCACATCTGGTGGCATTCTGTAATCTGTGGACTATCAGAGTATTGATGAAACACAAAAATTCCATCGGGAGTGAATACAACAGTCACCATGCGCACTTTCCTCCACGGGAATAATGTCTCAAACAGTCTACGCTTTGATCGTTCACTGGAAGACCAGTTGTAGTTTCCGATGCACATCTGTAGGCATTCTGTAATCTGTGGACTACCAGAGTCTTGATGAAACACAGAAATTGCATTTAGATTGAATACAACAGTTACCATGCGCACTTTCCTCCATGGGAGTAATGTCTCAAACACTCTACGCTTTGATCGTTCCCATTAAGACCAGTAGTACTTTCCGATGTACATCTGGGGGCATTCTGTAATCTGTGGACTATCAGACTGTTGATGAAACACCGAAGTTGCATCGGGATTGAATACAACAGTTACCATGCGCACTTTCCTCCTTGGGAGTAGTCTCAAACACTCTACGCTTTGATCGTTCCCATTAAGACCAGTAGTACTTTCCGATGTACATCTGGTGTCATTCTGTAATCTGTGGACTATCAGAGTGTTGATGAAACACAGAAATTGCATCGATATTGAATACATCAGCCACCATGTACACTTTCCTCCATGGGAGTAATGTCTGAAACAGTCTACGCTTTGATCGTTCCCTGGAAGACCAGTTGTAGTTTCCGATGCACATCTGTAGGCATTCTGTAATCTGTGGACTACCAGAGTGTTGATGAAACACAGAAATTGCATTTAGACTGAATACAACAGTTACCATGCGCACTTTCCTCCATGGGAGGAATGTCTCAAACAGTCTACGATTTGATCGTTCCCTGGAAGACCAGTAGTAGTTTCCGATGCACATCTGGAGGCATTCTGTAATCTGTGCACTATCAGAGTGTTGATGAAACACAGAAATTGCATCGGGATTGAATACAACAGTCCCCATCTGCACTTTCCTCCATGGGGGTAATGTCTGAAACAGTCTACGCTTTGATTGTTCCCTGGAAGACCAGTATTAGTTTCCGATGCTCATCTGGTGGCATTCTGTAATCTGTGGACCATCAGAGTGTAGATGAAACACAGAAATTGTATCGGGATTGAATACAACAGTCACCATTCGCACTTTCCTCCATGGGAGTAATGTCTCAAACAGTCCACGCTTTCATCGTTCCCTGGAAGACCAGTAGTAGTTTCCGATGCACATCTGGTGGCATTATGTAATCTGTGGACTATCAGAGTATTGATGAAACACAGAAATTGCATCGGGATTGAATACAACAGTCATCATGCGCACTTTCCTCAATGTGAGTAATGTCTCAAACAAATTACGCTTTGATTGTTCCCTGGAAGACCAGTAGTAGTTTCCGATGCACATCTGGAGGCAATCTGTAATCTGTGGACTATAAGAGTGTTGATGAAACACAGAAATTGCATCGGGATTGTTTTCACCATGCGCACTTTCCTCCACGGGAGTAATGTCTCAAACTGTCTACGCTTTGATTGTTCTCTGTAAGACCAGTAGTAGTTTCCGATGCACATCTGGTGGCATTCTGTAATCTGTGGACTATCAGGCTGTTGATGAAACACAGAAATTGCATCGGGATTGAATACAACAGTCACCATGCGCACTTTCCTCCACGAAAGTAATGTGTCAAACAGTCTACGCTTTGATCGTTCCCTGGAAGACCAGTAGTAGTTTCCGATGCACATCTGGTGGCATTCTGTAATTTGTGGACCATCAGAGTGTTGATGAAACACAGATATTGCATCGGGATTGAATACTACAGTCACCATGTTCACTTTCCTCCATAGGAGTAATGTCTCAAACAGTCTACGCTTTTATCGTTCCCTGGAAGACCAGTAGTAGTTTCCGATGTACATCTGGAGGCATTCTGTAATCTGTGGACTATCAGAGTGTTGATGAAACACAGAAATTGCATCGGGATTGAATACAACAGTCACGATCCGCACTTTCCTTCATGGGAGTAATGTCTGAAACGGTCTACGCTTTGATCGTTCCCAGGAAGACCAGTAGTAGTTTCCGATGCACATCTGGATGCATTCTGTAATTTGTGGAGCTTCAAAGTGTTGATGAAACACAGAAATTGCATCAGGATTGAATACAACAGTCACCCTGCACACTTTCCTCCATGGAAGTAATGTCTCAAACAGTCTACGTTTTTGATCGTTCCCAGGAAGACCAGTAGTAGTTTCCGATGCACATCTGGAGACAATCTGTAATCTGTGGACTATCAGAATGTTGATGAAACACAGAAATATCATCAGGATTGAATACAACAGTCACCATCCGCAACTTCCCCCATGGGAGTAATGTCTGAAACAGTCTACGCCTTGATCGTTACCAGGAAGACCAGTAGTAGTTTCCGATGCACATCTTCAGACAATCTGTAATCTGTGGACTATCAGAGTGTTGATGAAACACAGAAGTTGCATCGGGATTGAATACAACAGTCACGATCCGCACTTTCCTTCATAGGAGTAATGTCTGAAACAGTCTACACATTGATTGTTCCCTGGAAGGCCAGTAGTAGTTTCCGATGCACATCTGGAGGAATTCTGTAATCTGTGGACCTTCAAAGTGTTGATGAAACACAGAAATTGCATAGGGATTGAATACAACAGTCACCATGCACACTTTCCTCCATGGGAGTAATGTCTCAAACAGTCTACGCTTTGATCGTTCTCCGGAAGGCCAGTGGTAGTTTCCGATGCACATCTGGTGGCATTCTGTAATCTGTGGAATATCAGAGTATTGATGAAACACAAAAATTCCATCGGGAGTGAATACAACAGTCACCATGCGCACTTTCCTCCACGGGAATAATGTCTCAAACAGTCTACGCATTGATCGTTCCCTGGAAGACCAGTAGTAGTTTCAGATGCACGTCTGGTGGAATTCTGTAATCTGTGGTCTATCAGACTGTTGATGAAGCACAGATATTGCATCAGGATTGAATACAACAGTCACCATGCGCACTTTCCTTCATGGGAGTAATGTCTCAAACAGTCTACGATTTGATCGTTCCCTGGAAGACCAGTAGTAGTTTCCGATGCACGTCTCGAGGCATTTTGTAATCTGTGGACTATAAGACTGTTGATGAAACACAGAAATTGCATCGGGATTGAATAGAACAGTTACCATGGGCACTTTCCTCCATGGGAGTAATGTCTCATACAGTCTACGATTTGATCGTTCCCTGGAAGACCAGTGGTAGTTTCCGATGCACATCTGGAGGCATTCTGTAATCTGTGGACTATCAGAGTATTGATGAAACACAGAAATTTGCATCGGGATTGAATACAACAGTCACCATGCGCACTTTCCTGAAATGGTGTAATGTCTCAAACAGTCACGCTTTGATCGTTCCCTGGAAGACCAGAAGCTGTTTCCGATGCACATCTGGTGGCATTCTGTGATCTGTGGACTATCAGAGTGTTGATGAAACACAGAAATTGCATCGATATTGAATACATCAGCCACCATGTACACTTTCCTTCATGGGAGTAATGTGTCAAACAGTCTACGCTTTGATCGTTCCCAGGAAGACCATTAGTAGTTCCCGATGCACATCTGGAGGCATTCTGTAATCTTTGGTCTATCAGAGTGTTGATGAAACACAGAAAATGCATCGGGAATGAATACAACAGTGACCATGCGCAGTTTCCTCCATAGGAGTAATGTCTCAAAGTGTTTACTCTTAGATCGTTCCCTCGAAGACCAGTAGTAGTTTCCGATGCACGTCTGGTGGCACTCTGCAATCTGTGGACTATCAGAGTGTTGATGAAACACAAAAATTGCATCGGGAGTGAATACAACACTCACAATGCGCACTTTCCTCCATGGGAGTAATGTCTGAAACAGTCTACGCTTTGATCGTTCCCTGGAAGACCAGTTGTAGTTTCCGATGCACATCTGTAGGCATTCTGTAATCTGTGGACTACCAGAGTGTTGATGAAACACAGAAATTGCATTTAGATTGAATACAACAGTTACCATGCGCACTTTCCTCCATGGGAGTAATGTCTCAAACACTCTACGCTTTGATCGTTCCCATTAAGACCAGTAGTACTTTCCGATGTACATCTGGGGGTTTCTGTAATCTGTTGACTATCAGACTGTTGATGAAACACCGAAGTTGCATCGGGATTGAATACAACAGTCACCATGCGCACTTTCCTCCATGGGAGTAATGTCTCAAACAGTCTACGATTTGATCGTTCCCTGGAAGACCAGTAGTAGTTTCCGATGCACATCTGGAGGCATTCTGTAATCTGTGCACTATCAGAGTGTTGATGAAACACCGAAATTGCATCGGGATTGAATACAACAGTCCCCATCTGCACTTTCCTCCATGGGAGTAATGTCTGAAACAGTCTACGCTTTGATTGTTCCCTGGAAGACCAGTATTAGTTTCCGATGCTCATCTGGTGGCATTCTGTAATCTATGGACCATCAGAGTGTAGATGAAACACAGAAATTGTATCGGGATTGAATACAACAGACACCATTCGCACTTTCCTCCATGGGAGTAATGTCTCAAACAGTCCACGCTTTCATCGTTCCCTGGAAGACCAGTAGTAGTTTCCGATGCACATCTGTAGGCATTCTGTAATCTGTGGACTACCAGAGTATTGATGAAACACAGAAATTGCATCGGGATTGAATACAACAGTCATCATGCGCACTTTCCTCAATGTGAGTAATGTCTCAAACAATTTACGCTTTGATTGTTCCCTGGAAGACCAGTAGTAGTTTCCGATGCACATCTGGAGGCAATCTGTAATCTGTGGACTATAATAGTGTTCATGAAACACAGAAATTGCATCGGGATTGAATTCACCATGCGCACTTTCCTCCACGGGAGTAATGTCTCAAACTGTCTACGCTTTGATTGTTCTCTGTGAGACCAGTAGTAGTTTCCGATGCACATCTGGTGGCATTCTGTAATCTGTGGACTATCAGACTGTTGATGAAACACGGAAATTGCATCGGGATTGAATACAACAGTCACCATGCGCACTTTCCTCCACGAAAGTAATGTGTCAAACAGTCTACGCTTTGATCGTTCCCTGGAAGACCAGTAGTAGTTTCCGATGCACATCTGGTGTCATTCTGTAATTTGTGGACCATCAGAGTGTTGATGAAACACAGATATTGCATCGGGATTGAATACTACAGTCACCATGTTCACTTTCCTCCATAGGAGTA
The DNA here is from genome assembly GCF_023897955.1 of Schistocerca gregaria. NCBI lineage: Eukaryota > Metazoa > Arthropoda > Insecta > Orthoptera > Acrididae > Schistocerca > Schistocerca gregaria. Next base: position 2,653,702 of record NW_026061764.1, on the reverse strand, counting down.
ATGTCTCAAACAGTCTACGCTTTTATCGTTCCCTGGAAGACCAGTAGTAGTTTCCGATGTACATCTGGAGGCATTCTGTAATCTGTGGACCTTCAAAGTGTTTATAAAACACAGAAATTACATCGGGATTGAATACAACAGTCACAATGCAGACTTTCCTCCATGGGAGTAATGTCTGAAACTGTCTACGCTTTGCTCGTTCCCAGGAAGAACATTAGTAGTTTCCGATGCACATCTGTAGACAATCTGTAATCTGTTTACTATCAGAGTGTTGATAAAAAACACAGAAATTGCATCAAGATTGAATCCATCAGTCACCATCCGCACTTTCCTCCATGGGAGTAATGTCTGAAACAGTCTACGCTTTGATCGTTCCCAGGAAGACCAGTAGTAGTTTCCGATGCACATCTGGAGACAATCTGTAATCTGTGGACTATCAGAATGTTGATGAAACACAGAAATTTCATCAGGATTGAATACAACAGTCACCATCCGCAACTTCCCCCATGGGAGTAATGTCTGAAACAGTCTACGCCTTGATCGTTACCAGGAAGACCAGTAGTAGTTTCCGATGCACATCTTCAGACAATCTGTAATCTGTGGACTATCAGAGTGTTGATGAAACACAGAAGTTGCATCGGGATTGAATACAACAGTCACGATCCGCACTTTCCTTCATAGGAGTAATGTCTGAAACAGTCTACGCATTGATCGTTCCCTGGAAGACCAGTAGTAGTTTCAGATACTCATCTGGAGGAATTCTGTAATTTGTGGACCTTCAAAGTGTTGATGAAACACAGAAATTGCATAGGCATTGAATACAACAGTCACCATGCACACTTTCCTCCATGGGAGCAATGTCTGAAACTGTCTACGCTTTGACCGTTCCCAGGAAGACCAGTAGTAGTTTCCGATGCAAATCTGGAGGCAATCTGTAATTTGTGGACTATCAGAATGTTGATGAAACACAGAAATTTCATCAGGATTGAATACAACAGTCACCATCCGCAATTTCCCCCATGGGAGTAATGTCTGAAACAGTCTACGCATTGATCGTTACCAGGAAGACCAGTAGTAGTTTCCGATGCACATCTTCAGACAATCTGTAATCTGTGGACTATCAGAGTGTTGATGAAACACAGAAGTTGCATCGGGATTGAATACAACAGTCACGATCCGCACTTTCCTTCATAGGAGTAATGTCTGAAACAGTCTACGCATTGATTGTTCCCTGGAAGGCCAGTAGTAGTTTCCGATGCACATCTGGAGGAATTCTGTAATCTGTGGACCTTCACAGTGTTTATAAAACATAGAAATTTCATCGGGATTGAATACAACAGTCACCATCCGCACTTTCCTCCATGGGAGTAATGTCTGAAACAGTATACGCTTTGATCGCTCGCAGGAAGACCAGTAGTAGTTTCCGATGCACATCTGGAGACAATCTGTAATCTGTGGACTATCAGAGTCTTGATGAAACACAGATATTGCATCGGGATTGAATACAACAGTCACGATCCGCACTTTCCTTCATGGGAGTAATGTCTGAAACGGTCTACGCTTTGATCGTTCCCAGGAAGACCAGTAGTAGTTTCCGGTGTACATCTGGAGGCAATCTGTAATCTGTGTACTATCAGAGTGTTGATGAAACACAGAAATTGCATCGGGATTGAATACAAACTTTCCTCCATGGGAGTAATGTCTCAAACAGACTACGCTTTGATCGGTCCCTCGAAGACCAGTAGCAGTTTCCGAAGCACTTCTGGTGGCATTCTATAATCTGCCGACTATCAGACTGTTGATGAAGCACTTAAATTGCATTGGGATTGAATACAACAGTCACCATGCACACTTTCCTCCATGGGAGTAATGTCTGAAACAGTCTACGCTTTGATCGTTCCCAGGAAGACCAGTAGTAGTTTCCGATGCACATCTGGAGACAATCTGTAAACTGTGGACTATCAGAATGTTGATGAAACACAGAAATTTCATCAGGATTGAATACAACAGTCACCATCCGCAATTTCCCCCGTGGGAGTAATGTCTGAAACAGCTTACGCCTTGATCGTTACCAGGAAGACCAGTAGTAGTTTCCGATGCACATCTTCAGACAATCTGTAATCTGTGGACTATCAGAGTGTTGATGAAACACAGAAGTTGCATCGGGATTGAATACAACAGTCACGATCCGCACTTTCCTTCATAGGAGTAATGTCTGAAACAGTCTACGCATTGATCGTTCCCTGGAAGACCAGTAGTAGTTTCCGATGCACATCTGGAGGCAATCTGTAATCTGTGGACTATAAGAGTGTTGATGAAACACAGAAATTGCATCGGGATTGAATTCACCATGCGCACTTTCCTCCACGGTAGTAATGTCTCAAACTGTCTACTCTTTGATTGTTCTCTGTGAGACCAGTAGTAGTTTCAGATGCACATCTGGTGGCATTCTGTAATCTGTGGACTATCAGACTGTTGATGAAACACTGAAATTGCATCGGGATTGAATACAACAGTCACCATGCGCACTTTCCTCCACGAAAGTAATGTGTCAAACAGTCTACGCTTTGATCGTTCCCTGGAAGACCAGTAGTAGTTTCCGATGCACATCTGGTGGCATTCTGTAATTTGTGGACCATTAGAGTGTTGATGAAACACAGATATTGCATCGGGATTGAATACTACAGTCACCATGTTCACTTTCCTCCATAGGAGTAATGTCTCAAACAGTCTACGCTTTTATCGTTTCCTGGAAGACCAGTAGTAGTTTCCGATGTACATCTGGAGGCATTCTGTAATCTGTGGACCTTCAAAGTGTTTATAAAACACAGAAATTACATCGGGATTGAATACAACAGTCACAATGCAGACTTTCCTCCATGGGAGTAATGTCTGAAACTGTCTACGCTTTGCTCGTTCCCAGGAAGAACATTAGTAGTTTCCGATGCACATCTGTAGACAATCTGTAATCTGTTTACTATCAGAGTGTTGATAAAAAACACAGAAATTGCATCAAGTTTGAATCCATCAGTCACCATCCGCACTTTCCTCCATGGGAGTAATGTCTGAAACAGTCTACGCTTTGATCGTTCCCAGGAAGACCAGTAGTAGTTTCCGATGCACATCTGGAGACAATCTGTAATCTGTGGACTATCAGAGTGTTGATGAAACACAGAAATTGCATCGGGATTGAATACAACCGTCACGATCCGCACTTTCCTTCATGGGAGTAATGTCTGAAACGGTCTACGTTTTGATCGTTTCCAGGAAGACCAGTAGTAGTTTCCGATGCACATCTGGATGCATTCTGTAATTTGTGGAGCTTCAAAGTGTTGATGAAACACAGAAATTGCATCAGGATTGAATACAACAGTCACCCTGCACACTTTCCTCCATGGAAGTAATGTCTCAAAAAGTCTACGTTTTTGATCGTTCCCAGGAAGACCAGTAGTAGTTTCCGATGCACATCTGGAGACAATCTGTAATCTGTGGACTATCAGAATGTTGATGAAACACAGAAATTTCATCAGGATTGAATACAACAGTCACCATCCGCAACTTCCCCCATGGGAGTAATGTCTGAAACAGTCTACGCCTTGATCGTTACCAGGAAGACCAGTAGTAGTTTCCGATGCACATCTTCAGACAATCTGTAATCTGTGGACTATCAGAGTGTTGATGAAACACAGAAGTTGCATCGGGATTGAATACAACAGTCACGATCCGCACTTTCCTTCATAGGAGTAATGTCTGAAACAGTCTACGCATTGATCGTTCCCTGGAAGACCAGTAGTAGTTTCAGATACACATCTGGAGGCATTCTGTAATTTGTGGACCTTCAAAGTGTTGATGAAACACAGAAATTGCATAGGCATTGAATACAACAGTCACCATGCACTCTTTCCTCCATGGGAGCAATGTCTGAAACTGTCTACGCTTTGACCGTTCCCAGGAAGACCAGTAGTAGTTTTCGATGCAAATCTGGAGGCAATCTGTAATTTGTGGACTATCAGAATGTTGATGAAACACAGAAATTTCATCAGGATTGAATACAACAGTCACCATCCGCAATTTCCCCCATGGGAGTAATGTCTGAAACAGTCTACGCATTGATCGTTCCCTGGAAGACCAGTAGTAGTTTCAGATACACATCTGGAGGCATTCTGTAATTTGTGGACCTTCAAAGTGTTGATGAAACACAGAAATTGCATAGGCATAGAATACAACAGTCACCATGCACACTTTCCTCCATGGGAGCAATGTCTGAAACTGTCTACGCTTTGATCGTTACCAGGAAGACCAGTAGTAGTTTCCGATGCACATCTTCAGACAATCTGTAATCTGTGGACTATCAGAGTGTTGATGAAACACAGAAGTTGCATCGGAATTGAATACAACAGTCACCATCCGCACTTTCCTTCATAGGAGTAATGTCTGAAACAGTCTACGCATTGATCGTTCTCTGGAAGACCAGTAGTTCTTTCAGATGCACATCTGGAGGCATTCTGTAATTGGTGGACCTTCAAAGTGTTGGTGAAACACAGAAATTGCATTGGGATTGAATACAACAGTCACCATGCAGACTTTCCTCCATGGGAGTAATGTCTCAAACAGTCAACGTTTTTGATCGTTCCCAGGAAGACCAGTAGTAGATTCCGATGCACATCTGGAGGCTATCTGTAATCTGTTAACTTTCAGAGTGTTGATGAAACCCAGAAATTGCATCGGGATTGAATACAACAGTCACCATCCGCACTTTGCTCCATGGGAGTAATGTCTGCAACAGTCTACGGTCTGATCGTTCCCTGGAAGACCAGTAGGAGTTTCGGATGCACACCTGGTGGCATTCTGTAATCTGTGGTCTATACGAGTGTTGATGAAACACAGAAAATGCATCGGGATTAAATACAACAGTCACAATCCGCACTTTCCTCCATGGGAGTAATGTCTGAAACAGTCTACGGTTTGATCGTTCCCTGGAAGACCAGTAGTAGTTTCCGATGCACATCTGGAGGCATTCTGTATTCTGTGGTCTATCAGAGTGTTGATGAAACACAGAAAATGCATCGGGAGTGAATACAACAGTCACAATGCGCACTTTCCTACATGGGAGTAATGTCTCAGCAGTCTACGCTTTGATCGTTCCCTGGAAGACCAGTAGTAGTTTACGATGCACATCTGGAGGCATTCTGTTATCTGTGGACCTTCCGAGTGTTGACTGAACTCAGAAATTGCAACGGGATTAAATACAACATTCACATTGCGCACTTTCCTACATGGGAGTAATGTCTCAAACAGTCTACGCTTTGATCGTTCCCTGGAAGACCAGTAGTAGTTTCCGATGCACATCTGGAGGCATTCTGTATTCTGTGGTCTATCAGAATGTTGATGAAACACAGAAATTTCATCAGGATTGAATACAACAGTCACCATCCGCAATTTCCTCCATGGGAGTAATGTCTGAAACAGTCTACGCCTTGATCGTTACCAGGAAGACCAGTAGTAGTTTCCGATGCACATCTGGAGACAATCTGTAATCTGTGGACTATCAGAGTGTTGATGAAACACAGAAGTTGCATCGGGATTGAATACAACAGTCACCATGCGCACTTTCCTCCATCGGAGCAATGTCTCAAATAGTCCACGCTTTGATCGTTCCCTGCAAGACCAGTTGTAGTTTCCCATGCACTTCTGGAGGCTTCCTGTAATTTGTGGACCTTCAAAGTGTTGATGAAACACAGAAATTGCATAGGGATTGAATACAACAGTCACCATGCACACTTTCTCCATGGGAGTAATGTCTGAAACTGTCTACGCTTTGATCGTTCCCAGGAAGACCAGTAGTAGTTTCCGATGCACATCTGGAGTCAATCTGTAATCAGTGGACTAACAGAATGTTGATGGAACACAGAAGTTTCATCAGAATTGAATACAACAGTCACCATCCGCAATTTCCTCCATGGGAGTAATGTCTGAAACAGTCTACGCCTTGATCGTTACCAGGAAGACCAGTAGTAGTTTCCGATGCGCATCTGGAAACAATCTGTAATCTGTGGACTCTCAGAGTGTCGATGAAATCTGTGGAATATCAGAGTATTGATGAAACACAGAAATTTGCATCGCGTTTGAATACAACAGTCACCATGCGCACTTTCCTGAATGGGAGTAATGTCTCAAACAGTCTACGCTTTGATCGTTCCCTGGGAGACCAGAAGGAGTTTCCGATGCACATCTGGTGGCATTCTGTGATCTGTGGACTATCAGAGTGTTGATGAAACACAGAAAATGCATCGGGAATGTATACAACAGTCACAATGCGCACTTTCCTCCGTGGGAGTAATGTCTGAAACAGTCTACGCTTTCAGAATGAGATTTCCACTCTGAAGCGGAGTGTGCGCTGATATGAAACTTCCTGGCAGATTAAAACTGTGTGCCCGACCGAGACTCGAACTCGGGACCTTTGCCTTTCGCGGGCAAGTGCTCTACCAACTGAGCTACCGAAGCACGACTCACGACCGGTACTCACAGCTTTACTTCTGCCAGTATCCGCCTCCTACCTTCCAAACTTTACAGAAGCTCTTCTGCGAACCATGCAGAACTAGCACTTCTGAAAGAAAGGATATTGCGGAGACATGGCTTAGCCACAGCCTAGGGGATGTTTCCAGAATGAGATTTCCACTCTGCAGCGGAGTGTGCGCTGATATGAAACTTCCTGGCAGATTAAAACTGTGTGCCCGACCGAGACTCGAACTCGGGACCTTTGCCTTTCGCGGGCAAGTGCTCTACCAACTGAGCTACCGAAGCACGACTCACGACCGGTACTCACAGCTTTACTTCTGCCAGTATCCGCCTCCTACCTTCCAAACTTTACAGAAGCTCTTCTGCGAACCATGCAGAACTAGCACTTCTGAAAGAAAGGATATTGCGGAGACATGGCTTAGCCACAGCCTAGGGGATGTTTCCAGAATGAGATTTCCACTCTGCAGCGGAGTGTGCGCTGATATGAAACTTCCTGGCAGATTAAAACTGTGTGCCCGGCCGAGACTCGAACTCGGGACCTTTGCCTTTCGCGGGCAAGTGCTCTACCAACTGAGCTACCGAAGCATGACTCACGACCGGTACTCACAGCTTTACTTCTGCCAGTATCCGCCTCCTACCTTCCAAACTTTACAGAAGCTCTTCTGCGAACCATGCAGAACTAGCACTTCTGAAAGAAAGGATATTGCGGAGACATGGCTTAGCCACAGCCTAGGGGATGTTTCCAGAATGAGATTTCCACTCTGCAGCGGAGTGTGCGCTGATATGAAACTTCCTGGCAGATTAAAACTGTGTGCCCGACCGAGACTCGAACTCGGGACCTTTGCCTTTCGCGGGCAAGTGCTCTACCAACTGAGCTACCGAAGCACGACTCACAACCGGTACTCACAGCTTTACTTCTGCCAGTATCCGCCTCCTACCTTCCAAACTTTACAGAAGCTCTTCTGCGAACCATGCAGAACTAGCACTTCTGAAAGAAAGGATATTGCGGAGACATGGCTTAGCCACAGCCTAGGGGATGTTTCCAGAATGAGATTTCCACTCTGCAGCGGAGTGTGCGCTGATATGAAACTTCCTGGCAGATTAAAACTGTGTGCCCGACCGAGACTCGAACTCGGGACCTTTGCCTTTCGTGGGCAAGTGCTCTACCAACTGAGCTACCGAAGCACGACTCACGACCGGTACTCACAGCTTTACTTCTGCCAGTATCCGCCTCCTACCTTCCAAACTTAACAGAAGCTCTTCTGCGAACCATGCAGAACTAGCACTTCTGAAAGAAAGGATATTGCGGAGACATGGCTTAGCCACAGCCTAGGGGATGTTTCCAGAATGAGATTTCCACTCTGCAGCGGAGTGTGCGCTGATATGAAACTTCCTGGCAGATTAAAACTATGTGCCCGACCGAGACTCGAACTCGGGAGCTTTGCCTTTCGCTGGCAAGTGCTCTACCAACTGAGCTACCGAAGCACGACTCACGACCGGTACTCACAGCTTTACTTCTGCCAGTATCCGCCTCCTACCTTCCAAACTTTACAGAAGCTCTTCTGCGAACCATGCAGAACTAGCACTTCTGAAAGAAAGGATATTGCGGAGACATGGCTTAGCCACAGCCTAGGGGATGTTTCCAGAATGAGATTTCCGCTCTGCAGCGGAGTGTGCGCTGATATGAAACTTCCTGGCAGATTAAAACTGTGTGCCCGACCGAGACTCGAACTCGGGACCTTTGCCTTTCGCGGGCAAGTGCTCTACCAACTGATCTACCGAAGCACGACTCACGACCGGTACTCACAGCTTTACTTCTGCCAGTATCCGCCTCCTACCTTCCAAACTTTACAGAAGCTCTTCTGCGAACCATGCAGAACTAGCACTTCTGAAAGAAAGGATATTGCGGAGACATGGCTTAGCCACAGCCTAGGGGATGTTTCCAGAATGAGATTTCCACTCTGCAGCGGAGTGTGCGCTGATATGAAACTTCCTGGCAGATTAAAACTGTGTGCCCGACCGAGACTCGAACTCGGGACCTTTGCCTTTCGCGGGCAAGTGCTCTACCAACTGAGCTACCGAAGCACGACTCACGACCGGTACACACAGCTTTACTTCTGCCAGTATCCGCCTCCTACCTTCCAAACTTTACAGAAGTTCTTCTGCGAACCATGCAGAACTAGCACTTCTGAAAGAAAGGATATTGCGGAGACATGAATTAGCCACAGCCTAGGGGATGTTTCCAGAATGAGATTTCCACTCTGCAGCGCAGTGTGCGCTGATATGAAACTTCCTGGCAGATTAAAACTGTGTGCCCGACCGAGACTCGAACTCGGGTCCTTTGCCTTTTGCGGTCAAGTGCTCTACCAACTGAGCTACCGAAGCACGACTCACGACCGGTACTCACAGCTTTACTTCTGCCAGTATCCGCCTCCTACCTTCCAAACTTTACAGAAGCTCTTCTGCGAACCATGCAGAACTAGCACTTCTGAAAGAAAGGATATTGCGGAGACATGGCTTAGCCACAGCCTAGGGGATGTTTCCAGAATGAGATTTCCACTCTGCAGCGGAGTGTGCGCTGATATGAAACTTCCTGGCAGATTAAAACTGTGTGCCCGACCGAGACTCGAACTCGGGACCTTTGCCTTTCGCGGGCAAGTGCTCTACCAACTGAGCTACCGAAGCACGACTCACGACCGGTACTCACAGCTTTACTTCTGCCAGTATCCGCCTCCTACCTTCCAAACTTTACAGAAGCTCTTCTGCGAACCATGCAGAACTAGCACTTCTGAAAGAAAGGATATTGCGGAGACATGGCTTAGCCACAGCCTAGGGGATGTTTCCAGAATGAGATTTCCACTCTGCAGCGGAGTGTGCGCTGATATGAAACTTCCTGGCAGATTAAAACTGTGTGCCCGACCGAGACTCGAACTCGGGACCTTTGCCTTTCGCGGGCAAGTGCTCTACCAACTGAGCTACCGAAGCACGACTCACGACCGGTACTCACAGCTTTACTTCTGCCAGTATCCGCCTCCTACCTTCCAAACTTTACAGAAGCTCTTCTGCGAACCATGCAGAACTAGCACTTCTGAAAGAAAGGATATTGCGGAGACATGGCTTAGCCACAGCCTAGAGGATGTTTCCAGAATGAGATTTCCACTCTGCAGCGGAGTGTGCGCTGATATGAAACTTCCTGGCAGATTAAAACTGTGTGCCCGACCGAGACTCGAACTCGGGACCTTTGCCTTTCGCGGTCAAGTGCTCTACCAACTGAGCTACCGAAGCACGACTCACCACCGGTACTCACAGCTTTACTTCTGCCAGTATCCGCCTCCTACCTTCCAAACTTTACAGAAGCTCTTCTGCGAACCATGCACAACTAGCACTTCTGAAAGAAAGGATATTGCGGAGACATGGCTTAGCCACAGCCTAGGGGATGTTTCCAGAATGAGATTTCCACTCTGCAGCGGAGTGTGCGCTGATATGAAACTTCCTGGCACATTAAAACTGTGTGCCCGACCGAGACTCGAACTCGGGACCTTTGCCTTTCGCGGGCAAGTGCTCTACCAACTGAGCTACCGAAGCACGACTCACGACCGGTACTCACAGCTTTACTTCTGCCAGTATCCGCCTCCTACCTTCCAAACTTTACAGAAGCTCTTCTGCGAACCATGCAGAACTAGCACTTCTGAAAGAAATGATATTGCGGAGACATGGCTTAGCCACAGCCTAGGGGATGTTTCCAGAATGAGATTTCCACTCTGCAGCGGAGTGTGCGCTGATATGAAACTTCCTGGCAGATTAAAACTGTGTGCCCGACCGAGACTCGAACTCGGGACCTTTGCCTTTCGCGGGCAAGTGCTCTACCAACTGAGCTACCGAAGCACGACTCACAACCGGTACTCACAGCTTTACTTCTGCCAGTATCCGCCTCCTACCTTCCAAACTTTACAGAAGCTCTTCTGCGAACCATGCAGAACTAGCACTTCTGAAAGAAAGGATATTGCGGAGACATGGCTTAGCCACAGCCTAGGGGATGTTTCCAGAATGAGATTTCCACTCTGCAGCGGAGTGTGCGCTGATATGAAACTTCCTGGCAGATTAAAACTGTGTGCCCGACCGAGACTCGAACTCGGGACCTTTGCCTTTCGCGGGCAAGTGCTCTACCAACTGAGCTACCGAAGCACGACCCACGACCGGTACTCACAGCTTTACTTCTGCCAGTATCCGCCTCCTACCTTCCAAACTTTACAGAAGCTCTTCTGCGAACCATGCAGAACTAGCACTTCTGAAAGAAAGGATATTGCGGAGACATGGCTTAGCCACAGCCTACGGGATGTTTCCAGAATGAGATTTCCACTCTGCAGCGGAGTGTGCGCTGATATGAAACTTCCTGGCAGATTAAAACTGTGTGCCCGACCGAGACTCGAACTCGGGACCTTTGCCTTTCGCGGGCAAGTGCTCTACCAACTGAGCTACCGAAGCACGACTCACGACCGGTACTCACAGCTTTACTTCTGCCAGTATCCGCCTCCTACCTTCCAAACTTTACAGAAGCTCTTCTGCGAACCATGCAGAACTAGCACTTCTGAAAGAAAGGATATTGCGGAGACATGGCTTAGCCACAGCCTAGGGGATGTTTCCAGAATGAGATTTCCACTCTGCAGCGGAGTGTGCGCTGATATGAAACTTCCTGGCAGATTAAAACTGTGTGCCCGACCGAGACTCGAACTCGGGACCTTTGCCTTTCGCGGACAAGTGCTCTACCAACTGAGCTACCGAAGCACGACTCACGACCAGTACTCACAGCTTTACTTCTGCCAGTATCCGCCTCCTACCTTCCAAACTTTACAGAAGCTCTTCTGCGAACCATGCAGAACTAGCACTTCTGAAAGAAAGGATATTGCGGAGACATGGCTTAGCCACAGCCTAGGGGATGTTTCCAGAATGAGATTTCCACTCTGCAGCGGAGTGTGCGCTGATATGAAACTTCCTGGCAGATTAAAACTGTGTGCCCGACCGAGACTCGAACTCGGGACCTTTGCCTTTCGCGGGCAAGTGCTCTACCAACTGAGCTACCGAAGCACGACTCACGACCGGTACTCACAGCTTTACTTCTGCCAGTATCCGCCTCCTACCTTCCAAACTTTACAGAAGCTCTTCTGCGAACCATGCAGAACTAGCACTTCTGAAAGAAAGGATATTGCGGAGACATGGCTTAGCCACAGCCTAGGGGATGTTTCCAGAATGAGATTTCCACTCTGCAGCGGAGTGTGCGCTGATATGAAACTTCCTGGCAGATTAAAACTGTGTGCCCGACCGAGACTCGAACTCGGGACATTTGCCTTTCGCGGGCAAGTGCTCTACCAACTGAGCTACCGAAGCACGACTCACGACCGGTACACACAGCTTTACTTCTGCCAGTATCCGCCTCCTACATTCCAAACTTTACAGAAGCTCTTCTGCGAACCATGCAGAACTAGCACTTCTGAAAGAAAGGATATTGCGGAGACATGGCTTAGCCACAGCCTAGGGGATGTTTCCAGAATGAGATTTCCACTCTGCAGCGGAGTGTGCGCTGATATGAAACTTCCTGGCAGATTAAAACTGTGTGCCCGACCGAGACTCGAACTCGGGACCTTTGCCTTTCGCGGGCAAGTGCTCTACCAACTGAGCTACCGAAGCACGACTCACGACCGGTACTCACAGCTTTACTTCTGCCAGTATCCGCCTCCTACCTTCCAAACTTTACAGAAGCTCTTCTGCGAACCATGCAGAACTAGCACTTCTGAAAGAAAGGATATTGCGGAGACATGGCTTAGCCACAGCCTACGGGATGTTTCCAGAATGAGATTTCCACTCTGCAGCGGAGTGTGCGCTGATATGAAACTTCCTGGCAGATTAAAACTGCGTGCCCGACCGAGACTCGAACTCGGGACCTTTGCCTTTCGTGGGCAAGTGCTCTACCAACTGAGCTACCGAAGCACGACTCACGACCGGTACTCACAGCTTTACTTCTGCCAGTATCCGCCTCCTACCTTCCAAACTTTACAGAAGCTCTTCTGCGAACCATGCAGAACTAGCACTTCTGAAAGAAAGGATATTGCGGAGACATGGCTTAGCCACAGCCTAGGGGATGTTTCCAGACTGAGATTTCCACTCTGCAGCGGAGTGTGCGCTGATATGAAACTTCCTGGCAGATTAAAACTGTGTGCCCGACCGAGACTCGAACTCGGGACCTTTGCCTTTCGCGGGCAAGTGCTCTACCAACTGAGCTACCGAAGCACGACTCACGACCGGTACTCACAGCTTTACTTCTGCCAGTATCCGCCTCCTACCTTCCAAACTTTACAGAAGCTCTTCTGCGAACCATGCACAACTAGCACTTCTGAAAGAAAGGATATTGCGGAGACATGGCTTAGCCACAGCCTAGGGGATGTTTCCAGAATGAGATTTCCACTCTGCAGCGGAGTGTGCGCTGATATGAAACTTCCTGGCAGATTAAAACTGTGTGCCCGACCGAGACTCGAACTCGGGACCTTTGCCTTTCGCGGGCAAGTGCTCTACCAACTGAGCTACCGAAGCACGACTCACGACCGGTACTCACAGCTTTACTTCTGCCAGTATCCGCCTCCTACCTTCCAAACTTTACAGAAGCTCTTCTGCGAACCATGCAGAACTAGCACTTCTGAAAGAAAGGATATTGCGGAGACATGGCTTAGCCACAGCCTAGGGGATGTTTCCAGAATGAGATTTCCACTCTGCAGCGGAGTGTGCGCTGATATGAAACTTCCTGGCAGATTAAAACTGTGTGCCCGACCGAGACTCGAACTCGGGACCTTTGCCTTTCGCGGGCAAGTGCTCTACCAACTGAGCTACCGAAGCACGACTCACGACCGGTACTCACAGCTTTACTTTTGCCAGTATCCGCCTCCTACCTTCCAAACTTTACAGAAGCTCTTCGGCGAACCATGCAGAACTAGCACTTCTGAAAGAAAGGATATTGCGGAGACATGGCTTAGCCACAGCCTAGGGATGTTTCCAGAATGAGATTTCCACTCTGCAGCGGAGTGTGCGCTGATATGAAACTTCCTGGCAGATTAAAACTGTGTGCCCGACCGAGACTCGAACTCGGGACCTTTGCCTTTCGCGGGCAAGTGCTCTACCAACTGAGCTACCGAAGCACGACTCACGACCGGTACTCACAGCTTTACTTCTGCCAGTATCCGCCTCCTACCTTCCAAACTTTACAGAAGCTCTTCTGCGAACCATGCAGAACTAGCACTACTGAAAGAAAGGATATTGCGGAGACATGGCTTAGCCACAGCCTAGGGGATGTTTCCAGAATGAGATTTCCACTCTGCAGCGGAGTGTGCGCTGATATGAAACTTCCTGGCAGATTAAAACTGTGTGCCCGACCGAGACTCGAACTCGGGACCTTTGCCTTTCGCGGGCAAGTGCTCTACCAACTGAGCTACCGAAGCACGACTCACGACCGGTACTCACAGCTTTACTTCTGCCAGTATCCGCCTCCTACCTTCCAAACTTTACAGAAGCTCTTCTGCGAACCATGCACAACTAGCACTTCTGAAAGAAAGGATATTGCGGAGACATGGCTTAGCCACAGCCTAGGGGATGTTTCCAGAATGAGATTTCCACTCTGCAGCGGAGTGTGCGCTGATATGAAACTTCCTGGCAGATTAAAACTGTGTGCCCGACCGAGACTCGAACTCGGGACCTTTGCCTTTCGCGGGCAAGTGCTCTACCAACTGAGCTACCGAAGCACGACTCACGACCGGTACTCACAGCTATACTTCTACCAGTATCCGCCTCCTACCTACCAAACTTTACAGAAGCTCTTCTGCGAACCATGCAGAACTAGCACTTCTGAAAGAAAGGATATTGCGGAGACATGGCTTAGCCACAGCCTAGGGGATGTTTCCAGAATGAGATTTCCACTCTGCAGCGGAGTGTGCGCTGATATGAAACTTCCTGGCAGATTAAAACTGTGTGCCCGACCGAGACTCGAACTCGGGACCTTTGCCTTTCGCGGGCAAGTGCTCTACCAACTGAGCTACCGAAGCACGACTCACGACCAGTACTCACAGCTTTACTTCTGCCAGTATCCGCCTCCTACCTTCCAAACTTTACAGAAGCTCTTCTGCGAACCATGCAGAACTAGCACTTCTGAAAGAAAGGATATTGCTGAGACATGGCTTAGCCACAGCCTAGGGGATGTTTCCAGAATGAGATTTCCACTCTGCAGCGGAGTGTGCGCTGATATGAAACTTCCTGGCAGATTAAAACTGTGTGCCCGACCGAGACTCGAACTCGGGACCTTTGCCTTTCGCGGGCAAGTGCTCTACCAACTGAGCTACCGAAGCACGACTCACGACCGGTACTCACAGCTTTACTTCTGCCAGTATCCGCCTCCTACCTTCCAAACTTTACAGAAGCACTTCTGCGAACCATGCAGAACTAGCACTTCTGAAAGAAAGGATATTGCGGAGACATGGCTTAGCCACAGCCTAGGGGATGTTTCCAGAATGAGATTTCCACTCTGCAGCGGAGTGTGCGCTGATATGAAACTTCCTGGCAGATTAAAACTGTGTGCCCGACCGAGACTCGAACTCGGGACCTTTGCCTTTTGTGGGCAAGTGCTCTACCAACTGAGCTACCGAAGCACGACTCACGACCGGTACTCACAGCTTTACTTCTGCCAGTATCCGCCTCCTACCTTCCAAACTTTACAGAAGCTCTTCTGCGAACCATGCAGAACTATCACTTCTGAAAGAAAGGATATTGCGGAGACATGGCTTAGCCACAGCCTAGGGGATGTTTCCAGAATGAGATTTCCACTCTGCAGCGGAGTGTGCGCTGATATGAAACTTCCTGGCAGATTAAAACTGCGTGCCCGACCGAGACTCGAACTCGGGACCTTTGCCTTTCGTGGGCAAGTGCTCTACCAACTGAGCTACCGAAGCACGACTCACGACCGGTACTCACAGCTTTACTTCTGCCAGTATCCGCCTCCTACCTTCCAAACTTTACAGAAGCTCTTCTGCGAACCATGCAGAACTAGCACTTCTGAAAGAAAGGATATTGCGGAGACATGGCTTAGCCACAGCCTAGGGGATGTTTCCAGAATGAGATTTCCACTCTGCAGCGGAGTGTGCGCTGATATGAAACTTCCTGGCAGATTAAAACTGTGTGCCCGACCGAGACTCGAACTCGGGACCTTTGCCTTTCGCGGGCAAGTGCTCTACCAACTGAGCTACCGAAGCACGACTCACGACCGGTACTCACAGCTTTACTTCTGCCAGTATCCGCCTCCTACCTTCCAAACTTTACAGAAGCTCTTCTGCGAACCATGCACAACTAGCACTTCTGAAAGAAAGGATATTGCGGAGACATGGCTTAGCCACAGCCTAGGGGATGTTTCCAGAATGAGATTTCCACTCTGCAGCGGAGTGTGCGCTGATATGAAACTTCCTGGCAGATTAAAACTGTGTGCCCGACGGAGACTCGAACTCGGGACCTTTGCCTTTCGCGGGCAAGTGCTCTACCAACTGAGCTACCGAAGCACGACTCACAACCGGTACTCACAGCTTTACTTCTGCCAGTATCCGCCTCCTACCTTCCAAACTTTACAGAAGCTCTTCTGCGAAACATGCAGAACTAGCACTTCTGAAAGAAAGGATATTGCGGAGACATGGCTTAGCCACAGCCTAGGGGATGTTTCCAGAATGAGATTTCCACTCTGCAGCGGAGTGTGCGCTGATATGAAACTTCCTGGCAGATTAAAACTGTGTGCCCGACCGAGACTCGAACTCGGGACCTTTGCCTTTCGCGGGCAAGTGCTCTACCAACTGAGCTACCGAAGCACGACTCACGACCGGTACTCACAGCTTTACTTCTGCCAGTATCCGCCTCCTACCTTCCAAACTTTACAGAAGCTCTTCTGCGAACCATGCAGAACTAGCACTTCTGAAAGAAAGGATATTGCGGAGACATGGCTTAGCCACAGCCTAGGGATGTTTCCAGAATGAGATTTCCACTCTGCAGCGGAGTGTGCGCTGATATGAAACTTCCTGGCAGATTAAAACTGTGTGCCCGACCGAGACTCGAACTCGGGACCTTTGCCTTTCGCGGGCAAGTGCTCTACCAACTGAGCTACCGAAGCACGACTCACGACCGGTACTCACAGCTTTACTTCTGCCAGTATCCGCCTCCTACCTTCCAAACTTTACAGAAGCTCTTCTGCGAACCATGCAGAACTAGCACTTCTGAAAGAAAGGATATTGCGGAGACATGGCTTAGCCACAGCCTAGGGGATGTTTCCAGAATGAGATTTCCACTCTGCAGCGGAGTGTGCGCTGATATGAAACTTCCTGGCAGATTAAAACTGTGTGCCCGACCGAGACTCGAACTCGGGACCTTTGCCTTTTGCGGGCAAGTGCTCTACCAACTGAGCTACCGAAGCACGACTCACGACCGGTACTCACAGCTTTACTTCTGCCAGTATCCGCCTCCTACCTTCCAAACTTTACAGAAGCTCTTCTGCGAACCATGCACAACTAGCACTTCTGAAAGAAAGGATATTGCGGAGACATGGCTTAGCCACAGCCTAGGGGATGTTTCCAGAATGAGATTTCCACTCTGCAGCGGAGTGTGCGCTGATATGAAACTTCCTGGCAGATTAAAACTGTGTGCCCGACCGAGACTCGAACTCGGGACCTTTGCCTTTCGCGGGCAAGTGCTCTACCAACTGAGCTACCGAAGCACGACTCACGACCGGTACTCACAGCTTTACTTCTGCCAGTATCCGCCTCCTACCTTCCAAACTTTACAGAAGCTCTTCTGCGAACCACGCAGAACTAGCACTTCTGAAAGAAAGGATATTGCTGAGACATGGCTTAGCCACAGCCTAGGGGATGTTTCCAGAATGAGATTTCCACTCTGCAGCGGAGTGTGCGCTGATATGAAACTTCCTGGCAGATTAAAACTGTGTGCCCGACCGATACTCGAACTCGGGACCTTTGCCTTTCGCGGGCAAGTGCTCTACCAACTGAGCTACCGAAGCACGACTCACGACCGGTACTCACAGCTTTACTTCTGCCAGTATCCGCCTCCTACCTTCCAAACTTTACAGAAGCTCTTCTGCGAACCATGCAGAACTAGCACTTCTGAAAGAAAGGATATTGCGGAGTCATGGCTTAGCCACAGCCTAGGGGATGTTTCCAGAATGAGATTTTCACTCTGCAGCGGAGTGTGCGCTGATATGAAACTTCCTGGCAGATTAAAACTGTGTGCCCGACCGAGACTCGAACTCGGGACCTTTGCCTTTCGTGGGCAAGTGCTCTACCAACTGAGCTACCGAAGCACGACTCACGACCGGTACTCACAGCTTTAATTCTGCCAGTATCCGCCTCCTACCTTCCAAACTTTACAGAAGCTCTTCTGCGAACCATGCAGAACTAGCACTTCTGAAAGAAAGGATATTGCGGAGACATGGCTTAGCCACAGCCTAGGGGATGTTTCCAGAATGAGATTTCCACTCTGCAGCGGAGTGTGCGCTGATATGAAACTTCCTGGCAGATTAAAACTGTGTGCCCGACCGATACTCGAACTCGGGACCTTTGCCTTTCGCGGGCAAGTGCTCTACCAACTGAGCTACCGAAGCACGACTCACGACCGGTACTCACAGCTTTACTTCTGCCAGTATCCGCCTCCTACCTTCCAAACTTTACAGAAGCTCTTCTGCGAACCACGCAGAACTAGCACTTCTGAAAGAAAGGATATTGCTGAGACATGGCTTAGCCACAGCCTACGGGATGTTTCCAGAATGAGATTTCCACTCTGCAGCGGAGTGTGCGCTGATATGAAACTTCCTGGCAGATTAAAACTGTGTGCCCGACCGAGACTCGAACTCGGGACCTTTGCCTTTCGCGGGCAAGTGCTCTACCAACTGAGCTACCGAAGCACGACTCACGACCGGTACTCACAGCTTTACTTCTGCCAGTATCCGCCTCCTACCTTCCAAACTTTACAGAAGCTCTTCTGCGAACCATGCAGAACTAGCACTTCTGAAAGAAAGGATATTGCGGAGACATGGCTTAGCCACAGCCTAGGGGATGTTTCCAGAATGAGATTTTCACTCTGCAGCGGAGTGTGCGCTGATATGAAACTTCCTGGCAGATTAAAACTGTGTGCCCGACCGAGACTCGAACTCGGGACATTTGCCTTTCGTGGGCAAGTGCTCTACCAACTGAGCTACCGAAGCACGACTCACGACCGGTACTCACAGCTTTACTTCTGCCAGTATCCGCCTCCTACCTTCCAAACTTTACAGAAGCTCTTCTGCGAACCATGCAGAACTAGCACTTCTGAAAGAAAGGATATTGCGGAGACATGGCTTAGCCACAGCCTAGGGGATGTTTCCAGAATGAGATTTCCACTCTGCAGCGGAGTGTGCGCTGATATGAAACTTCCTGGCAGATTAAAACTGTGTGCCCGACCGAGACTCGAACTCGGGACCTTTGCCTTTCGCGGGCAAGTGCTCTACCAACTGAGCTACCGAAGCACGACTCACGACCGGTACTCACAGCTTTACTTCTGCCAGTATCCGCCTCCTACCTTCCAAACATTACAGAAGCTCTTCTGCGAACCATGCAGAACTAGCACTTCTGAAACAAAGGATATTGCGGAGACATGGCTTAGCCACAGCCTAGGGGATGTTTCCAGAATGAGATTTCCACTCTGCAGCGGAGTGTGCGCTGATATGAAACTTCCTGGCAGATTAAAACTGTGTGCCCGACCGAGACTCGAACTCGGGACCTTTGCCTTTTGTGGGCAAGTGCTCTACCAACTGAGCTACCGAAGCACGACTCACGACCGGTACTCACAGCTTTACTTCTGCCAGTATCCGCCTCCTACCTTCCAAACTTTACAGAAGCTCTTCTGCGAACCATGCACAACTAGCACTTCTGAAAGAAAGGATATTGCGGAGACATGGCTTAGCCACAGCCTAGGGGATGTTTCCAGAATGAGATTTCCACTCTGCAGCGGAGTGTGCGCTGATATGAAACTTCCTGGCAGATTAAAACTGTGTGCCCGACCGAGACTCGAACTCGGGACCTTTGCCTTTCGTGGGCAAGTGCTCTACCAACTGAGCTACCGAAGCACGACTCACGACTGGTACTCACAGCTTTACTTCTGCCAGTATCCGCCTCCTAACTTCCAAACTTTACAGAAGCTCTTCTGCGAACCATGCAGAACTAGCACTTCTGAAAGAAAGGATATTGCGGAGACATGGCTTAGCCACAGCCTAGGGGATGTTTCCAGAATGAGATTTCCACTCTGCAGCGGAGTGTGCGCTGATATGAAACTTCCTGGCAGATTAAAACTGTGTGCCCGACCGAGACTCGAACTCGGGACCTTTGCCTTTCGCGGGCAAGTGCTCTACCAACTGAGCTACCGAAGCACGACTCACGACCGGTACTCACAGCTTTACTTCTGCCAGTATCCGCCTCCTACCTTCCAAACTTTACAGAAGCTCTTCTGCGAACCATGCAGAACTAGCACTTCTGAAAGAAAGGATATTGCGGAGACATGGCTTAGCCACAGCCTAGGGGATGTTTCCAGAATGAGATTTCCACTCTGCAGCGGAGTGTGCGCTGATATGAAACTTCCTGGCAGATTAAAACTATGTGCCCGACCGAGACTCGAACTCGGGACCTTTGCCTTTCGCGGGCAAGTGCTCTACCAACTGAGCTACCGAAGCACGACTCACGACCGGTACTCACAGCTTTACTTCTGCCAGTATCCGCCTCCTACCTTCCAAACTTTCCAGAAGCTCTTCTGCGAACCATGCAGAACTAGCACTTCTGAAAGAAAGGATATTGCGGAGACATGGCTTAGCCACAGCCTAGGGGATGTTTCCAGAATGAGATTTCCACTCTGCAGCGGAGTGTGCGCTGATATGAAACTTCCTGGCAGATTAAAACTGTGTGCCCGACCGAGACTCGAACTCGGGACCTTTGCCTTTCGCGGGCAAGTGCTCTACCAACTGAGCTACCGAAGCACGACTCACGACCGGTACACACAGCTTTACTTCTGCCAGTATCCGCCTCCTACATTCCAAACTTTACAGAAGCTCTTCTGCGAACCATGCAGAACTAGCACTTCTGAAAGAAAGGATATTGCGGAGACATGGCTTAGCCACAGCCTAGGGGATGTTTCCAGAATGAGATTTCCACTCTGCAGCGGAGTGTGCGCTGATATGAAACTTCCTGGCAGATTAAAACTGTGTGCCCGACAGAGACTCGAACTCGGGACCTTTGCCTTTCACGGGCAAGTGCTCTACCAACTGAGCTACCGAAGCACGACTCACGACCGGTACTCACAGCTTTACTTCTGCCAGTATCCGCCTCCTACCTTCCAAACTTTACAGAAGCTCTTCTGCGAACCATGCAGAACTAGCACTTCTGAAAGAAAGGATATTGCGGAGACATGGCTTAGCCACAGCCTAGGGGATGTTTCCAGAATGAGATTTCCCCTCTGCAGCGGAGTGTGCGCTGATATGAAACTACCTGGCAGATTAAAACTGTGTGCCCGACCGAGACTCGAACTCGGGACCTTTGCCTTTCGCGGGCAAGTGCTCTACCAACTGAGCTACCGAAGCACCAAGCTAAGCCATGTCTCCGCAATATCCTTTCTTTCAGAAGTGCTAGTTCTGCATGGTTCGCAGAAGAGCTTCTGTGAAGTTTGGAAGGTAGGAGGCGGATACTGGCAGAAGTAAAGCTGTGAGTACCGGTCGTGAGTCGTGCTTCGGTAGCTCAGTTGGTAGAGCACTTGCCCGCGAAAGGCAAAGGTCCCGAGTTCGAGTCTCGGTCGGGCACACAGTTTTAATCTGCCAGGAAGTTTCATATCAGCGCACACTCCGCTGCAGAGTGGAAATCTCATTCTGGAAACATCCCCTAGGCTGTGGCTAAGCCATGTCTCCGCAATATCCTTTCTTTCAGAAGTGCTAGTTCTGCATGGTTCGCAGAAGAGCTTCTGTAAAGTTTGGAAGGTAGGAGGCGGATACTGGCAGAAGTAAAGCTGTGAGTACCGGTCGTGAGTCGTGCTTCGGTAGCTCAGTTGGTAGAGCACTTGCCCGCGAAAGGCAAAGGTCCCGAGTTCGAGTCTCGGTCGGGCACACAGTTTTAATCTGCCAGGAAGTTTCATATCAGCGCACACTCCGCTGCAGAGTGGAAATCTCATTCTGGAAACATCCCCTAGGCTGTGGCTAAGCCATGTCTCCGCAATATCCTTTCTTTCAGAAGTGCTAGTTCTGCATGGTTCGCAGAAGAGCTTCTGTAAAGTTTGGAAGGTAGGAGGTGGATACTGGCAGAAGTAAAGCTGTGAGTACCGGTCGTGAGTCGTGCTTCGGTAGCTCAGTTGGTAGAGCACTTGCCCGCGAAAGGCAAAGGTCCCGAGTTCGAGTCTCGGTCGGGCACACAGTTTTAATCTGCCAGGAAGTTTCATATCAGCGCACACTCCGCTGCAGAGTGGAAATCTCATTCTGGAAACATCCCCTAGGCTGTGGCTAACCCATGTCTCCGCAATATCCTTTCTTTCAGAAGTGCTAGTTCTGCATGGTTCGCAGAAGAGTTTCTGTAAAGTTTGGAAGGTAGGAGGCAGATACTGGCAGAAGTAAAGCTGTGAGTACCGGTCGTGAGTCGTGCTTCGGTAGCTCAGTTGGTAGAGCACTTGCCCGCGAAAGGCAAAGGTCCCGAGTTCGAGTCTCGGTCGGGCACACAGTTTTAATCTGCCAGGAAGTTTCAGTCTACGCTTTGATCGTTCCCTGGAAGACCAGTGGTAGTTTCCGATGCACATCTGGAGGCATTCTCTAATCTGTGGACTATCAGAGTGTTGATGAAACACAGAAATTAAATTGGGATTGAATACAAGAGTCACCATGCGCACTTTCCTCCATGGGAGTAATGTCTCAAACACTCTACGCTTTGATCGTTCCCATTAAGACCAGTAGTAGTTTCCGATGCACATCTGGGGGCATTCTGTAATCTGTGGACTATCAGACTGTTGATGAAACACCGAAATTGCATCGGGATTGAATACAACGGTCACATTGCGCACTTTCCCCCATGGGAGTAATGTGTCAAACAGTCTACGATTTGATCGTTCCCTGGAAGACCAGTAGTAGTTTCCGATGCACATGTGGAGTCATTCTGTAATCTGTGGACTATAAGACTGTTGATGAAACACAGAAATTTCATCGGGATTGAATACAACAGTCACCATGCGCACTTTCCTCCGTGGGAGTAATTCTCAAACAGTCTACGCTTTGATCGTTCCCTGGAAGACCAGTAGTAGTTTCCGATGCACATCTGATGGCATTCTGTAATCTGTGGACTGTCAGAGTGTTGATGAAACACGGAAATTGCTTCGGGATTGAATACAACAGTCACCATCCGCATTATCCTCCATGGGAGTAATGTCTGAAACAGTCTACGATTTGATCGTTCCCATTAACACCAGTAGTAGTTTCCGATGCACATCTGGAGGCATTCTGTAACCAGTGGACCTTCAAAGTGTTAATGAAAAACAGAAATTGCATCAGGATTGAATACAACAGTCACCATGCACACTTTCCTCCATGGGAGTTATGTCTGAAACAGTCCACTATTTGATCGCTCCTAGGAAGACCAGTAGTAGTTTCCGATGCACATCTGGAGGCAATCAGTAATCTGTGTACTATCAGAGTGTTGATGAAACAAAAACATTGCATCTGGATTGAATACAACAGTCACCATGCGCACTTTCCTCCATGGGAGTAATGTCTCAAACAGTCTACGCTTTGATCGCTCTCTGGAAGACCAGTGGAAGTTTCCGATGCACATCTGGAGGCATTCTGTAATCTGTGGACTATCAGAGTGTTGATGAAACACAGAAATTGCACCGGAATTTAATACATCAGTCACCATGTACACTTTCCTTCATGGGAATAATGTCTCAAACAGTCTACGTTATGATCGTTCCCAGGAAGACCATTAGTAGTTCCCGATGCACATCTGGAGGCATTCTGTAATCTGTGGTCTATCAGAGTGTTGATGAAACACAGAAAACCCATAGGGAATGAATACAACAGTCACCATGCGCACTTTCCTCCATAGGAGTAATGTCTCAAAGTGTTTACCCTTTGGTCGTTCCCTCGAAGACCAGTAGTAGTTTCCGATGCACGTCTGGTGGCATTCTGCAATCTGTGGACTATCAGAGTGTTGATGAAACACAGAAATTGCATCGGGATTGAATACAACAGTCACCATCCGCACTTTCCTCCATGGGAGTAATGTCTGAAAGAGTCTACGGTTTGATCGTTCCCTGGAAGATCAGTAGGAGTTTCCGATGCACATCTGGTGGCATTCTGTAATCTGTGGTCTATACGAGTGTTGATGAAACACAAAATTTGCATCGGGAGTGAATACAACAGTCACAATGCGCACTTTCCTCCATGGGAGTAATGTCTGAAACAGTCTACGCTTTGATCGTTCCCTGGAAGACCAGTTGTAGTTTCCGATGCACATCTGTAGGCATTCTGTAATCTGTGGACTACCAGAGTGTTGATGAAACACAGAAATTGCATTGGGATTGAATACAACAGTTACCATGCGCACTTTCCTCCATGGGAGCAATGTCTCAAACACTCTACGCTTTGATCGTTCAAGTTAAGACCAGTAGTAGTTTCCGATGCACATCTGGAGGCATTCTGTAACCTGTGGACTATTAGACTGTTGGTGAAACACAGAAATTGCATCGGGATTGAATACAACAGTTACCATGCGCTCTTTCCTCCATGGGAGTAATGTCTCAAACAGTCTACGATTTGATCGTTACCTGGAAGACCAGTAGTAGTTTCCGATGCACATCTGGAGGCATTCTGTAATCTGTGGACTATATGACTGTTGATGAAACACAGAAATTGCATCGGGTTTGAATACAACAGTCACCATGCGCACTTTCCTCCATGGGAGCAATGTCTCAAAGAGTTTAGGCTGTGATCGTTCCCTGGAGACCAGTAGTAGTTTCCGATCCACATCTGGAGGCATTCTGTAATCTGTGCACTATCAGAGTGTTGATGAAACACAGAAATTGCATCGGGATTGAATACAACAGTCCCCATTCGCACTTTCCTCCATGGGAGTAATGTCTCAAACAGTCTACGCTTTGATCGTTCAGTGGAAGACTAGTATTAGTTTCCGATGCACATCTGGTGGCATTCTGTAATCTGTGAACCATCAGAGTGTAGATGGAACACAGAAATTGCATCGGGATTGAATACAACAGTCACCAGGCGCACTTTCCGCCACGTTAGTAATGTCTCAAACAGTCTACGCTTTGATCGTTCCCTGTAAGACCAGTAGTAGTTTCCGATGCACATCTGGTGGAATTCTGTAATCTGTGGACTATCAGAGTGTTGATGAAACACAGAAATTGCATCGGGATTGAATGCAACAGTCACCATTCGCACTTTCCTCCTTGGGAGTAATGTCTCAAGCAGTCCACGCTTTGATCGTTCCCTGGAAGACCAGTAGTAGTTTCCGATGCACATCTGGTGGCATTCTGTAATCTGTGGACTATCAGAGTATTGATGAAACACAGAAATTGCATCGGGATTGAATACAACAGTCACCATGCGCACTTTCCTCAGTGTGAGTAATGTCTCAAACAATTTACGCTTTGATCGCTCCCTGGAAGACCAGAAGTAGTTTCCAATGCACATCTGGAGGCATTCTGTAATCTGAGGACTATAAGAGTGTTGATGAAACACAGATATTGCATCGGGATTGAATTCACCATGCGCACTTTCCTCCACGGGAGTAAGCTCTCGAACAGTCTACGCTTTGATTGTTCTCTGGAAGACCAGTAGTAGTTTCCGATGCACATCTGGTGGCATTCTGTAATCTGTGGACTATCAGAGTGTTGATGAAACACAGAAATTGCATCGAGATTGAATACAACAGTCAAGATGCGCACTTTCCTCCACGTGAGTAATGTGTCAAAAAGTCTACGCTTTGATCGTTACCTGGAAGACCAGTAGTAGTTTCCGATGCACATCTGGTGGCATTCTGTAATCTGTGGACTATCAGAGTGTTGATGAAACACAGAAATTGCATCGGGATTGAATACAACAGTCACCATCCGCACTTTCCTCCATGGGAGTAATGTCTGAAAGAGTCTACGGTTTGATCGTTCCCTGGAAGATCAGTAGGAGTTTCCGATGCACATCTGGTGGCATTCTGTAATCTGTGGTCTATACGAGTGTTGATGAAACACAGAAAATGCATCGAGATTAAATACAACAGACACCATGCGCACTTTCCTCCACGGGAGTAATGTCTCAAACAGTCTACGATTTGATCGTTTCCTGGAAGACCAGTAGTAGTTTCCGATGCACATCTGGTGGCATTCTGTAATCTGTGGACTATCACAGTGTTGATGAAACACAGAAATTGCATCGGCATTGAATACAACAGTCCCCATCCGCACTTTCCTCCATGGGAGTAATGTCTGAAACAGTCTACGGTTTGATCGTTCCCTGGAAGACCAGTAGTAGTTTCCGATGCACATCTGGAGGCATTCTGTAATCTGTGGACCTTCCGAGTGTTGTCTGAACTCAGAAATTGCATCGGGATTAAATACAACATTCACCATGCGCACTTTACTCCATGGGAGTAATGTCTCAAACAGTCTACGCTTTGATCGTTAGCAGGAAGACCAGTACTAGTTTCCGATGCACATCTGAAGCCAATCTGTAATCTGTGGACTATCAGAATGTTGATGAAACACAGTAATTTCATCAGGATTGAATACAACTGTCACCATCCGCAATTTCCTCCATGGGAGTAATGTCTGAAACAGTCTACGCCTTGATCGTTACCAGGAAGACCTGTAGTAGTTTCCGATGCACATCTGGAGACAATCTTTAATCTGTGTACTATCAGAGTGTTGATGAAACACAGAAGTTGCATCGGGATTGAATACAACAGTCACGATCCGCACTTTCCTTCTTAGGAGTAATGTCTCAAACAGTCTACGGTTTGATCGTTCCCTGGAAGACCAGTAATAGTTTCCGATGCACATCTGGTGGCATTCTGTAATCTGTGGTCTATACGAGTGTTGACGAAACACAGAAAATGCATCGGGATTAAATACAACAGTCACCATGCGCACTTTCCTCCACGGGAGTAATGTCTCAAACAGTCTACGCTTTGATCGATCCCTGGAAGACCAGTAGTAGTTCCCGATGCACATCTGGTGGCATTCTGTAATCTGTGGACTATCAGAGTGTTGATGAAACACAGAAATTGCATCGGCATTGAATACAACAGTCACCATCCGCACTTTCCTCCATGGGAGTAATGTCTGAAACAGTCTACGGTTTGATCGTTCCCTGGAAGACCAATAGTAGTTTCCGATGCACATCTGGAATCAATCTGTAATCAGTGGACTATCAGAATGCTGATGAAACACAGAAATTTCATCAGGATTGAATACAACAGACACCATCCGCAATTTCCTCCATGGGAGTAATGTCTGAAACAGTCTACGCCTTGATCGTTACCAGGAAGACCAGTAGTAGATTCCGATGCACATCTGGAAACAATCTGTAATCTGTGGACTCTCAGAGTGTTGATGAAATCTGTGGACTATCCGAGTATTGATGAAACACAGAAATTTGCATCGCGATTGCATACAACAGTCACCATGCGCACTTTCCTGAATGGGAGTAATGTCTCAAACAGTCTACGCTTTGATCGTTCCCTGGAAGACCAGAAGGAGTTTCCGATGCACATCTGGTGGCATTCTGCGATCTGTGGACTATCAGAGTGTTGATGAAACACAGAAATTGCATCGGGATTGAATACAACAGTCACCATGTACACTTTTCTTCATGGGAGTAATGTCTCAAACAGTCTACGCTTTGATCGCTCTCTGGAAGACCAGTGGAAGTTTCCGATGCACATCTGGAGGCATTCTGTAATCTGTGGACTATCAGAGTGTTGATGAAACACAGATATTGCACCGGTATTGAATACATCAGTCACCATGTACACTTTCCTTCATGGGAATAATGTCTCAAACAGTCTACGTTTTGATCGTTCCCAGGAAGACCATTAGTAGTTCCCGATGCACATCTGGAGGCATTCTGTAATCTGTGGTCTATCAGAGTGTTGATGAAACACAGAAAACGCATCGGGAATGAATACAACAGT
Source organism: Schistocerca gregaria (assembly GCF_023897955.1). Classification (NCBI taxonomy): domain Eukaryota; kingdom Metazoa; phylum Arthropoda; class Insecta; order Orthoptera; family Acrididae; genus Schistocerca; species Schistocerca gregaria. Next base: position 2,625,905 of record NW_026061764.1, on the reverse strand, counting down.
CACCATGCGCACTTTCCTCCATAGGAGTAATGTCTCAAAGCGTTTACCCTTTGGTCGTTCCCTCGAAGACCAGTAGTAGTTTCCGATGCACGTCTGGTGACATTCTGCAATCTGTGGACTATCAGAGTGTTGATGAAACACAAAATTTGCATCGGGAGTGAATACAACAGTCACAATGCGCACTTTCCTCCATGGGAGTAATGTCTGAAACAGTCTACGCTTTGATCGTTCCCTGGAAGACCAGTTGTAGTTTCCGATGCACATCTGTAGGCATTCTGTAATCTGTGGACTACCAGAGTGTTGATGAAACACAGAAATTGCATTGGGATTGAATACAACAGTTACCATGCGCACTTTCCTCCATGGGAGCAATGTCTCAAACACTCTACGCTTTGATCGTTCAAATTAAGACCAGTAGTAGTTTCCGATGCACATCTGGAGGCATTCTGTAACCTGTGGACTATTAGACTGTTGGTGAAACACAGAAATTGCATCGGGATTGAATACAACAGTCACCATGCGCTCTTTCCTCCATGGGAGTAATGTCTCAAACAGTCTACGATTTGATCGTTACCTGGAAGACCAGTAGTAGTTTCCGATGCACATCTGGAGGCATTCTGTAATCTGTGGACTATATGACTGTTGATGAAACACAGAAATTGCATCGGGATTGAATACAACAGTCCCCATTCGCACTTTCCTCCATGGGAGCAATGTCTCAAACAGTCTACGCTTTGATCGTTCAGTGGAAGACCAGTATTAGTTTCCGATGCACATCTGGTGGCATTCTGTAATCTGTGGACCATCAGAGTGTAGATGGAACACAGAAATTGCATCGGGATTGAATACAACAGTCACCACGCGCACTTTCCGCCACGTTAGTAATGTCTCAAACAGTCTACGCTTTCATCGTTCCCTGTAAGACCAGTAGTAGTTTCCGATTCACATCTGGAGGCATTCTGTAATCTGTGGTCTATCAGAGTGTTGATGAAACACAGAAAATGCATTGGGAGTGAATACAACAGTCAGAATGCGCACTTTCCTACATGGGAGTAATGTCTCAAACAGTCTACGCTTTGATCGTTCCCTGGAAGACCAGTAGTAGATTGCGATGCACATCTGGAGGCATCCTGTAATTTGTGGACCTTCAAAGTGTTGATGAAACACAGAAATTGCATAGGGATTGAATACAACAGTCATCCTGCACACTTTCCTCCATGGGAGTAATGTCTCAAACAGTCTACGTTTTATCGTTCCCAGGAAGACCAGTAGTAGTTTCCGATGCACATCTGGTGGCATTCTATAATCTGCGGACTATCAGACTGTTGATGAAACACAGAAATTGCATCGGGATTGAATACAACAGTCACCATGCACACTTTCTCCATGGGAGTAATGTCTTAGACTGTCTACGCTTTGATCGTTCCCAGGAAAACCAGTAGTAGTTTCCGATACACATCTGGAATCAATCTGTAATCAGTGGACTATCAGAATGCTGATGAAACACAGAAATTTCATCAGGATTGAATACAACAGTCACCATCCGCAATTTCCTCCATGGGAGTAATGTCTGAAACAGTCTACGCCTTGATCGTTACCAGGAAGACCAGTAGTAGTTTCCGATGCACATCTGGAAACAATCTGTAATCTGTGGACTCTCAGAGTGTTGATGAAATCTGTGGACTATCCGAGTATTGATGAAACACAGAAATTTGCATCGCGATTGCATACAACAGTCACCATGCGCACTTTCCTGAATGGGAGTAATGTCTCAAACAGTCTACGCTTTGATCGTTCCCTGGAAGACCAGAAGGAGTTTCCGATGCACATCTGGTGGCATTCTGCGATCTGTGGACTATCAGAGTGTTGATGAAACACAGAAATTGCATCGGGATTGAATACAACAGTCACCATGTACACTTTTCTTCATGGGAGTAATGTCTCAAACAGTCTATGCTTTGATCGTTACCAGGTAGACGAGTGGTAGTTCCCGATGCACATCTGGAGGCATTCTGTAATCTGTGGACTATCAGAGTGTTGATGAAACACAGAAAATGCTTCGGGAATGTATACAACAGTCACAATGCGCACTTTCCTCCATGGGAGTAATGTCTGAAACGGTCTACGCTTTGATCGTTCCCTGGAAGACCAGTGGTAGTTTCCGATGCACATCTGGAGGCATTCTGTAATCTGTGGACTATCAGAGTGTTGATGAAACACAGAAACTGCATTGGGATTGAATACAACAGTCACCATGCGCACTTTCCTCCATGGGAGTAATGTCTCAAACACTCTACGCTTTGATCGTTCCCATTAAGACCAGTAGTAGTTTCCGATGCACATCTGGAGGCATTCTGTAATCTGTGGACTATCAGACTGTTGATGAAACACAGAAATTGCATCGGGATTGAATACAACGGTCACATTGCGCACTTTCCTTCATGGGAGTAAAGTCTCAAACAGTCTACGATTTGATCGTTCCCTGGAAGACCAGTAGTAGTTACCGATGCACATCTGGAGTCATTCTGTAATCTGTGGACTATGTTGATGAAACACAGAAATTTCATCGGGATTGAATACAACAGTCACCATGCGCACTTTCCTCCATGGGAGCAATGTCTCAAAGAGTTTAGGCTCTGATCGTTCCCTGGAAGACCAGTAGTAGTTTCCGATGCACATCTGGAGGCATTCTGTAATCTTTGCGCTATCAGAGTGTTGATGAAACACACAGTCCCCATCCGCAGTTTCCTCCATGGGAGTAATGTCTCAAACAGTCTACGCATGGATCGTTCCCTGGAAGACAAGTAGTAGTTTCCGATGCACATCTGGAGCCATTCTGTAGTCTGTGGAGTATCAGAGTGTTGATGAAACACTGAAATTACATCGGGATTGAATACAACAGTCACCATGCGCACTTTCCTCCATGGGAGTAATTCTCAAACAGTCTACGCTTTGATCGTTCCCTGGAAGACCAGTAGTAGTTTCCGATGAACATCTGATGGCATTCTGTAATCTGTGGACTATCAGAGTGTTGATGAAACACAGAAATTGCATCGGGATTGAATACAACAGTCACCATGCGCACTTTCTTCCACGGGAGATATGTCTCAAACAGTCTACGCTTTTGATCGTCCCCTGGAAGACCAGTAGTAGTTTCCGATGCACATCTGGTGGCATTCTGTAATCTGTGGACTATCAGAGTGTTGATGAAACACAGAAATTGCATCGGTATTGAATACAACAGTCACCATCCACACTCTCCTCCATGGGAGTAATGTCTGAAACAGTCTACGCTTTGATCGTTCCCTGGAAGACCAGTAGTAGTTTCCGATGCACATCTGGTGGCATTCTGTAATCTGTGGACTATCAGAGTGTTGATGAAACACAGAAATTGAACGGGGATTGAATTCACCATGCGCACTTTCCTCCACGGGAGTAATGTCTCAATCAGTCTACGCTTTGATTGTTCTCTGGAAGACCAGTAGTAGTTTCCGATGCACATCTGGTGGCATTCTGTAATCTGTAGCCTATCAGAGTGTTGATGAAACACAGAAAATGCATCGGGATTGAATACAACAGTCACCATGCGCACTTTCCTCCACGGGAGTAATGTCCCAAACAGTCTACGATTTGATCGTTCCCTGGAAGATCAGTACTAGTTTCCGATGCACATCTGAAGCCAATCTGTAATCTGTGGACTATCAGAGTGTTGATGGAACACGGAAACTGCATCGGGATTGAATACAACAGTCACCATACACACTTTGCTCCATGGGAGTAATGTCTGAGACCGTTTATGCTTTGATCGTTCCCTGGAAGACCAGTAGTAGTTTCCGATGCACATCTGGAGGCATTCTGTAATCTGTGGACTATAAGACTGTTGATGAAACACAGAAATTTCATCGGGATTGACTACAACAGTCACCATGCGCACTTTCCTCCATGGGAACAATGTCTCAAAGAGTTTAGGCTCTGATCGTTCCCTGGAAGACCAGTAGTAGTTTTCGCTGCACATCTGGAGGCATTCTGTAATCTGTGCGCTATCAGAGTGTTGATGAAACACAGAAATTGCATCTGGATTGAATACAACAGTCCCAATCCGCAGTTTCTTCCATGGGAGTAATGTCTCAAACAGTCTACGCTTTGATCGTTCCCTGGAAGACCAGTATTAGTTTCCGATGCACATCTGGTGGCATTCTGTAATCTGTGGACTATCAGACTGTTGATGAAACACAGAAATTGCATCGGGATTGAATACAACAGTCACCATTCGCACTTTCCTCCATGGGTGTAATGTCTCAAACAGTCCACGCTTTGATCGTTCCCTGGAAGACCAGTAGTAGTTTCCGATGCACATCTGGTGGCATTCTGTAATCTGTGGGCTATCAGAGTATTGATGAAATACAGAAATTGCATCGGGATTGAATACAACAGTCACCATGCGAACTTTCCTCAATGTGTGTAATGTCTCAAACAATTTACGCTTTGATCGTTCCCTGGAAGACCAGTAGTAGTTTCCGATGCACAACTGGTGGCATTCTGTAATCTGTGGACTATCAGAGTGTTGATGAAACACAGAAAATGCATCGGGAATGAATACAACAGTCACAATGCGCACTTTCCTCCATGAGAGTAATGTCTCAAACAGTTTACGCTTTGATCGTTCCCAGGAAGACCAGTAGTAGTTTCCGATGCACATCTGGAGGCAATCTGTTATCTTTGGACTATCAGAGTGTTGATGAAACACAGAAATTGCTTCAGGATTGAATACAACAGTCCCCATCCGCAATTTCCTCCATGGGAGTAATGTCTCAAACAGTCTACGTTTTTGATCGTTAGCAGGAAGACCAGTAGTAGTTTCCGATGCACATGTGGAGGCAATCTGTAATCTGTTAATTATCAGAGTGTTGATGAAACCCAGAAATTGCATCGGGATTGAATACAACAGTCACCACGCGCACTTTCCGCCACGGGAGTAATGTCTCAAAGAGTCTACGCTTTGATCGTTCCCTGTAAGACCAGTAGTAGTTTCCGATGCACATCTGGTGGCATTCTGTAATCTGTGGACTATCAGAGTGTTGATGAAACACAGAAATTGCATCGGGAGTGAATACAACAGTCACCATGCGCACTTTCCTCCACAGGAGTAATGTCTCAAACAGTCTACGAATTGATCGTTCCCTGGAAGATCAGTACTAGTTTCCGATGCACATCTGAAGCCAATCTGTAATCTGTGGACTATCAGAGTGTTGATGGAACACAGAAACTGCATCGGGATTGTATACAACAGTCACCATCCGCCCTATGCTCCACGGGAGTAATGTCTGAGACAGTCTACGCTTTGTTCGTTCCCTGGAAGACCAGTAGTAGTTTCCGATGCACATCTGGAGGCATTATGTAATCTGTGGACTATCAAAGTGTTGATAAAACACAGAAATTTCATCGGGATTGAATACAACTGTCACCATGCACACTTTCCTCCATGGGAGAAATGTCTGAAACAGACTACGCTTTGATCGTTCCCAGGAAGAAAAGTAGTAGTTTCCGATGCACATCTCTAGACAATCTGTAATCTGTTTACTATCAGAGTGTTGATGAAACACAGAAATTGCATCAGGATTGAATACAACAGTTACCATCCGCACTTTTCTCCATGGGAGTAATTCTCAAACTGTATACGCTTTCATCGTTCCCAGGAAGACCAGCAGTAGTTTCCGATGAACATCTGGAGACAATCTTTAATCTGTGGACTATCAGAGTGTTGATGAAACACAGAAATTGCATCGGGATTGAATACGACAGTCACCCTCCGTACTCTCCTCCATGGGAGTAATGTCTGAAACCGTCTACGCTTTGATCGTTCCCAGGTAGACCAGTAATAGTTTCCGATGCTCATCTAGAGACAATCTGTAATCTGTGGACTATCAGAGTGTTGATGAAACACAGAAATTGCATCGGGAATGAATACAACAGTGACCATGCGCACTTTCCTCCATGGGAGTAATGTCTCAAACAGTTTACGCTTCGATCGTTCCCAGGAAGACCAGTAGTAGTTTCGGATGCACATCTGGAGGCATTCTATAATCTGCGGACTATCAGACTGTTGATGAAACACAGAAATTGTATCGGGATTGAATACAACAGTCACCATGCACACTTTCCTCCATGGGAGTAATGTCTGAAACTGTCTACGCTTTGATCGTTCCCAGGAAGACCAGTAGTAGTTTCCGATGCACATCTGGAAACAATCTGTAATCTGTGGACTATCAGAGTGTTGATGAAACACAGAAATTGTTTCAGGATTGAATACAACAGTCCCCATCCGCAATTTCCTCCATGGGAGTAATGTCTGAAACAGTCTACGATTTGATCGTTAGCAGGAAGACCAGTAGTAGTTTCCGATGCACATCTGGAGGCATTCTGTAATCTGTGGACTATCAGAGTGTTGATGAAACACAGAAATTGCATCGGGATTGAATACAACAGTCACCATGTACACTTTCCTTCATGACAATAATGTCTCAAACAGTCTATGCTTTGATCGTTCCCAGGAAGACCAGTGGTAGTTCCCGATGCACATCTGGAGGCATTCTGTAATCTGTGGACTATCAGAGTGTTGATGAAACACAGAAATTTCATCGGGATTGAATACAACTGTCACCATGCGCACTTTCCTCCATGGGAGTAATGTCTGAAACAGTCTACGCTTTGTTCGTTCCCTGGAAGAGCAGTGGTAGTTTCCGATGCACATCTGTAGGCATTCTGTAATCTGTGGACTATCAGAGTGTTGATGAAACACAGAAATTGCATTGGGATTGAATACAACAGTCACCATGCGCACTTTCCTCCATGGGAGTAATGTCTCAAACACTCTACGCTTTGATCGTTCCCATTAAGACCAGTAGTAGTTTCCGATGCACATCTGGAGGCATTCTGTAATCTGTGGACTATCAGACTGTTGATGAAACACAGAAATTGCATCGGGATGGAATACAACAGTCACAATGCGCACTTTCCTCCATGGGAGTAATGTCTCAAACAGTCTACGATTTGATCGTTCCCTGGAAGACCAGTAGTAGTTTCCGATGCACATCTGGAGGCATTCTGTAATCTGTGGACTATAAGACTGTTGATGAAACACAGAAATTTCATCGGGATTGACTACAACAGTCACCATGCGCACTTTCCTCCATGGGAGCAATGTCTCAAAGAGTTTAGGCTCTGATCGTTCCCTGGAAGACCAGTAGTAGTTTTCGCTGCACATCTGGAGGCATTCTGTAATCTGTGCGCTATCAGAGTGTTGATGAAACACAGAAATTGCATCTGGATTGAATACAGCAGTCCCAATCCGCAGTTTCTTCCATGGGAGTAATGTCTCAAACAGTCTACGCTTTGATCGTTCCCTGGAAGACCAGTATTAGTTTCCGATGCACATCTGGTGACATTCTGTAATCTGTGGACCTTCAGAGTGTTGATGAAACACAGAAATTGCATCGGGATTGAACACAACAGTCACCACGCTCACTTTCCGCCACGGGAGTAATGTCTGAAAGAGTCTACGTTTTGATCGTTCCCTGTAAGACCAGTAGTACTTTCCGATGCACATCTGGTAGCCTTCTGTAATCCGTGGACTATCAGACTGTTGATGAAACACAGAAATTGCATCGGGATTGAATACAACAGTCACCATTCGCACTTTCCTCCATTGGTGTAATGTCTCAAACAGTCCACGCTTTGATCGTTCCCTGGAAGACCAGTAGTAGTTTCCGATGCACATCTGGTGGCATTCTGTAACCTGTGGGCTATCAGAGTATTGATGAAATACAGAAATTGCATCGGGATTGAATACAACAGTCACCATGCGAACTTTCCTCAATGTGTGTAATGTCTCAAACAATTTACGCTTTGATCGTTCCCTGGAAGACCAGTAGTAGTTTCCGATGCACAACTGGTGGCATTCTGTAATCTGTGGACTATCAGAGTGTTGATAAAACACAGAAAATGCATCGGGAATGAATACAACAGTCACAATGCGCACTTTCCTCCATGGGAGTAATGTCTCAAACAGTCTACGATTTGATCGTTCCCTGGAAGACCAGTAGTAGTTTCCGATGCACATCTGGAGGCATTCTGTAATCTGTGGACTATAAGACTGTTGATGAAACACAGAAATTTCATCGGGATTGAATACAACAGTCACCATGCACACTTTCCTCAATGGGAGCAATGTCTCAAAGAGTTTAGGCTCTGATCGTTCCCTGGAAGACCACTAGTAGTTTTCGATGCACATCTGGAGGCATTCTGTAATCTGTGCGCTATCAGAGTGTTGATGAAACGCAGAAATTGCATCTGGATTGAATACAAGAGTCCCAATCCGCAGTTTCCTCCATGGGAGTAATGTCTCAAACAGTCTACGCTTTGATCGTTCCCTGGACGACCAGTATTAGTTTCCGATGCACATCTGGTGGCATTCTGTAATCTGTGGACCATCAGAGTGTTGATGAAACACAGAAATTGCATCGGGATTGAACACAACAGTCACCACGCGCACTTTCCGCCACGGGAGTAATGTCTCAAAGAGTCTACGCTTTGATCGTTCCCTGTAAGACCAGTAGTAGTTTCCGATGCACATCTGGTGGCATTCTGTAATCTGTGGACTATCAGAGTGTTGATGAAACACAGAAATTGCATCGGGATTGAATACAACAGTCACCATTCGCACTTTCCTCCATGGGTGTAATGTCTCAAAGAGTCCACGCTTTGATCGTTCCCTGGAAGACCAGCAGTAGTTTCCGATGCACGTCTGGTGGCATTCTGTAATCTGTGGACTATCAGAGTATTGATGAAATACAGAAATTGCATCGGGATTGAATACAACAGTCACCATGCGAACTTTCCTCAATGTGTGTAATGTCTCAAACAATTTACGATTTGATCGTTCCCTGGAAGACCAGTAGTATTTTCCGGTGCACATCTGGTGGCATTCTGTAATCTGTGGACTATCAGACTGTTGATGAAACACAGAAATTGCATCGGGATTGAATTCACCATGCGCACTTTCCTCTACGGGAGTAATGTCTCAAACAGTCTACGCTTTCATTGTTCTCTGGAAGACCAGTAGTAGTTTCCGATGCACATCTGGTGGCATTCTGTAATCTGTGGACTATCAGAGTGTTGCTGAAACACAGAAATTGCATCGGGATTGAATACAACTGTCACCATGCGCACATTCCTCCACGGGAGTAATGTCTCAAACAGTCTACGATTTGATCGTTCCCTGAAAGACCAGTAGTAGTTTCCGATGCACATCTGGAGGCATTCTGTAATCTGTGGACCTTCAGAGTGTTGACTGAACTCAGAAATTGCATCGGTATTAAGTACAACATTCAGCATTCGCACTTTCCTCCATGGGAGTAATGTCTCAAACAGTCTATGCATTGATCGTTCCCAGGAAGACCAGTACTAGTTTCCGATGCACATCTGAAGCCAATCTGTAATCTGTGGACTATCAGAGTGTTGATGGAACACAGAAACTGCATCGGGATTGAATACAACAGTCACCATCCGCACTTTCCTCCATGGGACTAATGTCTGAGACAGTCTACGCTTTGATCGTTCCCTGGAAGACCAGTAGTAGTTTCCGATGCACATCTGGAGGCATTCTGTAATCTGTGGACCTTCAAAGTGTTGATAAAACACAGAAATTTCATCGGGATTGAATACAACAGTCACCATGCACACTTTCTTCCATGGGAGAAATGTCTGAAAGAGTCTACGCTTTGATCGTTCCCAGGAAGAAAAGTAGTAGTTTCCGATGCACATCTCTAGACAGTCTGTAATCTGTTTACTATCAGAGTGTTGATGAAACGCAGAAATTGCATCAGGATTGATTACAACAGTCACAATCCGCACTTTCCTCCATGGGAGTAATGTCTGAAACAGTCTACGTTTTGATCGTTCCCAGGAAGACCAGTAGTAGTTTCCGATGCACATCTGGAGACAATCTGTAATCTGTGGACTATCAGAGTGTTGATGAAACACAGAAATTGCATCGGGATTGAATACAATACTCACGATCCGCACTTTCCTTCATGGGAGTAATGTCTGAAACAGTCTACGCTTTGATCGTTCCCTGGAACACCAGTAGTAGTTTCCGATGCACATCTGGAGGCATTCTGTAATTTGCGGACCTTCAAAGTGTTGATGATACACAGAAATTGCATCGGGATTGAATACAACAGTCACCCTGCACACTTTCCTCCATGGGAGTAATGTCTCAAACAGTCTACGTCTTTGATCGTTCCCAGAAAGACCAGTAGTAGTTTCCGATGCACATCTGGAGGCAATCGGTAATCTGTGGACTATCAGATTGTTGATGAAACACAGAAATTTGATCGGGATTGAATACAACAGTCACCATGCACACTTTCCTCCATGGGAGAAATGTCTGAAACAGTCTACGCTTTTATCGTTCCCAGGAAGAACAGTAGTAGTTTCCGATGCACATCTGGAGACAATCTGTAATCTGTTTACTATCAAAGTGTTGATGAAACACAGAAATTGCATCAGGATAGAATACAACAGTCACCATCCGCACTTTCCTCCTTGGGAGTAATGTCTGAAACAGTCTACGCTTTGATCGTTCCCTGGAAGACCAGTAGTAGTTTCCGATGCACATCTGGAGGCATTCTGTAATCTGCGGACTATCAGACTGTTGATGAAACACAGAAATTGCATCGGGCTTGAATACAACATTCACCATGCACACTTTCCATCATGGGAGTAATGTCTGAAACTGTCTACGCTTTGATCATTCCCAGGAAGACCAGTAGTAGTTTTCGATGCACATCTAGAGACAATCTGTAATCTGTGGACTATCAGAATGTTCTTGAAACACAGAAATTTCATTAGGATCGAATACAACAGTCACCATCCGCAATTTCCTCCATGCGAGTAATGTCTGAAACAGTCTACGCCTTGATTGTTACCAAGAAGACCAGTAGTAGTTTCCGATGCACATCTGGAGACAATCTGTAATATGTGGACTATCAGAGTGTTGCTGAAACACAGAAGTAGCATCGGGATTGAATACAACAGTCACGATCCGCAATTTCCTTCATGGGAGTAATGTCTGAAACAGTCTACTCTTTGATCGTTCCCTGGAAGACCAGTAGTAGTTTCCGATGCACATCTGGAGGCATTCTGTAATCTGTGGACCTTCAGAGTGTTGACTGAACTCAGAAATTGCATCGGGATTAAGTACAACATTCACCATGCGCACTTTCCTCCATGGGAGTAATGTCTCAAACAGTCTACGCATTGATCGTTACCAGGAAGACCAGTAGTAGTTTCCGGTGCACATCTGGAGTCAATCTGTAATATCTGGACTATCAGAGTGTTGCTGAAACACAGAAGTTGCATCGGGATTGAATACTACAGTCACGATCCGCACTTTCCTCCATGGGAGTAATGTCTGAAACAGTCTACGCTTTGATAGTTCCCTGGAAGACCAGTAGTAGTTTTCGATGCACATCTGGTGGCATTCTGTAATCTGCGGACTATCAGACTGTAGATGAAACACAGAAATTGCATCGGGCTTGAATACAACAGTCACCATGCACACTTTCCACCATGGGAGTAATGTCTGAAACTGTCTACGCTTTGATCATTCCCAGGAAGACCAGTAGTAGTTTTCGATGCAAATCTGGAGACAATCTGTAATCTGTGGACTATCAGAAAGTTGATGAAACACAGAAATTTCATCAGGATCGAATACAACAGTCTCCATCCGCAATTTCCTCCATGCGAGTAATGTCTGAAACAGTCTACGCCTTGATCGTTACCAGGATGACCAGTAGTAGTTTCCGATGCACATCTGGAGACAATCTGTAATATGTGGACTATCAGAGTGTTGCTGAAACACAGAAGTTGCATCGGGATTGAATACAACAGTCACGATCCGCACTTTCCTCCATGGGAGTAATATCTGAGACAGTCTACGCTTTGATCGTTCCCTGGAAGACCAGTGGTAGTTTCCGATGCACATCTGTAGGCATTCTGTAATCTGTGGACCTTCAAAATGTTGATAAAACACAGAAATTTCATCGGGATTGAATACAACAGTCACCATGCACACTTTCCTTCATGGGAGAAATGTCTGAAACAGTCTACGCTTTGATCGTTCCCAGTAAGACCAGTAGTAGTTTCCGATGCACATCTGGAGACAATCTGTAATCTGCTTACTATCAGAGTGTTGATGAAACACAGAAATTGCATCAGGATTGAATACAACAGTCACCATCCGCACTTTCCTCCATGGGAGATATGTCTGAAACAGTCTACGCTTTGATCGTTCCCAGGAAGACCAGTAGTAGTTTCCGATGCACATCTGGAGGCAATCTGTAATCCGTGGACTATCAGATTGTTGATGAAACACAGAAATTGTATCGGGATTGAATACAACAGTCACCATGCGCACTTTCCTCCATGGGAGTAATGTCTCAAACAGTCTACGCTTTGATCGTTCCCTGGAAGACCAGTAGTAGTTTCCGATGCAAATCTGGAGGCATTCTATTATCTGCGGACTATCAGACTGTTGATGAAACACAGAAATTGCATCGGGATTGAATACAACAGTCATCATGCACACTTTCCTCCATGGGAGTAATGTCTGAAGCTGTCTACGTTTTGATCGTTACCAGGATGACCAGTAGTAGTTTCCGATGCACATCTGGAGACAATCTGTAATCTGTGGAGTATCAGAATGTTGATGAAACACAGAAATTTCATCAGGATTGAATACAACAATCACCATCCGCAATTTCCTCCATGGGAGTAATGTCTGAAACAGTCTACGCCTTGATCGTTACCAGGAAGACCAGTGGTAGTTTCCGATGCACATCTGGAGACAATCTGTAATCTGTGGACTATCAGAGTTTTGATGAAACACAGAAGTTGCTTCGGGGTTGAATACAACAGTCACGATCTGCACTTTCCTTCATGGGAGTAATGTCTGAAACAGTCTACGCTTTCATCGTTCCCTGGAAGACCAGTAGTAGTTTCCGATGCACATCTGGAGGCATTCTGTAATTTGTGGACCTTCAAAGTGTTGATGATACACAGAAATTGCATAGGGATTGAATACAACAATCACCATGCACACTTTCCTCCATGGGAGTAATGTCTCAAACAGTCTACGGTTTTGATCGTTCCCAGGAAGACCAGTAGTAGTTTCCGATGCACATCTGGTGGCAATCTGTAATCTGTTAACTATCTGAGTGTTGATGACACCCAGAAATTGCATCGGCATAGAATACAACAGTCACCATGCGCACTTTCCTCCATGGGAGCAATGTCTCAAACAGTCCACGCTTTGGTCGTTCCCTGGAAGACCAGTAGTAGTTTCCGATGCACATCTGGAATCATTCTGTAGTTTGTGGACCTTCAAAGTGTTGATCAAACACAGAAATTGCATAGGGATTGAATACAACAGTCACCATGCACACTTTCCTCCATGAGAGTAATGTCTCAAACAGTCTACGTTTTTGATCGTTCCCAGGAAGACCAGTAGTAGTTTCCGATGCACATCTGGAGGCAATGTGTAATCTGTGGACTATCAGAGTGTTGATGAAACCCAGAAATTTCATCGGGATTGAATACAACAGTCACCATGCGCACTTTCCCCCATGGGAGTAATGTCTCAAACAGTCCACGTTTTGATCGTTCCCTTTAAGACCATTAGTACTTTCCGAAGCACATTTGGAGGCGATCTATAATCTGTGGACTATCAGAGTGTTGATGAAACACAGATAATGCATCGGGATTGGGTACAACAGTCACCATTCGCACTTTCCTCCATGGGAGTAATGTCTCAAACAGTCTACGCTTTTGATCGTTCCCTGGAAGACCTATAGTAGTTTCCGATGCACATCTGTAGGCATTCTATAATCTGTGCCCTATCAGACTGATGATGAAACACAGAAATTGCATCTGGATTGAATACAACAGTCACCATGCGCATTTTCCTAAATGGGAGTAATGTCTCAAACAGTCTACGCTTTGATCGTTCCCATTAAGACCAGTAGTAGTTTCCGATGCACATCTGGATGCAATCTGTAATCTGTGGACTATTAGAGTGTTGATGAAACACAGAAATTGCATCTGGATTGAATACAACAGTCACCATGCGCATTTTCCTCCATGGGAGTAATGTCTCAAACAGTCTATGCATTGATCGTTCCCAGGAAGACCAGTACTAGTTTCCGATGCACATCTGAAGCCAATGTGTAATCTGTGGACTATCAGAGTGTTGATGGAACACAGAAACTGCATCGTGATTGAATACAACAGTCACCATCAGCACTTTCCTCCATGGGACTAATGTCTGAGACAGTCTACGCTTTGATCGTTCCCTGGAAGACCAGTAGTAGTTTCCGATGCGTATCTGGAGGCATTCTGTAATCTGTGGACCTTCAAAGTGTTGATAAAACACAGAAATTTCATGGGGATTGAATACAACAGTCACCATGCACACTTTCTTCCATGGGAGAAATGTCTGAAAGAGTCTACGCTTTGATCGTTCCCAGGAAGAAAAGTAGTAGTTTCCGATGCACATCTGGAGACAATCTGTATTATGTGGACTATCAGAGTGTTGCTGAAACACAGAAGTTGCATCGGGATTGAATACAACAGTCACGATCCGCAATTTCCTTCATGAGAGTAATGTCTGAAACAGTCTACGCTTTGATCGTTCCCTGGAAGACCAGTGGTAGTTTCCGAAGCACATCTGTAGGCATTCTGTAATCTGTGGACCTTCAAAGTGTTGATGAAACACAGATATTTCATCGGGATTGAATACAACAGTCACCATGCACACTTTCCTTCATGGGAGAAATGTCTGAAACAGTCTACGCTTTGATCGTTCACAGGAAGACCAGTAGTAGTTTCCGATGCACATCTGGAGACAATCTGTAATCTGTTTACTATCAGAGTGTTGATGAAACACAGAAATTGCATCAGGATTGAATACAACAGTCACCATCCGCACTTTCCTCCATGGGAGTAATGTCTGAAACAGTCTACGCTTTGATCGTTCCCAGGAAGACCAGTAGTAGTTTCCGATGCACATGTGGAGGCAATCTGTAATCCGTGGACTATCAGATTGTTGATGAAACACAGAAATTGTATCGGGATTGAATACAACAGTCACCATGCGCACTTTCCTCCATGGGAGTAATGTCTGAAACAGTTTACGCTTTGATCGTTCCCTGGAAGACCAGTAGTAGTTTCCGATGCACATCTGGAGGCATTCTATAATCTGCGGACTATCAGACTGTTGATGAAACACAGAAATTGCATCGGGATTGAATACAACAGTCATCATGCACACTTTCCTCCATGGGAGTAAAGTCTGAAGCTGTCTACGCTTTGATCGTTCCCAGGAAGACCAGTAGTAGTTTCCGATGCACATCTGGAAACAATATGTAATCTGTGGAGTATCAGAATGTTGATGAAACACAGAAATTTCATCAGGATTGCATACAACAATCACCATCCGCAATTTCCTCCATGGGAGTAATGTCTGAAACCGTCTACGCCTTGATCTTTACCAGGAAGACCAGTGGTAGTTTCCGATGCACATCTGGAGACAATCTGTAATCTGTGGACTATCAGAGTTTTGATGAATCTCAGAAGTTGCATCGGGATTGAATAAATCAGTCACGATCCGCACTTTCCTCCATGGGAGCAATGTCTCAAACAGTCCACGCTTTGGTCGTTCCCTGGAAGACCAGTAGTAGTTTCCGATGCATATCTGGAGGCATTCTGTAGTTTGTGGACCTTCAAAGTGTTGATCAAACACAGAAATTGCATAGGGATTGAATACAACAGTCACCATGCACACTTTCCTCCATGGGAGTAATGTCTCATACAGTCTACGTTTTTGATCGTTCCCAGGAAGACCAGTAGTAGTTTCCAATGCACATCTGGAGGCAATCTGTAATCTGTGGACTATAAGAGTGTTGATGAAACCCAGAAATTGCATCGGGATTGAATACAACAGTCACCTTGCGCACTTTCCCCCATGGGAGTAACGTCTCAAACAGTCCACGTTTTGATCGTTCCCTTTAAGACCATTAGTACTTTCCGAAGCACATTTGGAGGCGATCTATAATCTGTGGACTATCAGAATGTTGATGAAACACAGATAATGCATCGGGATTGGGTACAACAGTCACCATTCGCACTTTCCTCCATGGGAGTAATGTCTCAAACAGTCTACGCTTTGATCGTTCCCTGGAAGACCAATAGTAGTTTCCGATGCACATCTGTAGGCATTCTATAATCTGTGACCTATCAGACTGTTGATGAAACACAGAAATTGCATCTGGATTGATACAACAGTCACCATGCGCATTTTCCACCATGGGAGTAATGTCTCAAACAGTCTACGCTTTGATCGTTCCCATTAAGACCAGTAGTAGTTTCCGATGCACATCTGGATGCAATCTGTAATCTGTTGACTATTAGAGTGTTGATGAAACACAGAAATTGCTTCGGGATTGAATACAACAGTCACCATCCGCACTTTCCTCCATGGGAGCAATTTCTCAAACAGTTTACGATTTGATCGTTCCCAGGAAGACCAGTAGTAGTTTCCGATGCACATCTGGAGGCAATCTGTTGTCAGTGGACTATCAGAGTGTTGATAAAACACAGAAATTGCATCTGGATTGAATACAACAGTCACCGTGCGCATTTTCCTCCATGGGAGTAATGTCTCAAACAGTCTACGCTTTGATCGTTCCCATTAAGACCAGTAGTAGTTTCCGATGCCAATCTGGATGCAATCTGTAATCTGTGGACTATTAGAGTGTTAATGAAACACAGAAATTGCATCGGGATTGAATACAACAGTCACCATGCGCATTTTCCACCATGGGAGTAATGTCTCAAACAGTCTACGCTTTCATCGTTCCCATTAAGACCAGTAGTAGTTTCCGATGCACATCTGGAGGCAATCTGTTGTCTGTGGACCATCAGAGTGTTGATGAAACACAGAAATTGCATCGGGATTGAATACAACAGGCACCATCCGCAATCTCCTCCATGGGAGTAATGTCTGAAACAGTCCTCGATTTGATCGTTACCAGGAAGACCAGTAGTACTTTCCGATGCACATCTGGAGACAATCTGTAATCTGTGGACTATCTGAGTGTTGATGAAACACGGAAATTGCATCAGGATTGAATACAACAGTCACCATCCGCACTTTCCTTCATGGAAGTAATGTCTCAAACAGTCTACGCTTTGATAGTTCCCTGGAAGGCCAGTAGTAGTTTCCGATGCACATCTGGAGAAATTCTGTAATCTGTGGACCATAAAAGTGTTGATGAAACACAGAATTTGCATCGGGACTGTATACAACAGTCACCATCCGCAGTTTCTCCATGGGAGAAATGTCTGAAACAGACTACGCTTTGATCGTTTCCAGAAAGACCAGTGGTAGTTTCCGATGCACATCTGGAGGCAATCTATAATCTGCGGACTATCAGACTGTTGATGAAACACAGAAATTGCATCGGGATTGAATACAACAGTCACCATGCACACTTTCCTCCATGAGAGTAATGTCTGAAACAGTCTACACTTTGATCGTTCCCAGGAAGACCAGTAGTAGTTTCCGATGCACATCTGGAAACAATCTGTAATCTGTGGACTATCAGAGTGTTGATGAAACACAGAAATTGCATCAGGATAGAATACAACAGTCACCATCCTCTATTTCCTCCATGGGAGTAATGTCTGAAACAGTCTACGTTTTGATCGTTACCAGGAAGACCAGTAGTAGTTTCCGATGCACATCTGGAGACTATCTGTAATCTGTGGACTATCAGAGTGTTGATGAACCACAGAAGTTGCATCGGGATTAAATACAACAGTCACGACCCGCACTTTCCTTCATGGGAGTAATGTCTGAAACAGTCTACGCTTTGATCGTTCCCTGGAAGACCAGTAATAGTTTCCGAAGCACATCTGGAGGCATTCTGTAATTTGTGGACCTTCAAAGTGTTGATGAAACACAGAAATTGCAGCGGGAGTGAATACAACAGTCACAATCCACACTTTCCTCCATAGGAGTTATGTCTCAAACAGTCTATGCACTGATGGTTCCCAGGAAGACCAGTAGTAGTTTCCGATGCACATCTGAAGTCAATCTGTAATCTGTGGACTATCAGAGTTTTGATGGAACACAGAAATTGCATCGGGATTGAATACAACATTCACCATACGCACTTTCCTCCATGGGAGTAATGTCTGGGACAGTCTACGCTTTGATCGTTCCCTGGAAGACCAGTAGTAGTTTCCGATGCACATCTGGAGACATTCTGTTATCTGAGGACCTTCTAAGTGTTGATAAAACACAGAAATTTCTTCTGGATTGAATACAACAGTCACCATGCATACTTTCCTCCATGGGAGTAATGTCTGAAACAGTCTACGCTTTGATCGTTCCCAGGAAGAACAGTAGTAGGTTCCGATGCATATCTGGAGACAATCTGTAATCTGTTTACTATCAGAGTGTTGATGAAACACAGAAATTGCATCAGGGTTGAATACAACAGTCACCATCCGCACTTTCCTCCATGGGAGTAATGTCTAAAAGAGTCTACATTTTGATCGTTCCCAGGAAGACCAGTAGTTGTTTCCGAAGCACATCTGAAGTAAATCTGTAATCTGTGGACTATCAGAGTGTTGATGGAACACAGAAATTGCATCGGGATTGAATACAACAGTCACTATCCGCACTTTCCTCCATGGGAGTAATGTCTGAGACAGTCTACCCTTTGATCGTTCCCTGGAAGACCAGTAGTAGCTTTCGATGCACATCTGGAGGCATTCTGTTATCTGAGGACCTTCAAAGTGTTGATAAAACACAGAAGTTCCTTCTGGATTGAATACAACAGTCACCATGCACTCTTTCCTCCATGGGAGTAATGTCTGAAACAGTCTACGCCTTGATCGTTCCCAGGAAGAACAGTAGTAGTTTCCGATGCATATCTGTAGACAATCTGTAATCTGTTTCCTATCAGAGTGTTGATGTAACACAGAAATTGCATCAGGATTGATTACAACAGTCACCATCCGCACTTTCCTCCATGGGAGTAATGTCTCAAACAGTCTACGTTTTTGATCGTTCCCAGGAAGACCAGTAGTAGATTCCGATGCACATCTGGAGGCATTCTATAACCTGCGGACTATCAGACTGTTGATGAAACACAGAAATTGCATTGGGATTGAATACAACAGTCACCATGCAAACTTTCCTCCATGGGAGTAATGTCTGAAACAGTCTACGCTTTGATCGTTCCCGGGAAGACCAGTAGTAGTTTCCGATGCACATCTGGAAACAATCTGTAATCTGTGGACTATCAGTGTGTTTATGAAACACAGAAGTTGCATCGGGATTGAATACATCAGTCACGATCCGCACTTTCCTTCATGGGAGTAATGTCTGAGACAGTCTACGCTTAGATCGTTCCCTGGAAGACCAGTAGTAGTTTCCGATGCACATCTGGAGGTATTCTGTTATCTGAGGACCTTAAAAGTGTTGATAAAACACAGAAATTTCTTCTGGATTGAATACAACAGTCACCATGCACACTTTCCTCCATGGGAGTAATGTCTGAAACAGTCTACGCTTTGATCGTTCCCAGGAAGTTCAGTAGTAGTTTCCGATGCATATCTGGAGACAATCTGTAATCTGTTTACTATCAGAGTGTTGATGAAACACAGAGACTGCATCAGGATTGAATACAACAGTCACCATCCGCACTTTCCTCCGTGGGAGGAATGTCTGAAACAGTCTACGCTTTGATCGTTCCGAGGAAGACCAGTAGTAGTTTCCGATGCACATCTGGAAACAATCTGTAATCTGTGGACTATCAGAGTGTTTATGAAACACAGAAGTTGCATCGGGATTGAATACATCAGTCACGATCCGCACTTTCCTTCATGGGAGTAATGTCTGAGACAGTCTACGCTTTGATCGTTCCCTGGAAGACCAGTAGTAGTTTCCGATGCACATCGGGAGGCATTCTGTAATCTGAGTACTTTCAAAGTGTTGATAAAAGACTGAAATTTCTTCGGGATTGAATACAACAGTCACCATGCACACTTTCCTCAATGCTAGTAATGTCAGAAACAGTCTACGCTTTGATCGTTCCCAGGAAGAACAGTAGTAGTTTCCGATGCACATCTGGAGACAATCTGTAATCTGTTTACTATCAGAGTGTTGATGAAACACTGAAATTGCATCAGGATTCAATACAACAGTCACCATCCGCACTTTCCTCCGTGGGAGTAATGTCTGAAACAGACTACGCTTTGATCGTTCCCAGGAAGACCAGTAGTAGTTTCCGATGCACATCTGGAGACAATCTGTAATCTGTGGACTATCAGAGTGTTGATGAAACACAAAAATTGCATCGGGATTGAATACAACAGTCACCATGCCCACTTTCCTCCATGGGAGTAATGTCTCAAACAGTCCACGCTTTGATCGTTCCCTGGAAGACCAGTAAGAGTTTCCGATGCACATCTGGAGGCATTCTGTAATTTGTGGACCTCCAAAGTGTTGATGAAACACAGAAATTGCATCGGGATTTAATACAACAGTCACCATGCCCACTTTCCTCCATGGGAGTAATGTCTGAAACAGTCTACGCTTTGATCGTTCCCAGGAAGACCAGTAGTACTTTCCGATGCACATCTGGAGAGATTCTGTAATCTGTGGACTATCAGAGTGTTGATGAAACACTGAAGTTGCATCGGGATTGAATACATCAGTCACGATCCGTACTTTCCTTCATAGGAGTAATGTCTGAAACAGTCTACGCTTTGATCGTTCCCTGGAAGACCAGTAGTAGTTTCCGATGCACATCTGGAGGCATTCTGTAATTTGCGGACCTTCAAAGTGTTGATGAAACACAGAAATTGCATCGGGATTGAATACAACAGTCACCATGCACACTTTCCTCCATGGGAGCAATGTCTCAAACAGTCAACGTTTTTGATCGTTCCCAGGAAGACCAGTAGTAGTTTCCGATGCACATCGGGAGGCAATCTGTAATCTGTGGACTATCTGAGTGTTTATGGAACCCAGAAATTGAATCGGGATTGAATACAACAGTCACCATGCGCATTTTCCTCCATGGGAGTAATGTCTCAAACAGTCTACGCTTGGATCGTTCCCATTAAGACCAGTAGTAGTTTCCGATGCACATCCGGATGCAATCTGTAATCTGTGGACTATCAGAGTGCTGATGAAACACTGAAATTGCA
Source organism: Schistocerca gregaria (assembly GCF_023897955.1). Taxonomy (NCBI): domain Eukaryota; kingdom Metazoa; phylum Arthropoda; class Insecta; order Orthoptera; family Acrididae; genus Schistocerca; species Schistocerca gregaria. The sequence continues at coordinate 2,604,563 of NW_026061764.1, read as the reverse complement.
TCTGGATTGAGTACAACAGTCACCATCCGCACTTTCCTCCATGGGAGTAATGTCTGAAACAGTCTACGCTTTGATGGTTCCCAGGAAGACCAGTAGTAGTTTCCGATGCAAATCTGAAGCCAATCTGTAATCTGTGGACTATCAGAGTGTTGATGGAACACAGAAATTGCATCGGGATTGAATACAACAGTCACCATACGCACTTTCCTCCATGGGAGTAATGTCTGGGACAGTCTACGCTTTGATCGTTCCCTGGAAGACCAGTAGTAATTTCCGATGCACATCTGGAGACATTCTGTTATCTGAGGACCTTCAAAGTGTTGATAAAACACAGAAATTTCTTCTGGATTGAATACAACAGTCACCATGCATACTTTCCTCCATGGGAGTAATGTCTGAAACAGTCTACGCTTTGATCGTTCCCAGGAAGAACAGTAGTAGGTTCCGATGCATATCTGGAGACAATCTGTAATCTGTTTACTATCAGAGTGTTGATGAAACACAGAAATTGCATCAGGGTTGAATACAACAGTCACCATCCGCACTTTCCTCCATGGGAGTAATGTCTAAAAGAGTCTACATTTAGATCGTTCCCAGGAAGACCAGTAGTTGTTTCCGAAGCACATCTGAAGTAAATCTGTAATCTGTGGACTATCAGAGTGTTGATGGAACACAGAAATTGCATCGGGATTGAATACAACAGTCACTATCCGCACTTTCCTCCATGGGAGTAATGTCTGAGACAGTCTACCCTTTGATCGTTCCCTGGAGGACCAGTAGTAGCTTTCGATGCACATCTGGAGGCATTCTGTTATCTGAGGACCTTCAAAGTGTTGATAAAACACAGAAGTTCCTTCTGGATTGAATACAACAGTCACCATGCACTCTTTCCTCCATGGGAGTAATGTCTGAAACAGTCTACGCCTTGATCGTTCCCAGGAAGACCAGTAGTAGATTCCGATGCACATCTGGAGGCATTCTATAACCTGCGGACTATCAGACTGTTGATGAAACACAGAAATTGCATTGGGATTGAATACAACAGTCACCATGCAAACTTTCCTCCATGGGAGTAATGTCTGAAACAGTCTACGCTTTGATCGTTCCCGGGAAGACCAGTAGTAGTTTCCGATGCACATCTGGAAACAATCTGTAATCTGTGGACTATCAGAGTGTTTATGAAACACAGAAGTTGCATCGGGATTGAATACATCAGTCACGATCCGCACTTTCCTTCATGGGAGTAATGTCTGAGACAGTCTACGCTTAGATCGTTCCCTGGAAGACCAGTAGTAGTTTCCGATGCACATCTGGAGGTATTCTGTTATCTGAGGACCTTAAAAGTGTTGATAAAACACAGAAATTTCTTCTGGATTGAATACAACAGTCACCATGCACACTTTCCTCCATGGGAGTAATGTCTGAAACAGTCTACGCTTTGATCGTTCCCAGGAAGTACAGTAGTAGTTTCCGATGCACATCTGGAAACAATCTGTAATCTGTGGACTATCAGAGTGTTTATGAAACACAGAAGTTGCATCGGGATTGAATACATCAGTCACGATCCGCACTTTCCTTCATGGGAGTAATGTCTGAGACAGTCTACGCTTTGATCGATCCCTGGAAGACCAGTAGTAGTTTCCGATGCACATCTGGAGGCATTCTGTAATCTGAGTACTTTCAAAGTGTTGATAAAAGACTGAAATTTCATCGGGATTGAATACAACAGTCACCATGCACACTTTCCTCAATGCTAGTAATGTCAGAAACAGTCTACGCTTTGATCGTTCCCAGGAAGAACAGTAGTAGTTTCCGATGCACATCTGGAGACAATCTGTAATCTGTTTACTATCAGAGTGTTGATGAAACACTGAAATTGCATCAGGATTCAATACAACAGTCACCATCCGCACTTTCCTCCGTGGGAGTAATGTCTGAAACAGTCTACGCTTTGATCGTTCCCAGGAAGACCAGTAGTAGTTTCCGATGCACATCTGGAGACAATCTGTAATCTGTGGACTATCAGAGTGTTGATGAAACACAGAAATTGCTTCGGGATTGAATACAACAGTCACCATGCCCACTTTCCTCCATGGGAGTAATGTCTCAAACAGTCCACGCTTTGATCGTTCCCTGGAAGACCAGTAAGAGTTTCCGATGCACATCTGGAGGCATTCTGTAATTTGTGGACCTCCAAAGTGTTGATGAAACACAGAAATTGCGTCGGGATTGAATACAACAGTCACCATGCCCACTTTCCTCCATGGGAGTAATGTCTGAAACAGTCTACGCTTTGATCGTTCCCAGGAAGACCAGTAGTACTTTCCGATGCACATCTGGAGAGATTCTGTAATCTGTGGACTATCAGAGTGTTGATGAAACACTGAAGTTGCATCGGGATTGAATACATCAGTCACGATCCGCACTTTCCTTCATAGGAGTAATGTCTGAAACAGTCTACGCTTTGATCGTTCCCTGGAAGACCAGTAGTAGTTTCCGATGCACATCTGGAGGCATTCTGTAATTTGTGGACCTTCAAAGTGTTGATGAAACACAGAAATTGCATCGGGATTGAATACAACAGTCACCATGCACACTTTCCTCCATGGGAGTAATGTCTCAAACAGTCAACGTTTTTGATCGTTCCCAGGAAGACCAGTAGTAGTTTCCGATGCACATCGGGAGGCAATCTGTAATCTGTGGACTATCTGAGTGTTTATGGAACCCAGAAATTGAATCGGGATTGAATACAACAGTCACCATGCGCATTTTCCTCCATGGGAGTAATGTCTCAAACAGTCTACGCTTGGATCGTTCCCATTAAGACCAGTAGTAGTTTCCGATGCACATCCGGATGCAATCTGTAATCTGTGGACTATCAGAGTGCTGATGAAACACTGAAATTGCATCTGGATTGAGTACAACAGTCACCATCCGCACTTTCCTCCATGGGAGTAATGTCTGAAACAGTCTACGCTTTGATGGTTCCCAGGAAGACCAGTAGTAGTTTCCGATGCAAATCTGAAGCCAATCTGTAATCTGTGGACTATCAGAGTGTTGATGGAACACAGATATTGCATCGGGATTGAATACAACAATCACCATCCGCACTTTCCTCCATAGTAGTAATGTCTGAGACAGTCTACGCTTTGATCGTTCCCTGGAAGACCAGTAGTAGTTTCCGATGCAAATCTGGAGGCATTCTGTAATCTGAGTACTTTCAAAGTGTTGATAAAACACAGAAATTTCTTCGGGATTGAATACAACAGTCACCATGCACACTTTCCTCCGTGGGAGTAATGTCTGAAACAGTCTACGCTTTGATAGTTCCCAGGAAGACCAGTAGTAGCTTCCGATGCACATCTGGATACAATCTGTAATCTGTGGACTATCAGAGTGTTGATGAAACACAGAAATTCCATCGGGATTGAATACAACAGTCACGAGACGCACTTTCCTTCATGGGAGTAATATCTGAAACAGTCTACGGTTTGATCGTTCCCTGGAAGACCAGTAGTAGTTTCCGATGCACATCTGGAGGCATTCTGTAAATTGTGGACCTTCAAAGTGTTGATGAAACACAGAAATTGCATCGGGATTGAATACAACAGTCACCATGCACACTTTCCTCCATGGGAGTAATGTCTGAAACTGTCTACGCTTTGATCGTTCCCAGGAAGACCAGTAGTAGTTTCCGATGCACATCTGGAGACAATCTGTAATCTGTGGACTATCAGAGTGTTGATGAAACAAAGAAATTGCATCAGGATTGAATACAACAGTCACCATGCGCACATTCCTCCATGGGAGTAATGTCTCAAACAGTCTACGTTTTTGATCGTTCTCAGGAAGACCAGTACTAGCTTCCGATGCACATCTGGAGGCAATCTGTAATCTGTTAACTATCAGAGTGTTGATGAAACACAGAAATTGCATCGGGATTGAATACAACAGTCACCATGCCCACTTTCCTCCATGGGAGTAATGTCTCAAACAGTCCACGCTTTGATCGTTCCCTGGAAGACCAGTAGTAGTTTCCGATGCACATCTGGAGGCATTCTGTAATTTGTGGACCTTCAAAGTGTTGATGAAACACAGAAATTGCATAGGGATTGAATACAACAGTCACCATGCACACTTTCCTCCATGGGAGTAATGTCTCAAACAGTCTACGTTTTTGATCGTTCCCAGGAAGACCAGTAGTAGTTTCCGATGCACATCTGGAGGCAATCTGTAATCTGTTAACTATCAGAGTGTTGATGAAACACAGAAATTGCATCGGGTTTGAATACAACAGTCACAATGCCCACTTTCCACCATGGGAGTAATGTCTCAAACAGTCCACGCTTTGTTCGTTGCCTGGAAGACCAGTAGTAGTTTCCGATGCACATCTGGAGGCATTTTGTAATTTGTGGACCTTCAAAGTGTTGATGAAACACAGAAATTGCACAGGGATTGAATACAAAAGTCACAACACTTTCACCCATGGGAGTAATGTCTCAAACAGTCTACGTTTTTGATCGTTCCCAGGAAGACCAGTAGTAGTTTCCGATGCACATCTGGAGGCAATCTGTAATCTGTGGACTATCAGAGTGTTGATGAAACCCAGAAATCGCATCGGGGTTGAATACAACAGTCACCATTCGCACTTTCCTCAAATGGAGTAATGCCTCAAACAGTCCACGCTTTGATCGTTCCCTTTAAGACCAGTAGTACTTTCCGATGCACATTTGGAGGCGATCTGTAATCTGTGGACTATCAGAGATTTGATGAAACACAGATAATGCATTGGGGTTGAGTACAACAGTCACCATTCGCACTTTCCTCCACGGGAGTAATGTCTCAAACAGTCTACGCTTCAATCGTTCCCTGGAAGACCAATAGTAGTTTCCGATGCACATCTGGAGGCATTCTATAATCTGTGCCCTATCAGACTGTTGATGAAACACAGAAATTGCATCTGGATTGAATACAACAGTCACCATGCACACTTTAATCCATGGGAGTAATGTCTCAAACTGTCTACGCTTTTATCGTTCCCAGGAAGACCAGTAGTAGTTTCCGATGCACATCTGGAGACAATCTGTAGTCTGTGGACTATCAGAGTGTTGATGAAACACAGAAATTGCATCAGGATTGAATACAACAGTCACCATGCACACTTTCCTCCATGGGAGTAATGTCTCAAACAGTCTACGTTTTTGATCGTTCCCAGGAAGACCAGTAGTAGTTTCCGATGCACATCTGGAGGCAATCTGTAATCTGTTAACTATCAGAGTGTTGATGAAACACAGAAATTGCATCAGGATTGAATACAACAGTCACCATGCACACTTTCCTCCATGGGAGTAATGTCTCAAACAGTCTACGTTTTTGATCGTTCCCAGGAAGACCAGTAGTAGTTTCCGATGCACATCTGGAGGCAATCTGTAATCTGTTAACTATCAGAGTGCTGATGAAACACTGAAATTGCATCTGGATTGAGTACAACAGTCACCATGCACACTTTCCTCCATGGGAGTAATGTCTGAAACTGTCTACGCTTTGATCGTTCCCAGGAAGACCAGTAGTAGTTTCCGATGCACATCTGGAGACAATCTGTAATCTGTGGACTATCAGAGTGTTGATGAAACAAAGAAATTGCATCAGGATTGAATACAACAGTCACCATGCGCACATTCCTCCATGGGAGTAATGTCTCAAACAGTCTACGTTTTTGATCGTTCTCAGGAAGACCAGTACTAGCTTCCGATGCACATCTGGAGGCAATCTGTAATCTGTTAACTATCAGAGTGTTGATGAAACACAGAAATTGCATCGGGATTGAATACAACAGTCACCATGCCCACTTTCCTCCATGGGAGTAATGTCTCAAACAGTCCACGCTTTGATCGTTCCCTGGAAGACCAGTAGTAGTTTCCGATGCACATCTGGAGGCATTCTGTAATTTGTGGACCTTCAAAGTGTTGATGAAACACAGAAATTGCATAGGGATTGAATACAACAGTCACCATGCACACTTTCCTCCATGGGAGTAATGTCTCAAACAGTCTACGTTTTTGATCGTTCCCAGGAAGACCAGTAGTAGTTTCCGATGCACATCTGGAGGCAATCTGTAATCTGTTAACTATCAGAGTGTTGATGAAACACAGAAATTGCATCGGGTTTGAATACAACAGTCACAATGCCCACTTTCCACCATGGGAGTAATGTCTCAAACAGTCCACGCTTTGTTCGTTGCCTGGAAGACCAGTAGTAGTTTCCGATGCACATCTGGAGGCATTTTGTAATTTGTGGACCTTCAAAGTGTTGATGAAACACAGAAATTGCACAGGGATTGAATACAAAAGTCACAACACTTTCACCCATGGGAGTAATGTCTCAAACAGTCTACGTTTTTGATCGTTCCCAGGAAGACCAGTAGTAGTTTCCGATGCACATCTGGAGGCAATCTGTAATCTGTGGACTATCAGAGTGTTGATGAAACCCAGAAATCGCATCGGGGTTGAATACAACAGTCACCATTCGCACTTTCCTCAAATGGAGTAATGCCTCAAACAGTCCACGCTTTGATCGTTCCCTTTAAGACCAGTAGTACTTTCCGATGCACATTTGGAGGCGATCTGTAATCTGTGGACTATCAGAGATTTGATGAAACACAGATAATGCATTGGGGTTGAGTACAACAGTCACCATTCGCACTTTCCTCCACGGGAGTAATGTCTCAAACAGTCTACGCTTCAATCGTTCCCTGGAAGACCAATAGTAGTTTCCGATGCACATCTGGAGGCATTCTATAATCTGTGCCCTATCAGACTGTTGATGAAACACAGAAATTGCATCTGGATTGAATACAACAGTCACCATGCACACTTTAATCCATGGGAGTAATGTCTCAAACTGTCTACGCTTTTATCGTTCCCAGGAAGACCAGTAGTAGTTTCCGATGCACATCTGGAGACAATCTGTAGTCTGTGGACTATCAGAGTGTTGATGAAACACAGAAATTGCATCAGGATTGAATACAACAGTCACCATGCACACTTTCCTCCATGGGAGTAATGTCTCAAACAGTCTACGTTTTTGATCGTTCCCAGGAAGACCAGTAGTAGTTTCCGATGCACATCTGGAGGCAATCTGTAATCTGTTAACTATCAGAGTGTTGATGAAACACAGAAATTGCATCGGGTTTGAATACAACAGTCACAATGCCCACTTTCCACCATGGGAGTAATGTCTCAAACAGTCCACGCTTTGATCGTTGCCTGGAAGACCAGTAGTAGTTTCCGATGCACATCTGGAGGCAATCTGTATTCTGTTAACTATCAGAGTGTTGATGAAACACAGAAATTGCATCGGGATTGAATACAACAGTCACCATGCCCACTTTCCTCCATGGGAGTAATGTCTCAAACAGTCCACGCTTTGATCGATCCCTGGAAGACCAATAGTAGTTTCCGATGCACATCTGGAGGCATTCTGTAATTTGTGGACCCTCAAAGTGTTGATGAAATACAGAAATTGCATAGGGATTGTGTACAACAGTCACCATGCACACTTTCCTCCATATGAGTAATGTTTCAAACAGTCTACGTTTTTGATCGTTCCCAGGAAGACCAGTAGTAGTTTCCGATGCACATCTGGCGGCATTCTATAACCTGCGGACTATCAGACTGTTGATGAAACACAGAAATTGCATCGGGATTGAATACAACAGTCACCATGCACACTTTCCTCCGTGGGAGAAATGTCCCAAACATTCTACGCTTTGATCGTTCCCTGGAAGACCAGTAGTAGTTTCCGATGCACATCTGGAGGCATTCTATAATCTGCTAACTATCAGACTGTTGATGAAACACAGAAATTGCATCGGGATTGAATACAACATTCACCATGCACACTTCCCTCAATGGGAGTAATGTCTGGAACAGTCTACGCTTTGATCGTTCCCATTAAGACCAGTAGTAGTTTCCGATGCACATCTGGAAACAATCTGTAATCTGTGGACCTTCAAAGTGTTGATGAAACACAGAAATTGCATAGGGATTGTGTACAACAGTCACCATGCACACTTTCCTCCATATGAGTAATGTCCCAAACAGTCTACGTTTTTGATCGTTCCCAGGAAGACCAGTAGTAGTTTCCGATGCACATCTGGCAGCATTCTATAACCTGCGGACTATCAGTCTGTTGATGAAACACAAAAATTGCATCGGGATTGAATACAACAGTCACCATGCGCATTTTCCTCCATGGGAGTAATGTCTCAAACAGTCTACGCTTGGATCGTTCCCATTAAGACCAGTAGTAGTTTCCGATGCACATCTAGATGCAATCTGTAATCTTTGGACTATCAGAGTGCTGATGAAACACTGAAATTGCATCTGGATTGAGTACAACAGTCACCATCCGCACTTTCCTCCATGGGAGTAATGTCTGAAGCACTCTACGCTTTGATGGTTCCCAGGAAGACCAGTAGAAGTTTCCGATGCAAATCTGAAGCCAATCTGTAATCTGTGGACTATCAGAGTGCTGATGAAACACAGAAATTGCATCGGGATTGAATACAACAGTCACCATCCGCACTTTCCTCCGTGGGAGGAATGTCTCAAACAGTCTACAATTTGATCGTTCCCTTGAAGACCAGTAGAAGTTACCGATGCACATCTGGAGGCATTCTGTAATCTGAGTACTTTCAAAGTGTTGATAAAACACAGAAATTTCTTCGGGATTGAATACAACAGTCACCATGCACACTTTCCTCGATGAGAGTAATGTCAGACACAGTCTACGCTTTGATCGTTCCCAGGAAGAACAGTAGTAGTTTCCGATGCACATCTGGAGACAATCTGTAATCTGTTTACTATCAGAGTGTTGATGAAACACAGAAATTGCGTCAGGATTGAATACAACAGTCACCATCCGCACTTTCCTCCGTGGGAGTAATGTCTGAAACAGTCTACGCTTTGATCGTTCCCAGGAACCAGTAGTAGCTTCCGATGCACATCTGGAGACAATCTGTAATCTGAGGACTATCAGAGTGTTGATGAAACACAGAAATTCCATCGGGATTGAATACAACAGTCACGATCCGCACTTTCCTTCATGGGAGTAATGTCTGAAACATTCTACGCTTTGATCGTTCCCTGGAAGACCAGTAGTAGTCTCCGATGCACATCTGGAGGCATTCTGTAAATTGTGGACCTTCAAAGTGTTGATGAAACACAGAAATTGAATCGGGATTGAATACAACAGTCACCATGCACACTTTGCTCCATGGGAGTAATGTCTGAAACTGTCTACAATTTGATCGTTCCCAGGAAGACCAGTAGTAGTTTCCGATACACATCTGGAGGCATTCTGTAATTTGTGGACCTTCAAAGTGTTGATGAAACACAGAAATTGCCAGTGATTGAATACAACAGTCACCATGCACACTTTCCCCCATGGGAGTAATGTCTCAAACATTCTACGTTTTTGATCGTTCCCAGGAAGACCAGTAGTAGTTTGCGATGCACATCTGGAGGCAATTTGTAATCTGTGGACTATCAGACTGTTGATGAAACACAGAAATTGCATCTGGATTGAATACAACAGTCACCATGCACACTTTAATCCATGGGAGTAATGTCTAAAACTGTCTACGCTTTTATCGTTCCCAGGAAGACCAGTAGTAGTTTCCGATGCACATCTGGAGGCAATCTGTATTCTGTTAACTATCAGAGTGTTGATGAAACACAGAAATTGCATCGGGATTGAATACAACAGTCACCATGCCCACTTTCCTCCATGGGAGTAATGTCTCAAACAGTCCACGCTTTGATCGTTCCCTGGAAGACCAATAGTAGTTTCCGATGCACATCTGGAGGCATTCTGTAATTTGTGGACCTTCAAAGTGTTGATGAAATACAGAAATTGCATAGGGATTGTGTACAACAGTCACCATGCACACTTTCCTCCATATGAGTAATGTTCCAAACAGTCTACGTTTTTGATCGTTCCCAGGAAGACCTGTAGTAGTTTCCGATGCACATCTGGCGGCATCCTATAACCGGCGGACTATCAGACTGTTGATGAAACACAGAAATTGCATCGGGATTGAATACAACAGTCACCATGCACACTTTCCTCCGTGGGAGAAATGTCAAAAACATTCTACGCTTTGATCGTTCCCTGGAAGACAAGTAGTAGTTTCCGATGCACATCTGGAGGCATTCTATAATCTGCTAACTATCAGACTGTTGATGAAACACAGAAATTGCATCGGGATTGAATACAACAGTCACCATGCACACTTCCCTCCATGGGAGTTATGTCTGAAACGGTCTACGCTTTGATCGTTCCCAGGAAGACCAGTAGTAGTTTCCGATGCACATCTGGAAACAATCTGTAATCTGTGGACTATCAGAGTATTGATGAAACACAGAAATTGCATCAGGATTGAATACAACAGTCACCATCCGCAATTTCCTCCATGGGAGTAATGTCTGAAACAGTCTACGATTTGATCGTTACCAGGAAGACCAGTAGTACTTTCCGATGCACATCTTAAGACATTCTGTAATCTGTGGACTATCAGAGTGTTGATGAAACACAGAAGTTGCATCCGGATTGAATACAACAGTCACGATCCGCACTTTCCTTCATGGGAGTAATGTCTGAAACATTCTACGCTTTGATCTTTCCCTGGAAGACCAGTAGTAGTCTCCGATGCACATCTTTAGGCATTCTGTAAATTGTGGACCTTCAAAGTGTTGATGAAACACAGAAATTGAATCGGGATTGAATACAACAGTCAGCTTGCACACTTTGCTCCGTGGGAGTAATGTCTGAAACTGTCTACAATTTGATCGTTCCCAGGAAGACCAGTAGTAGTTTCCGATACACATCTGGAGGCATTCTGTTATTTGTGGACCTTCAAAGTGTTGATGAAACACAGAAATTGCCAGTGATTGAATACAACAGTCACCATGCACACTTTCCCCCATGGGAGTAATGTCTCAAACATTCTACGTTTTTGATCGTTCCCAGGAAGACCAGTAGTAGTTTCCGATGCACATCTGGAGGCAATTTGTAATCTGTGGACTATCAGAGTGTTGATGAAACCCAGAAATCGCATCGGGATTGAATACAACAGTCACCATGCGCACATTCCTTAATGGGAGTAATGCCTCTAACAGTCCACACTTTGATCGTTCCCTTTAAGACCAGTAGTACTTTCCGATCCACATTTGGAGGCATTCTGTTATCTGAGGACCTTCAAAGTGTTGATAAAACACAGAAATTTCTTCTGGATTGAATACAACAGTCACCATCCGCACTTTCCTCCATGGGAGTAGTGTCTCAAACAGTCTACGATTTTGATCGTTCCCTGGAAGACCAGTAGTAGTTTCCGATGCACATCTGGAGGCATTCTGTAAATTGTGGACCTTCAAAGTGTTGATGAAACACAGAAATTGCATCGGGATTGAATACAACAGTCACTATCCGCACTTTCCTCCATGGGAGTAATGTCTGAGACAGTCTACCCTTTGATCGTTCCCTGGAAGACCAGTAGTAGTTTCCGATGCACATCTGGAGGCATTCTGTTATCTGAGGACCTTCAAAGTGTTGATAAAACACAGAAATTTCTTCTGGATTGAATACAACAGTCACCATCCGCACTTTCCTCCATGGGAGTAATGTCTCAAACAGTCTACGATTTTGATCGTTCCCAGGAAGACCAGTAGTAGGTTCCAATGCACATCTGGAGGCATTCTATAACCTGCGGACTATCAGACTGTTGATGAAACACAGAAATTGCATTGGGATTGAATACAACAGTCACCATGCACACTTTCCTCCATGGGAGTAATGTCTGAAACAGTCTACGCTTTGATCGTTCCCAGGAAGACCAGTAGTAGTTTCCGATGCACATCTGGAAACAATCTGTAATCTGTGGACTATCAGAGTGTTGATGAAACACAGAAGTTGCATCGGGATTGAATACATCAGTCACGATCCGCACTTTCCTTCATGGGAGTAATGTCTGAGACAGTCTACGCTTTGATCGTTCCCTAGAAGACCAGTAGTAGTTTCCGATGCACATCTGGAGGCATTCTGTTATCTGAGGACCTTCAAAGTGTTGATAAAACACAGAAATTTCTTCTGGATTGAATACAACAGTCACCATGCACACTTTCCTCCGTGGGAGTAATGTCTGAAACAGTCTACGCTTTGATCGTTCCCAGGAAGAACAGTAGTAGTTTCCGATGCATATCTGGAGACAATCTGTATTCTGTTTACTATCAGAGTGTTGATGAAACACAGAAATTGCATCAGGATTGAATACAACAGTCACCATCCGCACTTTCCTCCGTGGGAGTAATGTCTGAAACAGTCTACGCTTTGATCGTTCCCAGGAAGACCAGTAGTAGTTTCCGATGCAAATCTGAAGCCAATCTGTAATCTGTGGACTATCAGAGTGTTGATGGAACACAGAAATTGCATCGGGATCGAATACAACAGTCAACATCCGCACTTTCCTCCATAGTAGTAATGTCTGAAACAGTCTACGGTTTAATCGTTCCCTGGAAGACCAGTAGTAGTTTCCGATGCACATCTGGAGGCATTCTGTAAATTGTGGACCTTCAAAGTGTTGATGAAACACAGAAATTGCATCGGGATTGAATACAACAGTCACTATCCGCACTTTCCTCCATGGGAGTAATGTCTGAGACAGTGTACCCTTTGATCGTTCCCTGGAAGACCAGTAGTAGTTTCCGATGCACATCTGGAGGCATTCTGTTATCTGAGGACCTTCAAAGTGTTGATAAAACACAGAAATTTCTTCTGGATTGAATACAACAGTCACCATCCGCACTTTCCTCCATGGGAGTAATGTCTCAAACAGTCTACGATTTTGATCGTTCCCAGGAAGACCAGTAGTAGGTTCCAATGCACATCTGGAGGCATTCTATAACCTGCGGACTATCAGACTGTTGATGAAACACAGAAATTGCATTGGGATTGAATACAACAGTCACCATGCACACTTTCCTCCATGGGAGTAATGTCTGAAACAGTCTACGCTTTGATCGTTCCCAGGAAGACCAGTAGTAGTTTCCGATGCACATCTGGAAACAATCTGTAATCTGTGGACTATCAGAGTGTTGATGAAACACAGAAGTTGCATCGGGATTGAATACAACAGTCACGTTCGGCACTTTCCTTCATGGGAGTAATGTCTGAAACATTCTACGCTTTGATCGTTCCCTAGAAGACCAGTAGTAGTCTCCGATGCACATCTGGAGGCATTCTGTTATCTGAGGACCTTCAAAGTGTTGATAAAACACAGAAATTTCTTCTGGATTGAATACAACAGTCACCATGCACACTTTCCTCCATGGGAGTAATGTCTGAAACAGTCTACGCTTTGATCGTTCCCAGGAAGAACAGTAGTAGTTTCCGATGCATATCTAGAGACAATCTGTATTCTGTTTACTATCAGAGTGTTGATGAAACACAGAAATTGCATCAGGATTGAATACAACAGTCACCATCCGCACTTTCCTCCGTGGGAGTAATGTCTGAAACAGTCTACGCTTTGATCGTTCCCAGGAAGACCAGTAGTAGTTTCCGATGCAAATCTGAAGCCAATCTGTAATCTGTGGACTATCAGAGTGTTGATGGAACACAGAAATTGCATCGGGATCGAATACAACAGTCAACATCCGCACTTTCCTCCATAGTAGTAATGTCTGAGACAGTCTACGCTTTGATCGTTCCCAGGAAGACCAGTAGTAGTTTCCGATGCACATCAGGAGACAATCTGTAATCGGTGGACTATCAGAGTGTTGATGAAACAGAGAAATTACATCGGGATTGAATACAAAAGTCACGATCCGCACTTTCCTTCATGGGAGTAATGTCTGAAACAGTCTACGCTTTGATCGTTCCCTGGAAGACCAGTAGTAGTTTCCGATGCACATCTGGAGGCATTCTGTAAATTGTGGACCTTCAAAGTGTTTATGAAACACAGAATTTGCATCGGGATTGAAAACAACAGACACCCTGCACACTTTCCTCCATGGGAGTAATGTCTCAAATAGTCTACGTTTTTGATCGTTCCCAGGAAGAACACTAGTAGTTTCCGATGCACATCTGGAGGCATTATATAATCTGCGGAAAATCAGACTGTTGATGAAACACAGAAATTGCATCGGGATTGAATACAACAGTCACCATGCCCACTTTCCTCCATGGGAGTAATGTCTGAAACAGTCTACGCTTTGATCGTTCCCAGGAAGACCAGTAGTACTTTCCGATGCACATCTGGAGAGAATCTGTAATCTGTGGACCATCAGAGTGTTGATGAAACACAGAAGTTGCATCGGGATTGAATACAACAGTCACGATCCGCACTTTCCTTCATGGGAGTAATGTCTGAAACAGTCTACGCTTTGATCGTTCCCTGGAACACCAGTAGTAGTTTCCGATGCACATCTGGAGGCATTCTGTAATTTGTGGACCTTCAAAGTGTTGATGAAACACAGAAATTGCATCGGGATTGAATACAACAGTCACCTTGCACACTTTCCTCCATGGGAGTAATGTCTCATACAGTCTACGTTTTTGATCGTTCCCAGGAAGACCAGTAGTAGTTTCCGATGCACATCTGGAGGCAATCTGTAATCTGTGGACTATCAGAGTGTTTATGGAACCCAGAAATTGTATCGGGATTGAATACAACAGTCACCATGAGCACTTTCCTACATGGGAGTAATGTCTCAAACAATCCACGCTTTGATCGTTCCCTTTAAGCCCAGTAGAACATCCGATGCACATTTGGAGGCGATCTGTAATCTGTGGACTATCAGAGTGTTGATGAAACACTGATAATGCATCGGGATTGAGTACAACAGACACCATTCGCACTTTCCTCCATAGGAGTAATGTCTCAAACAGTCTACGCTTTGATCGTTCCCTGGAAGACCAATAGTAGATTCCAATGCACATCTGGAGGCATATTATAACCTGTACCCTATCAGACTGTTGATGAAACACAGAAATTCAATCTTGATTGAATACAACAGTCACCATGCGCATTTTCCTCCATGGGAGTAATGTCTCAAACAGTCTACGCTTGGATCGTTCCCATTAAGACCAGTAGTAGTTTCCGATGCACATCTGGATGCAATCTGTAATCTATGGACTATCAGAGTGCTGATGAAACACTGAAATTGCATCTGGATTGAGTACTACAGTCACCATTCGCACTTTCCTCCATGGGAGTAATGTCTGAAACAGTCTACGCTTTGATGGTTCCCAGGAAGACCAGTAGTAGTTTCAGATGCAAATCTGAAGCCTATCTGTAATCTGTGGACTATCAGAGTGCTGATGAAACACTGAAATTGCATCTGGATTGAGTACAACAGTCACCATCCGCACTTTCCTCCATAGTAGTAATGTCTGAGACAGTCTACGCTTTGATCGTTCCCTGGAAGACCAGTAGTAGTTTCCGATGCACATCTGGAGGCATTCTGTAATCTGAGTACTTTCAAAGTGTTGATAAAACACAGAAATTTCTTCGGGATTGAATACAACAGTCACCATGCACACTTTCCTCAATGAGAGTAATGTCAGAAACAGTCTACGCTTTGATCGTTCCCAGGAAGAACAGTAGTAGTTTCCGATGCACATCTGGAGACAATCTGTAATCTGTTTACTATCAGAGTGTTGATGAAACACAGAAATTGCGTCAGGATTGAATACAACAGTCACCATCCGCACTTTCCTCCGTGGGAGTAATGTCTGAAACAGTCTACGCTTTGATCGTTCCCAGGAAGACCAGTAGTAGCTTCCGATGCACATCTGGAGACAATCTGTAATCTGAGGACTATCAGAGTGTTGATGAAACACAGAAATTCCATCGGGATTGAATACAACAGTCACGATCCGCACTTTCCTTCATGGGAGTAATGTTTGAAACATTCTACGCTTTGATCGTTCCCTGGAAGACCAGTAGTAGTCTCCGATGCACTTCTGGAGGCATTCTGTAAATTGTGGACCTTCAAAGTTTTGATGAAACACAGAAATTGAATCGGGATTGAATACAACAGTCACCATGCACACATTGCTCCATGGGAGTAATGTCTGAAACTGTCTACAATTTGATCGTTCCCAGGAAGACCAGTAGTAGTTTCCGATACACATCTGGAGGCATTCTGTAATTTGTGGACCTTCAAAGTGTGGATGAAACACAGAAATTGCCAGTGATTGAATACAACAGTCACCATGCACACTTTCCCCCATGGGAGTAAAGTCTCAAACATTCTACGTTTTTGATCGTTCCCAGGAAGACCAGTAGTAGTTTCCGATGCACATCTGGAGGCAATTTGTAATCTGTGGACTATCAGAGTGTTGATGAAACCCAGAAATCGCATCGGGATTGAATACAACAGTCACCATGCGCACATTCCTTAATGGGAGTAATGCCTCAAACAGTCCACACTTTGATCGTTCCCTTTAAGACCAGTAGTACTTTCCGATCCACATTTGGAGGCGATCTGTAATCTGTGGACTATCAGAGTGCTGATGAAACACAGATAATGCATTGGGGTTGAGTACAACAGTCACCATTCGCACTTTCCTCCATGGGAGGAATGTCTCAAACAGTCTACGCTTTGATCGTTACCTGGAAGACCAATAGTGGTTTCCGATGCACATCTGGAGGCATTCCATAATCTGTGCCCTTTCAGACTGTTGATGAAACACAGAAATTGCATCAGGATAGAATACAACAGTCACAATCCACACTTTCCTCCATGGGAGTAATGTCTCAAACAGTCTATGCATTGATGGTTCCCAGGAAGACCAGTAGTAGTTTCCGATGCACATCTGAAGTCAATCCATAATCTGTGGACTATCAGAGTTTTGATGGAACACAGAAATTGCATCGGGATTGAATACAACAGTCACTATCCGCACTTTACTCCATGGGAGTAATGTCTGAGACAGTCTACCCTTTGATCGTTCCCTGGAAGACCAGTAGTAGTTTCCGATGCACATCTGGATGCATTCTGTTATCTGAGGACCTTCAAAGTGTTGATAAAACACAGAAATTTCTTCCGGATTGAATACAACAGTCACCACGCACACTTTCCTCCATGGGAGTAATGTCTGAAACAGTCTACGCCTTGATCGTTCCCAGGAAGAACAGTAGTAGTTTCCGATGCATATCTGTAGACAATCTGTAATCTGTTTACTATCAGAGTGTTGATGAAACACAGAAATTGCATCAGGATTGATTACAACAGTCACCATCCGCACTTTCCTCCATGGGAGTAATGTCTCAAACAGTCTACGATTTTGATCGTTCCCAGGAAGACCAGTAGCAGGTTCCAATGCACATCTGGAGGCATTCTATAACCTGCGGACTATCAGACTGTTGATGAAACACAGAAATTGCATTGGGATTGAATACAACAGTCACCATGCACACTTTCCTCCATGGGAGTAATGTCTGAAACAGTCTACGCTTTGATCGTTCCCAGGAAGACCAGTAGTAGTTTCCGATGCACATCTGGAAACAATCTGTAATCTGTGGACTATCAGAGTGTTGATGAAACACAGAAGTTGCATCGGGATTGAATACATCAGTCACGATCCGCACTTTCCTTCATGGGAGTAATGTCTGAGACAGTCTACGCTTTGATCGTTCCCTAGAAGACCAGTAGTAGTTTCCGATGCACATCTGGAGGCATTCTGTTATCTGAGGACCTTCAAAGTGTTGATAAAACACAGAAATTTCTCCTGGATTGAATACAACAGTCACCATGCACACTTTCCTCCATGGGAGTAATGTCCGAAACAGTCTACGCTTTGATCGTTCCCAGGAAGAACAGTAGTAGTTTCCGATGCATATCTGGAGACAATCTGTATTCTGTTTACTGTCAGAGTGTTGATGAAACACAGAAATTGCATCAGGATTGAATACAACAGTCACCATCCGCACTTTCCTCCGTGGGAGTAATGTCTGAAACAGTCTACGCTTTGATCGTTCCCAGGAAGACCAGTAGTAGTTTCCGATGCAAATCTGAAACCAATCTGTAATCTGTGGACTATCAGAGTGTTGATGGAACACAGAAATTGCATCGGGATCGAATACAACAGTCAACATCCGCACTTTCCTCCATAGTAGTAATGTCTGAGACAGTCTACGCTTTGATCGTTCCCTGGAAGACCAGTAGTAGTTTCCGATGCACATCCTGAGGCATTCTGTAATCTGAGTACTTTCAAAGTGTTGATGAAAGACTGAAATTTCTTCGGGATTGAATACAACAGTCACCATGCACACTTTCCTCAATGGGGGTAATGTCAGAAACAGTCTACGCTTTGATCGTTCCCAGGAAGACCAGTAGTACTTTCCGATGCACATCTGGAGAGATTCAGTAATCTGTGGACTATCAGAGTGTTGATGAAACACAGAAGTTGCATCGGGATTGAATACAACAGTCACGATCCGCACTTTCCTTCATGGGAGTAATGTCTGAAACAGTCTACGCTTTGATCGTTCCCTGGAAGACCAGTAGTAGTTTCCGATGCACATCTGGAGGCATTCTGTAATTTGTGGACCTTCAAAGTGTTGATGAAACACAGAAATTGCATCGGGATTGAATACAACAGTCACCTTGCACACTTTCCTCCATGGGAGTAATGTCTCATACAGTCTACGTTTTTGATCGTTCCCAGGAAGACCAGTAGTAGTTTCCGATGCACATCTGGAGGCAATCTGTAATCTGTGGACTATCAGAGTGTTTATGGAACCCAGAAATTGTATCGGGATTGAATACAACAATCACCATGAGCACTTTCCTACATGGGAGTAATGTCTCAAACAATCCACGCTTTGATCGTTCCCTTTAAGACCAGTAGAACATCCGATGCACATTTGGAGGCGATCTGTAATCTGTGGACTATCAGAGTGTTGATGAAACACTGATAATGCATCGGGATTGAGTACAACAGACACCATTCGCACTTTCCTCCATAGGAGTAATGTCTCAAACAGTCTACGCTTTGATTGTTCCCTGGAAGACCAATAGTAGATTCCAATGCACATCTGGAGGCATATTATAACCTGTACCCTATCAGACTGTTGATGAAACACAGAAATTGAATCTTGATTGAATACAACAGTCACCATGCGCATTTTCCTCCATGGGAGTAATGTCTCAAACAGTCTACGCTTGGATCGTTCCCATTGAGACCAGTAGTAGTTTCCGATGCACATCTGGATGCAATCTGTAATGTGTGGACTATCAGAGTGCTGATGAAACACTGAAATTGCATCTGGATTGAGTACAACAGTCACCATCCGCACTTTCCTCCATGGGAGTAATGTCTGAAACAGTCTACGCTTTGATGGTTCCCAGGAAGACCAGTAGTAGTTTCCGATGCAAATCTGAAGCCAATCTGTAATCTGTGGACTATCAGAGTGTTGATGGAACACAGATATTGCATCGGGATTGAATACAACAGTCACCATCCGCACTTTCCTCCATAGTAGTAATATCTGAGACAGTCTACGCTTTGATCGTTCCCTGGAAGACCAGTAGTAGTTTCCGATGCACATCTGGAGGCATTCTGTAATCTGAGTACTTTCAAAGTGTTGATAAAACACAGAAATTTCTTCGGGATTGAATACAACAGTCACCATGCACACTTTCCTCAATGGGAGTAATGTCAGAAACAGTCTACGCTTTGATCGATCCCAGGAAGAACAGTAGTAGTTTCCGATGCACATCTGGAGACCATCTGTAATCTGTTTACTATCAGAGTGTTGATGAAACACAGAAATTGCATCAGGATTTAATACAACAGTCACCATCCGCACTTTCCTCCGTGGGAGTAATGTCTGAAACAGTTTACGCTTTGATAGTTCCCAGGAAGACCAGTAGTAGTTTCCGATGCACATCTGGAGACAATCGGTAATCTGTGGACTATCAGAGTGTTGATGAAACACAGAAATTCCATCGGGATTGAATACAACAGTCACGATCCGCACTTTCCTTCATGGGAGTAATGTCTGAAACAGTCTACGCTTTGATCGTTCCCTGGAAGACCAGTAGTAGTTTCCGATGCACATCTGGAGGCATTATGTAAATTGTGGACCTTCAAAGTGTTGATGAAACACAGAAATTGCATCGGGATTGAATACAACATTCACCATGCACACTTTCCTCCATGGGAGTAATGTCTGAAACTGTCTACGCTTTGATCGTTCCCAGGAAGACCAGTAGTAGTTTCCGATGCACATCTGGAGACAAACTGTAATCTGTGGACTATCAGAGTGTTGATGAAACAAAGAAATTGCATCAGGATTGAATACAACAGTCACCATGCACACTTTCCTCCATGGGAGTAATGTCTCAAACAGTCTACGTTTTTGATCGGTCCCAGGAAGACCAGTACTAGCTTCCGATGCACATCTGGAGGCAATCTGTAATCTGTTAACTATCAGAGTGTTGATGAAACACAGATATTGCATCGGGATTGAATACAACAGTCACCATGCCCACTTTCCTCCATGGGAGTAATGTCTCAAACAGTCCACGCTTTGATCGTTCCCTGGAAGACCAGTAGTAGTTTCCGATGCACATCTGGAGGCCTTCTGTAATTTGTGGACCTTCAAAGTGTTGATGAAACACAGAAATTGCATAGGGATTGAATACAACAGTCACCATGCACACTTTCCTCCATGGGAGTAATGTCTCAAACAGTCTACGTTTTTGATCGTTCCCAGGAAGACCAGTAGTAGTTTCGCATACACATCTGGAGGCAATCTGTAATCTGTTAACTATCAGAGTGTTGATGAAACACAGAAATTGCATCGGGTTTGAATACAACAGTCACCATGCCCACTTTCCACCATGGGAGTAATGTCTCAAACAGTCCACGCTTTGATCGTTGCCTGGAAGACCAGTAGTAGTTTTCGATGCACATCTGGAGGCATTTTGTAATTTGTGGACCTTCAAAGTGTTGATGGAACACAGAAATTGCACAGGGATTGAATACAACAGTCACAACACTTTCACCCATGGGAGTAATGTCTCAAACAGTCTACGTTTTTGATCGTTCCCAGGAAGACCAGTAGTAGTTTCCGATGCACATCTGGAGGCAATCTGTAATCTGTGGACTATCAGAGTGTTGATGAAACCCAGAAATCGCATCGGGATTGAATACAACAGTCACCATGCGCACTTTCCTCAATGGGAGTAATGTCTCAAACAGTCCACGCTTTGGTGGTTCCCTTTAAGACCAGTACTACTTTCCGATGCACATTTGGTGGCGATCTGTAATCTGTGGACTATCAGAGATTTGATGAAACACAGATAATGCATTGGGGTTGAGTACAACAGTCACCATTCGCACTTTCCTCCACGGGAGTAATGTCTCAATCAGTCTACGCTTCGATCGTTCCCTGGAAGACCAATAGTAGTTTCCGATGCACATCTGGAGGCATTCTATAATCTGTGCCATATCAGACTGTTGATGAAACACAGAAATTGCATCTGGATTGAATACAACAGTTACCATGCACACTTTCCTCCATGGGAGTATTGTCTCAAACAGTCTACGATTTGATCGTTCACTGCAAGACCAGTAGTAGCTACCGATGCACATCTGGAGGCATTCTATAATCTGCGGACTATCAGACTGTTGATGAAACACAGAAATTGCATCGGGATTGAATACAACAGTCACCATGCACACTTTCCTCCATGGGAGTAATGTCTGAAACTGTCTACGCTTTTATCGTTCCCAGGAAGACCAGTAGTAGTTTCCGATGCACATCTGGAGACAATCTGTAGTCTGTGGACTATCAGAGTATTGATGAAACACAGAAATTGCATCAGGATTGAATACAACAGTCACCATGCACACTTTCCTCCATGGGAGTAATGTCTCAAACAGTCTACGTCTTTGATCGTTCCCAGGAAGACCAGTAGTAGTTTCCGATGCACATCTGGAGGCAATCTGTATTCTGTAAAATATCAGAGTGTTGATGAAACACAGAAATTGCATCGTGATTGAATACAACAGTCACCTTTCCCACTTTCCTCCATGGGAGTAATGTCTCAAACAGTCCACGCTTTGATCGTTCCCTGGAAGACCAATAGTAGTTTCCGATGCACATCTGGAGGCATTCTGTAATTTGTGGACCTTCAAAGTGTTGATGAAACACAGAAATTGCATAGGGATTGTGTACAACAGTCACCATGCACACTTTCCTCCATATGAGTAATGTCTCAAACAGTCTACGTTTTTGATCGTTCCCAGGAAGACCAGTAGTAGTTTCCGATGCACATCTGGCGGCATTCTATAACCTGCGGACTATCAGACTGTTGATGAAACACAGAAATTGCATCGGAATTGAATACAACAGTCACCATGCACACTTTCCTCCGTGGGAGAAATGTCTCAAACATTCTACGCTTTGATCGTTCCCTGGAAGACCAGTAGTAGTTTCCGATGCACATCTGGAGGCATTCTATAATCTGCGGACTATCAGACTGTTGATGAAACACAGAAATTGCATCGGGATTGAATACAACAGTCACCATGCACACTTCCCTCCATGGGAGTAATGTCTGAAACAGTCTACGCTTTGATCGTTCCCAGGAAGACCAGTAGTAGTTTCCGATGCACATCTGGAAACAATCTGTAATCTGTGGACTATCAGAGTGTTGATGAAACACAGAAATTGCATCAGGATTGAATACAACAGTCACCATCCGCAATTTCCTCCATGGGAGTAATGTCTGAAACAGTCTACGATTTGATCGTTACCAGGAAGACCAGTAGTACTTTCCGATGCACATCTGGAGACATTCTGTAATCTGTGGACTATCAGAGTGTTGATGAAACACAGAAGTTGCATCCGGATTGAATACAACAGTCACGATCCGCACTTTCCTTCATGGGAGTAATGTCTGAAACAGTCTACGCCTTGATCGTTCCCTGGAAGACCAGTAGTAGTTTCCGATGCACATCTGGAGGCATTCTGTAATTTGTGGACCTTCAAAGTGTTGATGAAACACAGAAATTGCATCGGGGTTGAATAGAACAGTCACCATGCACACTTTCCTCCTTGGGAGTAATGTCTCATACAGTCTACGTTTTTGATCGTTCCGAAGAAGACCAGTAGTAGTTTCCGGTGCACATTTGGAGGCAATCTGTAATCTGTGGACTATCAGAGTGTTGATGAAACCCAGAAATTGCATCGGGATTGAATACAACAATCACCATGCGCACTTTCCTACATGGGAGTAATGTCTCAAACAATCCACGCTTTGATCGTTCCCTTTAAGACCAGTAGAACTTTCCGATGCACATTTGGAGGCGATCTGTAATCTGTGGACCATCAGAGTGTTGATGAAACACTGATAATGCATCGAGATTGAGTACAACAGTCACCATTCGCACTTTCCTCCATGGGAGTAATGTCTCAAACAGTCTACGCTTTGATCGTTTCCTGGAAGACCAATAGTAGATTCCGATGCACATCTGGAGGCATTCTATAACCTTTACCCTATCAGACTGTTGATGAAACACAAAAATTGCATCGGGATTGAATACAACAGTCACCATGCGCATTTTCCTCCATGGGAGTAATGTCTCAAACAGTCTACGCTTGGATCGTTCCCATTAAGACCAGTAGTAGTTTCCGATGCACATCTAGATGCAATCTGTAATCTGTGGACTATCAGAGTGCTGATGAAACACTGAAATTGCATCTGGTTTGAGTACAACAGTCACCATCCGCACTTTCCTCCATGGGAGTAATGTCTGAAACACTCTACGCTTTGATGGTTCCCAGGAAGACCAGTAGTAGTTTCCGATGCAAATCTGAAGCCAATCTGTAATCTGTGGACTATCAGAGTGTTGATGGAACACAGAAATTGCATCGGGATAGAATACAACAGTCACCATCCGCACTTTCCTCCGTAGTAGTAATGTCTGAGACAGTCTACGCTTTGATCGTTCCCTGGAAGACCAGTAGTAATTTCCGATGCACATCTGGAGGCATTCTGTAATCTGAGTACTTTCAAAGTGTTGATAAAAGACAGAAATTTCTTCGGGATTGAATACAACAGTCACCATGCACACTTTCCTCAATGAGAGTAATGTCAGAAACAGTCTACGCTTTGATCGTTCCCAGGAAGAACAGTAGTAGTTTCCGATGCACATCTGGAGACAATCTGTAATCTGTTTACTATCAGAGTATTGATGAAACACAGAAATTGCGTCAGGATTGAATACAACAGTCACCATCCGCACTTTCCTCCGTGGGAGTAATGTCTGAAACAGTCTACGCTTTGATCGTTCCCAGGAAGACCAGTAGTAGCTTCCGATGCACATCTGGAGACAATCTGTAATCTGAGGACTATCAGAGTGTTGATGAAACACAGAAATTCCAACGGGATTGAATACAACAGTCACGATCCGCACTTTCCTTCATGGGAGTAATGTCTGAAACATTCTACGCTTTGATCGTTCCCTGGAAGACCAGTAGTAGTTTCCGATGCACATCTGGAGGCATTCTGTAAATTGTGGACATTCAAAGTGTTGATGAAACACAGGAATTGAATCGGGATTGAATACAACAGTCACCATGCATACTTTCCTCCATGGGAGTAATGTCTGAAACTGTCTACAATTTGATCGTTCCCAGGAAGACCAGTAGTAGTTTCCGATGCACATCTGGTGGCATTCTGTAATTTGTGGACCTTCAAAGTGTTGATGAAACACAGAAATTGCACAGTGATTGAATACAACAGTCACTATGCACACTTTCCCCCATGGGAGTAATGTCTCAAACATTCTACGTTTTTGATCGTTCCCAGGAAGACCAGTAGTAGTTTCCGATGCACATCTGGAGGCAATCTGTAATCTGTGGACTATCAGAGTGTTGATGAAACCGAGAAATAGCATCGGGATTGAATACAACAGTCACCATGCGCACTTTCCTCAATGGGAGTAATGCCTCAAACAGTCCACACATTGATCGTTCCCTTTAAGACCAGTAGTACTTTCCGATCCACATTTGGAGGCGATCTGTAATCTGTGGACTATCAGAGTGTTGATGAAACACAGATAATGCATTGGGGTTGAGTACAACAGTCACCATTCGCACTTTCCTCCATGGGAGTAATGTCTCAAACAGTCTACGCTTTGATCGTTACCTTGAAGACCAATAGTAGTTTCCGATGCACATCTGGAGGCATTCCATAATCTGTGCCCTATCAGACTGTTGATGAAACACAGAAATTGCATCGGGATTGAATACAACAGTCACCATGCACAATTTCCTCCATGGGAGTAATGTCTGAAACTGTCTACGCTTTTATCGTTCCCAGGAAGACCAGTAGTAGTTTCCGATGCACATCTGGAGGCATTCTATAATCTGCGGACTATCAGACTGTTGATGAAACACAGAAATTGCATAGGGATTGAATACAACAGTCACCATGCACACTTCCCTCCATGGGAGTAATGTCTGAAACAGTCTACGCTTTGATCGTTCCCAGGAAGACCAGTAGTAGTTTCCGATGCACATCTGGAAACAATCTGTAATCTGTGGACTATCAGAGTGTTGATGAAACACAGAAATTGCATCAGGATTGAATACAACAGTTACCATCCGCAATTTCCTCCATGGGAGTAATGTCTGAAACAGTCTACGATTTGATCGTTACCAGGAAGACCAGTAGTACTTTCCGATGCACATCTGGAGACATTCTGTAATCTGTGGACTATCAGAGTGTTGATGAAACACAGAAGTTGCATCCGGATTGAATACAACAGTCACGATCCGCACTTTCCTTCATGGGAGTAATGTCTGAAACAGTCTACGCCTTGATCGTTCCCTGGAAGACCAGTAGTAGTTTCCGATGCACATCTGGAGGCATTCTGTAATTTGTGGACCTTCAAAGTGTTGATGAAACACAGAAATTGCATCGGGGTTGAATAGAACAATCACCATGCACACTTTCCTCCTTGGGAGTAATGTCTCATACAGTCTACGTTTTTGATCGTTCCGAAGAAGACCAGTAGTAGTTTCCGGTGCACATTTAGAGGCAATCTGTAATCTGTGGACTATCAGAGTGTTGATGAAACCCAGAAATTGCATCGGGATTGAATACAACAATCACCATGCGCACTTTCCTACATGGGAGTAATGTCTCAAACAATCCACGCTTTGATCGTTCCCTTTAAGACCAGTAGAACTTTCCGATGCACATTTGGAGGCGATCTGTAATCTGTGGACCATCAGAGTGTTGATGAAACACTGATAATGCATCGAGATTGAGTACAACAGTCACCATTCGCACTTTCCTCCATGGGAGTAATGTCTCAAACAGTCTACGCTTTGATCGTTTCCTGGAAGACCAATAGTAGATTCCGATGCACATCTGGAGGCATTCTATAACCTTTACCCTATCAGACTGTTGATGAAACACAAAAATTGCATCGGGATTGAATACAACAGTCACCATGCGCATTTTCCTCCATGGGAGTAATGTCTCAAACAGTCTACGCTTGGATCGTTCCCATTAAGACCAGTAGTAGTTTCCGATGCACATCTAGATGCAATCTGTAATCTGTGGACTATCAGAGTGCTGATGAAACACTGAAATTGCATCTGGTTTGAGTACAACAGTCACCATCCGCACTTTCCTCCATGGGAGTAATGTCTGAAACACTCTACGCTTTGATGGTTCCCAGGAAGACCAGTAGTAGTTTCCGATGCAAATCTGAAGCCAATCTGTAATCTGTGGACTATCAGAGTGTTGATGGAACACAGAAATTGCATCGGGATAGAATACAACAGTCACCATCCGCACTTTCCTCCGTAGTAGTAATGTCTGAGACAGTCTACGCTTTGATCGTTCCCTGGAAGACCAGTAGTAGTTTCCGATGCACATCTGGAGGCATTCTGTAATCTGAGTACTTTCAAAGTGTTGATAAAACACAGAAATTTCTTCGGGATTGAATACAACAGTCACCATGCACACTTTCCTCAATGAGAGTAATGTCAGAAACAGTCTACGCTTTGATCGTTCCCAGGAAGAACAGTAGTAGTTTCCGATGCACATCTGGAGACAATCTGTAATCTGTTTACTATCAGAGTATTGATGAAACACAGAAATTGCGTCAGGATTGAATACAACAGTCACCATCCGCACTTTCCTCCGTGGGAGTAATGTCTGAAACAGTCTACGCTTTGATCGTTCCAAAGAAGACCAGTAGTAGCTTCCGATGCACATCTGGAGACAATCTGTAATCTGAGGACTATCAGAGTGTTGATGAAACACAGAAATTCCATCGGGATTGAATACAACAGTCACGATCCGCACTTTCCTTCATGGGAGTAATGTCTGAAACATTCTACGCTTTGATCGTTCCCTGGAAGACCAGTAGTAGTTTCCGATGCACATCTGGAGGCATTCTGTAAATTGTGGACATTCAAAGTGTTGATGAAACACAGAAATTGAATCGGGATTGAATACAACAGTCACCATGCATACTTTCCTCCATGGGAGTAATGTCTGAAACTGTCTACAATTTGATCGTTCCCAGGAAGACCAGTAGTAGTTTCCGATTCACATCTGGAGGCATTCTGTAATTTGTGGACCTTCAAAGTGTTGATGAAACACAGAAATTGCACAGTGATTGAATACAACAGTCACCATGCACACTTTCCCCCATGGGAGTAATGTCTCAAACATTCTACGTTTTTGATCGTTCCCAGGAAGACCAGTAGTAGTTTCCGATGCACATCTGGAGGCAATCTGTAATCTGTGGACTATCAGAGTGTTGATGAAACCGAGAAATCGCATCGGGATTGAATACAACAGTCACCATGCGCACTTTCCTCAATGGGAGTAATGCCTCAAACAGTCCACACTTTGATCGTTCCCTTTAAGACCAGTAGTACTTTCCGATCCACATTTGGAGGCGATCTGTAATCTGTGGACTATCAGAGTGTTGATGAAACACAGATAATGCATTGGGGTTAAGTACAACAGTCACCATTCGCACTTTCCTCCATGGGAGTAATGTCTCAAACAGTCTACGCTTTGATCGTTACCTTGAAGACCAATAGTAGTTTACGATGCACATCTGGAGGCATTCCATAATCTGTGCCCTATCAGACTGTTGATGAAACACAGAAATTGCATCGGGATTGAATACAACAGTCACCATGCACAATTTCCTCCATGGGAGTAATGTCTGAAACTGTCTACGCTTTTATCGTTCCCAGGAAGACCAGTAGTAGTTTCCGATGCACATCTGGAGACAATCTGTAGTCTGTGGACTATCAGAGTGTTGATGAAACACAGAAATTGCATCGGGATTGAATACAACAGTCACCATGCCCACTTTCCTCCATGGGAGTAATGTCTGAAACTGTCTACGCTTTTATCGTTCCCAGGAAGACCAGTAGTACTTTCCGATGCACATCTGGAGACAATCTGTAGTCTGTGGACTATCAGAGTGTTGATGAAACCCAGAAATCGCATCGGGATTGAATACAACAGTCACCATGCGCACTTTCCTCAATGGGAGTAATGTCTCAAACAGTCCACGCTTTGATCGTTCCCTTTAAGACCAGTAGTACTTTCCGATGCACATTTGGTGGCGATCTGTAATCTGTGGACTATCAGAGATTTGATGAAACACAGATAATGCATTGGGGTTGAGTACAACAGTCACCATTCGCACTTTCCTCCACGGGAGTAATGTCTCAATCAGTCTACGCTTCGATCGTTCCCTGGAAGACCAATAGTAGTTTCCGATGCACATCTGGAGGCATTCTATAACCTGTGCCATATCAGACTGTTGATGAAACACAGAAATTGCATCTGGATTGAATACAACAGTTACCATGCACACTTTCCTCCATGGGAGTAATGTCTCAAACAGTCTACGTCTTTGATCGTTCCCAGGAAGACCAGTAGTAGTTTCCGATGCACATCTGGAGGCAATCTGTATTCTGTAAACTATCAGAGTGTTGATGAAACACAGAAATTGCATCGTGATTGAATACAACAGTCACCTTACCCACTTTCCTCCATTGGAGTAATGTCTCAAACAGTCCACGCTTTGATCGTTCCCTGGAAGACCAATAGTAGTTTCCGATGCACATCTGGAGGCATTCTGTAATTTGTGGACCTTCAAAGTGTTGATGAAACACAGAAATTGCATAGGGATTGTGTACAACAGTCACCATGCACACTTTCCTCCATATGAGTAATGTCTCAAACAGTCTACGTTTTTGATCGTTCCCAGGAAGACCAGTAGTAGTTTCCGATGCACATCTGGCGGCATTCTATAACCTGCGGACTATCAGACTGTTGATGAAACACAGAAATTGCATCGGAATTGAATACAACAGTCAACATGCACACTTTCCTCCGTGGGAGAAATGTCTCAAACATTCTACGCTTTGATCGTTCCCTGGCAGACCAGTAGTAGTTTCCGATGCACATCTGGAGGCATTCTATAATCTGCGGACTATCAGACTGTTGATGAAACACAGAAATTGCATCGGGATTGAATACAACAGTCACCATGCACACTTCCCTCCATGGGAGTAATGTCTGAAACAGTCTACGCTTTGATCGTTCCCAGGAAGACCAGTAGTAGTTTCCGATGCACATCTGGAAACAATCTGTAATCTGTGGACTATCAGAGTGTTGATGAAACACAGAAATTGCATCAGGATTGAATACAACAGTCACCATCCGCAATTTCCTCCATGGGAGTAATGTCTGAAACAGTCTACGATTTGATCGTTACCAGGAAGACCAGTAGTACTTTCCGATGCACATCTGGAGACATTCTGTAATCTGTGGACTATCAGAGTGTTGATGAAACACAGAAGTTGCATCCGGATTGAATACAACAGACACGATCCGCACTTTCCTTCATGGGAGTAATGTCTGAAACAGTCTACGCCTTGATCGTTCCCTGGAATACCAGTAGTAGTTTCCGATGCACATCTGGAGGCATTCTGTAATTTGTGGACCTTTAAAGTGTTGATGAAACACAGAAATTGCATCGGGGTTGAATAGAACAGTCACCATGCACACTTTCCTCCTTGGGAGTAATGTCTCATACAGTCTACGTTTTTGATCGTTCCGAAGAAGACCAGTAGTAGTTTCCGGTGCACATTTGGAGGCAATCTGTAATCTGTGGACTATCAGAGTGTTGATGAAACCCAGAAATTGCATCGGGATTGAATACAACAATCACCATGCGCACTTTCCTACATGGGAGTAATGTCTCAAACAATCCACGCTTTGATCGTTCCCTTTAAGACCAGTAGAACTTTCCGATGCACATTTGGAGGCGATCTGTAATCTGTGGACCATCAGAGTGTTGATGAAACACTGATAATGCATCGAGATTGTGTACAACAGTCACCATTCGCACTTTCCTCCATGGGAGTAATGTCTCAAACAGTCTACGCTTTGATCGTTTCCTGGAAGACCAATAGTAGATTCCGATGCACATCTGGAGGCATTCTATAACCTTTACCCTATCAGACTGTTGATGAAACACAAAAATTGCATCGGGATTGAATACAACAGTCACCATGCGCATTTTCCTCCATGGAGTAATGTCTCAAACAGTCTACGCTTGGATCGTTCCCATTAAGACCAGTAGTAGTTTCCGATGCACATCTAGATGCAATCTGTAATCTGTGGACTATCAGAGTGCTGATGAAACACTGAAATTGCATCTGGTTTGAGTACAACAGTCACCATCCGCACTTTCCTCCATGGGAGTAATGTCTGAAACACTCTACGCTTTGATGGTTCCCAGAAGACCAGTAGTAGTTTCCGATGCAAATCTGAAGCCAATCTGTAATCTGTGGACTATCGGAGTGTTGATGGAACACAGAAATTGCATCGGGATAGAATACAACAGTCACCATCCGCACTTTCCTCCGTAGCAGTAATGTCTGAGACAGTCTACGCTTTGATCGTTCCCTGGAAGACCAGTAGTAGTTTCCAATGCACATCTGGAGGCATTCTGTAATCTGAGTACTTTCAAAGTGTTGATAAAAGACAGAAATTTCTTCGGGATTGAATACAACAGTCACCATGCACACTTTCCTCAATGAGAGTAATGTCAGAAACAGTCTACGCTTTGATCGTTCCCAGGAAGAACAGTAGTAGTTTCCGATGCACATCTGGAGACAATCTGTAATCTGTTTACTATCAGAGTATTGATGAAACACAGAAATTGCGTCAGGATTGAATACAACAGTCACCATCCGCACTTTCCTCCGTGGGAGTAATGTCTGAAACAGTCTACGCTTTGATCGTTCCCAGGAAGACCAGTAGTAGCTTCCGATGCACATCTGGAGACAATCTGTAATCTGAGGACTATCAGAGTGTTGATGAAACACAGAAATTCCATCGGGATTGAATACAACAGTCACGATCCGCACTTTCCTTCATGGGAGTAATGTCTGAAACATTCTACGCTTTGATCGTTCCCTGGAAGACCAGTAGTAGTTTCCGATGCACATCTGGAGGCATTCTGTAAATTGTGGACATTCAAAGTGTTGATGAAACACAGAAATTGAATCGGGATTGAATACAACAGTCACCATGCATACTTTCCTCCATGGGAGTAATGTCTGAAACTGTCTATAATTTGATCGTTCCCAGGAAGACCAGTAATAGTTTCCGATGCACATCTGGAGGCATTCTGTAATTTGTGGACCTTCAAAGTGTTGATTAAACACAGAAATTGCACAGTGATCGAATACAACAGTCACCATGCACACTTTCCCCCATGGGAGTAATGTCTCAAACATTCTACGTTTTTGATCGTTCCCAGGAAGACCAGTAGTAGTTTCCGATGCACATCTGGAGGCGATCTGTAATCTGTGGACTATCAGAGTGTTGATGAAACCCAGAAATCGCATCGGGATTGAATACAACAGTCACCATGCGCACTTTTCCTCAATGGGAGTAATGCCTCAAACAGTCCACACTTTGATCGTTCCCTTTAAGACCAGTAGTACTTTCCGATCCACATTTGGAGGCAATCTGTAATCTGTGGACTATCAGAGTGTTGATGAAAGACAGATAATGCATTGGGGTTGAGTACAACAGTCACCATTCGCACTTTCCTCCATGGGAGTAATGTCTCAAACAGTCTACGCTTTGATCGTTACCTTGAAGACCAATAGTAGTTTCCGATGCACATCTGGAGGCATTCCATAATCTGTGCCCTATCAGACTGTTGATGAAACACAGAAATTGCATCGGGATTGAATACAACAGTCACCATGCACAATTTCCTCCATGGGAGTAATGTCTGAAACTGTCTACGCTTTTATCGTTCCCAGGAAGACCAGTAGTAGTTTCCGATGCACATCTGGAGGCAATCTGTATTCTGTTAACTATCAGAGTGTTGATGAAACACAGAAATTGCATCGGGATTGAATACAACAGTCACCATGCCCACTTTCCTCCATGGGAGTAATGTCTCAAACAGTCCACGCTTTGATCGTTCCCTGGAAGACCAGTAGTAGTTTCCGATGCACATCTGGAGGCATTCTGTAATTTGTGGACTTTCAAAGTGTTGATGAAACACAGAAATTGCATCGGGATTGAATACAACAG
Source organism: Schistocerca gregaria (assembly GCF_023897955.1). NCBI lineage: Eukaryota > Metazoa > Arthropoda > Insecta > Orthoptera > Acrididae > Schistocerca > Schistocerca gregaria. The sequence goes on along the minus strand of NW_026061764.1, from coordinate 2,571,867 downwards.
CCACCATGCACACTTTCCTCCATGGGAGTAATGTCTCATACAGTCTACGTTTTTGATCGTTCCCAGGAAGACCAGTAGTAGTTTCGGATGCACATCTGGAGGCAATCTGTAATCTGTGGACTATCAGAGTGTTAATGAAACTCAGAAATTGCATCGGGATTGAATACAACAGTCACCATGCGCATTTTCCTCCAAGGGAGTAATGTCTCAAACAGTCTACGCTTGGATCGTTACCATTAAGACCAGTAGTAGTTTCCGATGCACATCTGGATTCAATCTCTAATCTGTGGACTATCAGAGTGTTGATGGAACACAGAAATTGCATCGGGATAGAATACAACAGTCACGATCCGCACTTTCCTCAATGTGAGTAATGTCTGAGACAGTCTACGTTTTGATCGTTCCCTGGAAGACCAGTAGTAGTTTCCGATGCACATCTGGAGGCATTCTGTAATCTGAGTACTTTCAAAGTGTTGATAAAACACAGAAATTTTTTCGGGATTGAATACAACAGTCAACATGCACACTTTCCTCAATGGGAGTAATATCAGAAACAGTCTACGCTTTGATCGTTCCCAGGAAGAACAGTGGTAGTTTCCGATGCACATCTGGAGACAATCTTTAATCTGTTTACTATCAGAGTGTTGATGAAACAAAGAAATTGCATCAGGATTGAATACAACAGTCACCATCCGCACTTTCCTCCGTGGGAGTAATGTCTGAACCAGTCTACGCTTTGATCGTTCCCAGGAAGACCAGTAGTAGTTTCCGATGCACATCTGGAGACAATCTGTAATCTGTGGACTATCAGAGTGTTGATGAAACACAGAAATTCCATCGGTATCGAATACAACAGTCACGATCCGCACTTTCCTTCATGGGAGTAATGTCTGAAACATTCTACGCTTTGATCGTTCCCTGGAAGACCAGTAGTAGTTTCCGATGCACATCTGGAGACATTCTGTAAATTGTGGACCTTCAAAGTGTTGATGAAACACAGAAATTGAATCGGGATTGAATACAACAGTCACCATGCATACTTTCCTCCATGGGAGTAATGTCTGAAAGTGTCTACAATTTGATCGTTCCCAGGAAGACCAGTAGTAGTTTCCGATGCACATCTGGAGGCATTCTGTAATTTGTGGACCTTCAAAGTGTTGATGAAACACAGAAATTGCACAGTGATTGAATACAACAGTCACCATGCACACTTTCCCCCATGGGAGTAATGTCTCAAACATTCTACGTTTTTGATCGTTCCCAGGAAGACCAGTAGTAGTTTCCGATGCACATCTGGAGGCAATCTGTAATCTGTGGACTATCAGAGTGTTGATGAAACCAAGAAATCGCATCGGGATTGAATACAACAGTCACCATGCGCACTTTCCTCAATGGGAGTAATGCCTCAAACAGTCCACACTTTGATCGTTCCCTTTAAGACCAGTAGTACTTTCCGATGCACATTTGGAGGCGATCTGTAATCTGTGGACTATCAGAGTGTTGATGAAACACAGATAATGCATTGGGGTTGAGTACAACAGTCACCATGCACACTTTCCTCCATGGGAGTAATGTCTGAAACTGTCTACGCCTTTATCGTTCCCAGGAAGACCAGTAGTAGTTTCCGATGCACATCTGGAGGCAATCTGTATTCTGTTAACTATCAGAGTGTTGATGAAACACAGAAATTGCATCGGGATTGAATACAACAGTCACCATGCCCACTTTTCTCCATGGGAGTAATGTCTCAAACAGTCCACGCTTTGATCGTTCCCTGGAAGACATGTAGTAGTTTCCGTTGCACATCTGGAGGCATTCTGTAATTTGTGGACTTTCAAAGTGTTGTTGAAACACAGAAATTGCATCGGGAATGAATACAACAGTCACCATGCCCACTTTTCTCCATGGGAGTAATGTCTCAAACAGTCTACGCTTTGATCGTTCAGTGGAAGACCAATAGTAGATTCCGATGCACAACTGGATGCATTCTATAACCTGTACCCTATCAGACTGTTGATGAAACACAGAAATTGCATCGGGATTGAATACAACAGTCACCATGCGCATTTTCCTCCATGGGAGTAATGTCTCAAACAGTCTACGCTTGGATCGTTCCCATTAAGACCAGTAGTAGTTTCCAATGCACATCTGGATTCAATCTGTAATCTGTGGACTATCAGAGTGCTGATGAAACACTGAAATTGCATCTGGATTGAGTACAACAGTCACCATCCCCACTTTCCTCCATGGGAGTAATGTCTGAAACAGTCTACGCTTTGATGGTTCCCAGGAAGACCAGTAGTAGTTTCCGATGCAAATCTGAAGCCAATCTGTAATCTGTGGACAATCAGAGTGTTGATGGAACACAGAAATTGCATCAGGATAGAATACAACAGTCTCCATCCGCACTTTCCTCCATAGTAGTAATGTCTGAGGCAGTCTACGCTTTGATCGTTCCCTGGAAGACCAGTAGTAGTTTCCGATGCACATCTGGAGACAATCTGTAATCTGTGGACTCTCAGAGTGTTGATGAAACACAGAAAATGCATCGGGATTGAATACAACAGTCACCATGCCCACTTTCCTCCATGGGAGTAATGTCTCAAACAGTCCACGCTTTGATCGTTCCCAGGAAGACCAGTATTAGTTTCCGATGCACATCTGGAGCCATTCTGTAATTTGTGGACCTTCAAAGTGTTGATGAAACACAGAAATTGCATAGGGATTGACTACAACAGTCGCCATGCACACTTTCCTCAATGGGAGTAATGTCGGAAACAGTCTACGCTTTGATCGTTCCCAGGAAGACCAGTAGTAGTTTCCGATGCACATCTGGAGACAATCTGTAATCTGTGGACTATCAGAGTGTTGATGAAACACAGAAATTGCATCGGGATTGAATACAACAGTCACCATGCACACTTTCCTCAATGGGAGTAATGTCAGAAACAGTCTACGTTTTGATCGTTCCCATTAAGACCAGTAGTAGTTTCCGATGCACATCTGGATTCAATCTGTAATCTGTGGACTATCAGAGTGCTGATGAAACACTGAAATTGCATCTGGACTGAGTACAACAGTCACCATCCGCACTTTCCTCCATGGGAGTAATGTCTGAAACAGTCTACGCTTTGATGGTTCCCAGGAAGACCAGTAGTAGTTTCCGATGCAAATCTGAAGCCAATCTGTAATCTGTGGACTATCAGAGTGTTGATGGAACACAGAAATTGCATCGGGATAGAATACAACAGTCTCCATCCGCACTTTCCTCCATAGTAGTAATGTCTGAGGCAGTCTACGCTTTGATCGTTCCCTGGAAGACCAGTAGTAGTTTCCGATGCACATCTGGAGGCATTCTGTAATCTGAGTACTTTCAAAGTGTTGATAAAACACAGAAATTTCTTCGGGATTGAATACAACAGTCACCATCCACACTTTCCTCAATGGGAGTAATGTCAGAAACAGTCTACGCTTTGATCGTTCCCAGGAAGAAAAGTGGTAGTTTCCGATGCACATCTGGAGACAATCTGTAATCTGTGGACTATCAGAGTGTTGATGAAACACAGAAATTCCATCGGGATTGAATACAACAGTCACGATCCGCACTTTCCTTCACGGGAGTAATGTCTGAAACAGTCTACGCTTTGATCGTTCCCTGGAAGACCAGTAGTAGTTTCCGATGCACATCTGGAGGCATTCTGTAAATTGTGGACTTTCACAGTGTTGATGAAACACAGAAATTGCATCGGGATTGAATACAACAGACACCCTGCACTCTTTCCTCAATCGGAGTAATGTCTCAAATAGTCTACGTTTTGGATCGTTCCCAGGAAGACCGGTAGTAGTTTCCGATGCACATCTGGAGGCATTCTATAATCTGCGGACTATCAGACTGTTGATGAAACACAGAAATGGCATCGGGATTGAATACAACAGTCACCATGCACACTTTCCTCCATGGGAGTAATGTCTGAAACTGTCTACGCTTTTATCGTTCCCAGGAAGACCAGTAGTAGTTTCCAATGCACATCTGGAGACAATCTGTAATCTGTGGACTATCAGAGTGTTGATGAAACACTGAAATTCCATCGGGATTGAATACAACAGTCACGATACGCACTTTCCTTCATGGGAGTAATGTCTCAAACAGTCTACGTTTTTGATCGTTCCCAGGAAGACCAGTAGTAGTTTCCGATGCACATCTGGAGGCAATCTGTAATCTGTTAACCATCAGAGTGTTGATGAAACACAGAAATTGCATCGGGATTGAATACAACAGTCACCATGCCCACTTTCCTCCATGGAAGTAATGTCTGAAACTGTCCACGCTTTGATCGTTCCCTGGAAGACCAGTAGTAGTTTCCGATGCACGTCTGCAGGCATTCTGTAATTTGTGGACCTTCAAAGTGTTGATGAAACACAGAAATTGCATAGGGATTGAATACAACAGTCACCATGCACACATTCCTCCATGGGAGTAATGTCTCAAACAGTCTACGTTTTTGATCGTTTCCAGGAAGACCAGTAGTAGTTTCCGATGCACATCAAGAGGCAATCTGTAATCTGTCAACTATCAGAGTGTTGATGAAACACAGAAATTGCATCGGGATTGAATACAACAGTCACCATGCCCTCTTTCCTCCATGGGAGTAATGTCTCAAACAGTCCAGACTTTGATCGTTCCCTGGAAGACCAGTAGTAAATTCCGATGCACATCTGGAGGCATTCTGTAATTTGTGGACCTTCAAAGTGTTGATAAAACGCAGAAATTGCACAGGGATTGAATACAACAGTCAACATGCACACTTTCCCCCATGGGAGTAATGTCTGAAACTGTCTACGCTTTTATCGTTCCCAGGAAGACCAGTAGTAGTTTCCGATGCACATCTGGAGACAATCTGTAGTCTGTGGACTATCAGAGTGTTGATGAAACACAGAAATTGCATCAGGATTGAATACAACAGTCACCATGCACACTTTCCTCCATGGGAGTAATGTCTCAAACAGTCTACGTTTTTGATCGTTCCCAGGAAGACCAGTAGTAGTTTCCGATGCACATCTGGAGGCAATGTGTATTCTGTTAACTATCAGAGTGTTGATGAAACACAGAAATTGCATCGGGATTGAATACAACAGTCACCATGCCCACTTTCCTCCATGGGAGTAAGTCTCAAACAGTCCACGCTTTGATCGTTCCCAGGAAGACCAGTAGTAGTTTCCGATGCACATCTGGAGCCATTCTGTAATTTGTGGACCTTCAAAGTGTTGATGAAACACAGAAATTGCATAGGGATTGACTACAACAGTCACCATGCACACTTTCCTCCATGGGAGTAATGTCTCAAACAGTCTACGATTTTGATCGTTCCCAGGAAGACCAGTAGTAGTTTCCGAAGCACATCTGGAGGCATTCTACAAACTGTGCCCTATCAGACTGTTGATGAAACACAGAAATTGCATCTGGATTGAATACAACAGTTACCATGCACACTTTCCTCCATGGGAGTAATGTCTCAAACAGTCTACGCTTTGATCGTTCACTGCAAGACCAGTAGTAGTTTTCAATGCACATCTGGAGGCATTCTGTAATCTGTGGACCTTCAAAGTGTTGATGAAACACAGAAATTTCATCGGATTGAATACAACAGTCACCATGCATACTTTCCTCCATGGGAGTAATGTCTGAAACAGTCTACGCTTTGATCGTTCCCATTAAGACCAGTAGTAGTTTCCGATGCACATCTGTAGACAATCTGTAATCTGTAGACTATCAGAGTGTTGATTAAACACAGAAATTGCATCGGGATTGAATACAACAGTCAACATCCCCACTTTCCTCCATGGGAGTAATGTCGGAAACAGTCTACGCTTTGGTCGTTCCCTGGAAGACCAGTAGTAGTATCCGATGCACATCTGGAGGCATTCTGTAATTTGTGGACCTTCTAAGTGTTGAAGAAACACAGAAATTGCATCGGGATAGAATACAACAGTCACCATGCACACTTTCCTCCACGGGAGTAATGTCTTAAACAGTTTACGTTTTTATCGTTCCCAGGAAGACCAGTAGTAGTTTCCGATGCACATCTGGAGGCAATCTGTTATCTGTGGTCTATCAGAGTGTTGATGAAACACAGAAATTGCATTGGGATTGAATACAACAGTCACCGTGCGCAGTTTCCTCCATGGGAGTAATGTCTCAAACAGTCCACGCTTTGATCGTTCCCTGGAAGAAAAGTAGTACTTTCCGATGCACATCTGGAGACAATCTGTAATCTGTGGACTATCTGAGTGTTGATGAAACACATAAAATGCATCGGGATTGAATACAACAGTCACCATCCACACTTTCCTTCATTGAAGTAATGTCTCAAACAGTCTACGCTTTGATAGTTCCCTGGAAGACCAGTAGTAGTTTCCGATGCACATTTGGAGTAATTCTGTAATCTGTAGACCTTAAAAGTGTTGATGAGACACAGAAATTGCATCGGGACTGAATACAACAGTCACCATCCGCACATTCCTCCATGGGAGTAATGTCTGAAACAGTCTACGCTTTGATCGTTCCCAGGAAGACCAGTAGTAGTTTCCGATGCACATCTGGAGACACTCTGTAATCTGTGGACTATCAGAGTGTTGATGAAACACAGAAATTGCATCGGGATTGAATACAACATTCACCATGCGCACTTTCCTCCACGGGAGTAAAGTCTCAAATAGTCTACGCTTTGATCGTTCCGTGGAAGACCAGCAGTAGTTTCCGATGCACTGCTGGTGGCATTCTGTAATCTGTGGACTATCAGAGTGCTGATAAAACACAAAAATTCCATCAGGAGTGAATACAACAGTCACATGCGCACTTTCCTCCATAGGAGGAATGTCAAACAGTCTACGCTTTGATCGTTCCCTGGAAAACCAGTAGTAGTTTCTGATGCACATCTGGAGGCAATCTGTAATCTGTAGACCTTCAAAGTGATGACGAAACTCAGAAATTGGATTGCGATTAAATACAACATTCACCATGCGCACTTTCCTCCATGGGAGTAATGTCTCAAACAGTCTACGCTTTGATCGTTCCCTGGAAGACCAGTAGTAGTTTCCGATGCACATCTGGAGGCAACCTGTAATCTGTGGACCTTCAAAGTGTTGACGAAACTCAGAAATTGCATCGGGATTAAATACAACATTCACCATGCGCACTTTCCTCCATGGGAATAATGTCTGAAACAGTCTACGCTTTGATCGTTCCACGGAAGACCCGTAGTAGTTTCCGATGCACATCTGGAGGCATTCTGTAATTTGTGGACCTTCAAAGTGTTGATGAAACACAGAAATTGCATCGGAATTGAATACAACAGTCACCATGCACACTTTCCTCCATGGGAGTAATGTCTCAAACAGTCTACGATTTGATAGATCCCTGGAAGACGACTAGTAGTTTCAGATACACATCTGGAGGCATTCTATAATCTGTGGTCTATCAGAGTGTTGATGAAACACAGAAATTGCATTGGGATTGAATACAACAGTCACCGTGCGCAGTTTCCTCCATGGGAGTAATGTCTCAAACAGTCCACGCTTTGATCGTTCCCTGGAAGAAAAGTAGTACTTTCCGATGCACATCTGGAGACAATCTGTAATCTGTGGACTATCTGAGTGTTGATGAAACACAGAATTTGCATTGGGATTGAATACAACAGTCACCATCCACACTTTCCTTCATTGAAGTAATGTCTCAAACAGTCTACGCTTTGATAGTTCCCTGGAAGACCAGTAGTAGTTTCCGATGCACATTTGGACTAATTCTGTAATCTGTAGACCTTAAAAGTGTTGATGAAACACAGAAATTGCATCGGGACTGAGTACAACAGTCACCATCCGCACATTCCTCCATGGGAGTAATGTCTGAAACAGTCTACGCTTTGATCGTTCCCAGGAAGACCAGTAGTAGTTTCCGATGCACTGCTGGTGGCATTCTGTAATCTGTGGACTATCAGAGTGCTGATGAAACACAAAAATTCCATCAGGAGTGAATACAACAGTCACATGCGCACTTTCCTCCAAGGGAGTAATGTCTCATACAGTCTACGTTTTTGATCGTTCCCAGGAAGACCAGTAGTAGATTCCGATGCACATCTGGAGGCAATCTGTAATCTGTGGACTATCAGAGTGTTGATGGAACACAGAAATTGCATCGGGATAGAATACAACAGTCTCCATCCGCACTTTCCTCCATAGTAGTAATGTCTGAGGCAGTCTACGCTTTGATCGTTCCCTGGAAGACCAGTAGTAGTTTCCGATGCACATCTGGAGGCATTCTGTAATCTGAGTACTTTCAAAGTGTTGATAAAACACAGAAATTTCTTCGGGATTGAGTACAACAGTCACCATTCGCACTTTCCTCCATGGAAGTAATGTCTCAAACAGTCTACGCTTTGATCATTCAGTGGAAGACAAATAGTAGATTCCGATGCACATCTGGAGGCATTCTATAACCTGTACCCTATCAGACTGTTGATGAAACACAGAAATTGCATCGGGATTGAATACAACAGTCACCATGCGCATTTTCCTCCATGGGAGTAATGTCTCAAACAGTCTACGCTTGGATCGTTCCCATTAAGACCAGTAGTAGTTTCCAATGCACATCTGGATTCAATCTGTAATCTGTGGACTATCAGAGTGCTGATGAAACACTGAAATTGCATCTGGACTGAGTACAACAGTCACCATCCGCACTTTCCTCCATGGAAGTAAAGTCTGAAACAGTCTACGCTTTGATGGTTCCCAGGAAGACCAGTAGTAGTTTCCGATGCAAATCTGAAGCCAATCTGTAATCTGTGGACTATCAGAGTGTTGATGGAACACAGAAATTGCATCGGGATAGAATACAACAGTCTCCATCCGCACTTTCCTCCATAGTAGTAATGTCTGAGGCAGTCTACGCTTTGATCGTTCCCTGGAAGACCAGTAGTAGTTTCCGATGCACATCTGGAGGCATTCTGTAATCTGAGTACTTTCAAAGTGTTGATAAAACACAGAAATTTCTTCGGGATTGAATACAACAGTCACCATGCACACTTTCCTCAATGGGAGTAATGTCAGAAACAGTCTACGCTTTGATCGTTCCCAGGAAGAAAAGTGGTAGTTTCCGATGCACATCTGGAGACAATCTGTAATCTGTTTACTATCAGAGTGTTGATGAAACACAGAAATTGCTTCGGGATTGAATACAACAGTCAACATCCGCACTTTCCTCCGTGGGAGTAATGTCTGAAACAGTCTACGCTTTGATCGTTCCCAGGAAGACCAGTAGTAGTTTCCGATGCACATCTGGAGACAATCTGTAATCTGTGGACTATCAGAGTGTTGATGAAACACAGAAATTCCATCGGGATTGAATACAACAGTCACGATCCGCACTTTCCTTCACGGGAGTAATGTCTGAAACAGTCTACGCTTTGATCGTTCCCTGGAAGACCAGTAGTAGTTTCCGATGCACATCTGGAGGCATTCTGTAAATTGTGGACTTTCAAAGTGTTGATGAAACACAGAAATTGCATCGGGATTGAATACAACAGACACCCTGCACTCTTTCCTCAATCGGAGTAATGTCTCAAATAGTCTACGTTTTGGATCGTTCCCAGGAAGACCGGTAGTAGTTTCCGATGCACATCTGGAGGCATTCTATAATCTGCGGACTATCAGACTGTTGATGAAACACAGAAATGGCATCGGGATTGAATACAACAGTCACCATGCACACTTTCCTCCATGGGAGTAATGTCTGAAACTGTCTACGCTTTTATCGTTCCCAGGAAGACCAGTAGTAGTTTCCAATGCACATCTGGAGACAATCTGTAATCTGTGGACTATCAGAGTGTTGATGAAACACTGAAATTCCATCGGGATTGAATACAACAGTCACGATACGCACTTTCCTTCATGGGAGTAATGTCTCAAACAGTCTACGTTTTTGATCGTTCCCAGGAAGACCAGTAGTAGTTTCCGATGCACATCTGGAGGCAATCTGTAATCTGTTAACCATCAGAGTGTTGATGAAACACAGAAATTGCATCGGGATTGAATACAACAGTCACCTCTCCCACTTTCCTCCATGGAAGTAATGTCTGAAACTGTCCACGCTTTGATCGTTCCCTGGAAGACCAGTAGTAGTTTCCGATGCACGTCTGCAGGCATTCTGTAATTTGTGGACCTTCAAAGTGTTGATGAAACACAGAAATTGCATAGGGATTGAATACAACAGTCACCATGCACACATTCCTCCATGGGAGTAATGTCTCAAACAGTCTACGTCTTTGATCGTTTCCAGGAAGACCAGTAGTAGTTTCCGATGCACATCAAGAGGCAATCTGTAATCTGTCAACTATCAGAGTGTTGATGAAACACAGAAATTGCATCGGGATTGAATACAACAGTCACCATGCCCTCTTTCCTCCATGGGAGTAATGTCTCAAACAGTCCAGGCTTTGATCTTTCCCTGGAAGACCAGTAGTAGTTTCCGATGCACATCTGGAGGCATTCTGTAATTTGTGGACCTTCAAAGTGTTGATAAAACGCAGAAATTGCACAGGGATTGAATACAACAGTCACCATGCACACTTTCACCCATGGGAGTAATGTCTGAAACTGTCTACGCTTTTATCGTTCCCAGGAAGACCAGTAGTAGTTTCCGATGCACATCTGGAGACAATCTGTAGTCTGTGGACTATCAGAGTGTTGATGAAACACAGAAATTGCATCAGGATTGAATACAACAGTCACCATGCACACTTTCCTCCATGGGAGTAATGTCTCAAACAGTCTACGTTTTTGATCGTTCCCAGGAAGACCAGTAGTAGTTTCCGATGCACATCTGGAGGCAATCTGTATTCTGTTAACTATCAGAGTGTTGATGAAACACAGAGATTGCATCGGGATTGAATACAACAGTCACCATGCCCACTTTCCTCCATGGGAGTAAGTCTCAAACAGTCCACGCTTTGATCGTTCCCAGGAAGACCAGTAGTAGTTTCCGATGCACATCTGGAGCCATTCTGTAATTTGTGGACCTTCAAAGTGTTGATGAAACACAGAAATTGCATAGGGATTGACTACAACAGTCACCATGCACACTTTCCTCCATGGGAGTAATGTCTCAAACAGTCTACGATTTTGATCGTTCCCAGGAAGACCAGTAGTAGTTTCCGAAGCACATCTGGAGGCATTCTACAAACTGTGCCCTATCAGACTGTTGATGAAACACAGAAATTGCTTCTGGATTGAATACAACAGTTACCATGCACACTTTCCTCCATGGGGGTAATGTCTCAAACAGTCTACGCTTTGATCGTTCACTGCAAGACCAGTAGTAGTTTTCAATGCACATCTGGAGGCATTCTGTAATCTGTGGACCTTCAAAGTGTTGATGAAACACAGAAATTTCATCGGATTGAATACAACAGTCACCATGCATACTTTCCTCCATGGGAGTAATGTCTGAAACAGTCTACGCTTTGATCGTTCCCATTAAGACCAGTAGTAGTTTCCGATGCACATCTGTAGACAATCTGTAATCTGTAGACTATCAGAGTGTTGATTAAACACAGAAATTGCATCGGGATTGAATACAACAGTCAACATCCCCACTTTCCTCCATGGGAGTAATGTCGGAAACAGTCTACGCTTTGGTCGTTCCCTGGAAGACCAGTAGTAGTTTCCGATGCACATCTGGAGGCATTCTGTAATTTGTGGACCTTCTAAGTGTTGATGAAACACAGAAATTGCATCGGGATAGAATACAACAGTCACCATGCACACTTTCCTCCACGGGAGTAATGTCTTAAACAGTTTACGTTTTTATCGTTCCCAGGAAGACCAGTAGTAGTTTCCGATGCACATCTGGAGGCAATCTGTTATCTGTGGTCTATCAGAGTGTTGATGAAACACAGAAATTGCATTGGGATAGAATACAACAGTCACCGTGCGCAGTTTCCTCCATGGGAGTAATGTCTCAAACAGTCCACGCTTTGATCGTTCCCTGGAAGAAAAGTAGTACTTTCCGATGCACATCTGGAGACAATCTGTAATCTGTGGACTATCTGAGTGTTGATGAAACACATAAAATGCATCGGGATTGAATACAACAGTCACCATCCACACTTTCCTTCATTGAAGTAATGTCTCAAACAGTCTACGCTTTGATAGTTCCCTGGAAGACCAGTAGTAGTTTCCGATGCACATTTGGAGTAATTCTGTAATCTGTAGACCTTAAAAGTGTTGATGAGACACAGAAATTGCATCGGGACTGAATACAACAGTCACCATCCGCACATTCCTCCATGGGAGTAATGTCTGAAACAGTCTACGCTTTGATCGTTCCCAGGAAGACCAGTAGTAGTTTCCGATGCACATCTGGAGACACTCTGTAATCTGTGGACTATCAGAGTGTTGATGAAACACAGAAATTGCATCGGGATTGAATACAACATTCACCATGCGCACTTTCCTCCACGGGAGTAATGTCTCAAATAGTCTACGCTTTGATCGTTCCCTGGAAAACCAGTAGTAGTTTCTGATGCACATCTGGAGGCAATCTGTAATCTGTAGACCTTCAAAGTGATGACGAAACTCAGAAATTGGATTGCGATTAAATACAACATTCACCATGCGCACTTTCCTCCATGGGAGTAATGACTCAAACAGTCTACGCTTTGATCGTTCCCTGGAAGACCAGTAGTAGTTTCCGATGCACATCTGGAGGCAACCTGTAATCTGTGGACCTTCAAAGTGTTGACGAAACTCAGAAATTGCATCGGGATTAAATACAACATTCACCATGCGCACTTTCCTCCATGGGAATAATGTCTGAAACAGTCTACGCTTTGATCGTTCCACGGAAGACCCGTAGTAGTTTCCGATGCACATCTGGAGGCATTCTGTAATTTGTGGACCTTCAAAGTGTTGATGAAACACAGAAATTGCATCGGAATTGAATACAACAGTCACCATGCACACTTTCCTCCATGGGAGTAATGTCTCAAACAGTCTACGATTTGATAGATCCCTGGAAGACGACTAGTAGTTTCAGATACACATCTGGAGGCATTCTATAATCTGTGGTCTATCAGACTGTTGATGAAACACAGAAATTGCTTCGGGATTGAATACAACAGTCACCATGCGCACTCTCCTCCATGGGAGTAATGTCTCAAACAGTATACGCTTTGATCGTTCCCTGGAAGACCAGTAGTAGTTTCCGATGCACATCTGGAGGCATTCTGTAATCTGTGGCCTTCAAATTGCTGATGAAACACAGAAATTGCATCGGGATTGAATACAACAGTCACCATGTACACTTTCCTCCATGGGAGTAATGTCTCAAACAGTCCACGCCTTGATCGTTCCCTGGAAGGCCAGTAGTACTTTCCGATGCACATTTGGAGGCATTCTGTAATCTGTGGACTATCAGAGTGTTGATGAATCACAGCATTTGGATCGGGACTGAGTACAACAGTCACCATTCGCACTTTCCTCCATGGGAGTAATTTCTGAAACAGTCTACGCTTTGATAGATCCCTGGAAGACCACTAGTAGTTTCCGATACACATCTGGAGGCATTCTATAATCTGTGGTCTATCAGACTGTTGATGAAACACAGAAATTGCTTCGGGATTTAATACAACAGTCACCATGCACACTCTCCTCCATGGGAGTAATGTCTCAAACAGTATACGCTTTGATCGTTCCCTGGAAGACCAGTAGTAGTTTCCGATGCACATCTGGAGGCATTCTGTAATCTGTGGCCTTCAAATTGCTGATGAAACACAGAAATTGCATCGGGATTGAATACAACAGTCACCATGCGCACTTTCCTGAATGGGAGTAATATCTCAAACTGTCTACGTTTTGATCGTTCCCTGGAAGACCAGAAGTAGTTTACGATGCACATCTGGAGGCAATCTGTAATCTGTCAACTATCAGAGTGTTGATGAAACACAGAAATTGCATCGGGATTGAATACAACAGACACCCTGCACTCTTTCCTCAATGGGAGTAATGTCTCAAATAGTCTACGTTTTGGATCGTTCCCAGGAAGACCGGTAGTAGTTTCCGATGCACATCTGGAGGCATTCTATAATCTGCGGACTATCAGACTGTTGATGAAACACAGAAATGGCATCGGGATTTAATACAACAGTCACCATCCACACTTTCCTCCATGGGAGTAATGTCTGAAACTGTCTACGCTTTTATCGTTCCCAGGAAGACCAGTAGTAGTTTCCGATGCACATCTGGAGACAATCTGTAATCTGTGGACTATCAGAGTGTTGATGAAACACTGAAATTCCATCGGGATTGAATACAACAGTCACGATCCACACTTTCCTTCATGGGAGTAATGTCTCAAACAGTCTACGTTTTTGATCGTTCCCAGGAAGACCAGTAGTAGTTTCCGATGCACATCTGGAGGCAATCTGTAATCTGTCAACTATCAGAGTGTTGATGAAACACAGAAATTGCATCGGGATTGAATACAACAGTCACCATGCCCTCTTTCCTCCATGGGAGTAATGTCTCAAACAGTCCAGGCTTTGATCGTTCCCTGGAAGACCAGCAGTAGTTTCCGATGCACATCTGGAGGCATTCTGTAATTTGTGGACCTTCAAAGTGTTGATAAAACGCAGAAATTGCACAGGGATTGAATACAACAGTCACCATGCACACTTTCCCCCATGGGAGTAATGTCTGAAACTGTCTACGCTTTTATCGTTCCCAGGAAGACCAGTAGTAGTTTCCGATGCACATCTGGAGACAATCTGTAGTCTGTGGACTATCAGAGTGTTGATGAAACACAGAAATTGCATCAGGATTGAATACAACAGTCACCATGCACACTTTCCTCCATGGGAGTAATGTCTCAAACAGTCTACGTTTTTGATCGTTCCCAGGAAGACCAGTAGTAGTTTCCGATGCACATCTGGAGGCAATCTGTATTCTGTTAACTATCAGAGTGTTGATGAAACACAGAAATTGCATCGGGATTGAATACAACAGTCACCATGCCCACTTTCCTCCATGGGAGTAAGTCTCAAACAGTCCACGCTTTGATCGTTCCCAGGAAGACCAGTAGTAGTTTCCGATGCACATCTGGAGCCATTCTGTAATTTGTGGACCTTCAAAGTGTTGATGAAACACAGAAATTGCATAGGGATTGACTACAACAGTCACCATGCACACTTTCCTCCATGGGAGTAATGTCTCAAACAGTCTACGATTTTGATCGTTCCCAGGAAGACCAGTAGTAGTTTCCGAAGCACATCTGGAGGCATTCTACAAACTGTGCCCTATCAGACTGTTGATGAAACACAGAAATTGCATCTGGATTGAATACAACAGTTACCATGCACACTTTCCTCCATGGGAGTAATGTCTCAAACAGTCTACGCTTTGATCGTTCACTGCAAGACCAGTAGTAGTTTTCAATGCACATCTGGAGGCATTCTGTAATCTGTGGACCTTCAAAGTGTTGATGAAACACAGAAATTTCATCGGATTGAATACAACAGTCACCATGCATACTTTCCTCCATGGGAGTAATGTCTGAAACAGTCTACGCTTTGATCGTTCCCATTAAGACCAGTAGTAGTTTCCGATGCACATCTGTAGACAATCTGTAATCTGTAGACTATCAGAGTGTTGATTAAACACAGAAATTGCATCGGGATTGAATACAACAGTCAACATCCCCACTTTCCTCCATGGGAGTAATGTCGGAAACAGTCTACGCTTTGGTCGTTCCCTGGAAGACCAGTAGTAGTTTCCGATGCACATCTGGAGGCATTCTGTAATTTGTGGACCTTCTAAGTGTTGATGAAACACAGAAATTGCATCGGGATAGAATACAACAGTCACCATGCACACTTTCCTCCACGGGAGTAATGTCTTAAACAGTTTACGTTTTTATCGTTCCCAGGAAGACCAGTAGTAGTTTCCGATGCACATCTGGAGGCAATCTGTTATCTGTGGTCTATCAGAGTGTTGATGAAACACAGAAATTGCATTGGGATTGAATACAACATTCACCATGCGCACTTTCCTCCACGGGAGTAATGTCTCAAACAGTCTACGCTTTGATCGTTCCGTGGAAGACCAGTAGTAGTTTCCGATGCACTGCTGGTGGCATTCTCTAATCTGTGGACTATCAGAGTGCTGATGAAACACAAAAATTCCATCAGGAGTGAATACAACAGTCACATGCGCACTTTCCTCCATAGGAGGAATGTCAAACAGTCTACGCTTTGATCGTTCCCTGGAAAACCAGTAGTAGTTTCTGATGCACATCTGGAGGCAATCTGTAATCTGTAGACCTTCAAAGTGTTGACGAAACTCAGAAATTGGATTGCGATTAAATACAACATTCATCATGCGCACTTTCCTCCATGGGAGTAATGTCTCAAACAGTCTACGCTTTGATCGTTCCCTGGAAGACCAGTAGTAGTTTCCGATGCACATCTGGAGGCAACCTGTAATCTGTGGACCTTCAAAGTGTTGACGAAACTCAGAAATTGCATCGGGATTAAATACAACATTCACCATGCGCACTTTCCTCCATGGGAATAATGTCTGAAACAGTCTACGCTTTGATCGTTCCACGGAAGACCCGTAGTAGTTTCCGATGCACATCTGGAGGCATTCTGTAATTTGTGGACCTTCAAAGTGTTGATGAAACACAGAAATTGCATCGGAATTGAATACAACAGTCACCATGCACACTTTCCTCCATGGGAGTAATGTCTCAAACAGTCTACGATTTGATCGATCCCTGGAAGACCACTAGTAGTTTCCGATGCACATCTGGAGGCATTCTAT
Organism: Schistocerca gregaria; assembly: GCF_023897955.1. Classification (NCBI taxonomy): domain Eukaryota; kingdom Metazoa; phylum Arthropoda; class Insecta; order Orthoptera; family Acrididae; genus Schistocerca; species Schistocerca gregaria. The sequence continues at coordinate 2,554,998 of NW_026061764.1, read as the reverse complement.
AATCTGTGGACTATCAGAGTGTTGAAGAAACACAAAACTTCCATCGGGAGTGAATACAACAGTCACAATGCGCACTTTCCTCCATGGGAGTAATGTGTCACACAGTCTACGCTTTGATCGTTCCCCAGAAGCCCAGTAGTAGTTCCCGATGCACATCTGGAGGCATTCTGTAATCTGTGGACTCTCAGAGTGTTGATGAAACACTGAAATTGCATCGCGATTGAATACAACAGTCACAATGAGCACTTACCTCCATGGGAGTAATGTCTCAAACAGTCTACGCTTTGATCGTTCCCTTTAAGACCAGTAGTAGTTTCCAGTGCACATCTGGAGGCAATCTGTAATCTGTGACCTTCAAAGTGTTGACGAAACTCAGAAATTGCATCGGGATTAAATACAACATTCACCATGCGCACTTTCCTCCATGGGAGTAATGTCTCAAACAGTCTACGCTTAGATCGTTCCCTGCACGACCCGTAGTAGTTTCCGATGCACATCTGGAGGCATTCTGTAATTTGTGGACCTTCAAAGTGTTGATGAAACACAGAAATTGCATCGGAATTGAATACAACTGTCACCATGCACACTTTCTTCCATGGGAGTAATTTCTCAATCAGTCTACGATTTGATAGATCCCTGGAAGACCACTAGTAGTTTCAGATACACATCTGGAGGCATTCTATAATCTGTGGTCTATCAGACTGTTGATGAAACACAGAAATTGCTTCGGGATTGAATACAACAGTCACCATGCGCACTCTCCTCCATGGGAGTAATGTCTCAAACAGTATACGCTTTGATCGTTCCCTGGAAGACCAGCAGTAGTTTCCGATGCACATCTAGAGGCATTCTGTAATCTGTGGCCTTCAAATTGCTGATGAAACACAGAAATTGCATCGGGATTGAATACAACAGTCACCATGCACACTTTCCTCCATGGGAGTAATGTCTCAAACAGTCCACGCCTTGATCGTTCCCTGGAAGGCCAGTACTACTTTCCGATGCACATTTGGAGGCATTCTGTAATCTGTGGACTATCAGAGTGTTGATGAAACACAGCATTTGCATCGGGACTGAGTACAACAGTCACCATTCGCACTTTCCTCCATGGGAGTAATTTCTGAAACAGTCTACGCTTTGATAGATCCCTGGAAGACCACTAGTAGTTTCAGATACACATCTGGAGGCATTCTATAATCTGTGGTCTATCAGACTGTTGATGAAACACAGAAATTGCTTCGGGATTTAATACAACAGTCACCATGCACACTCTCCTCCATGGGAGTAATGTCTCAAACAGTATACGCTTTGATCGTTCCCTGGAAGACCAGTAGTAGTTTCCGATGCACATCTGGAGGCATTCTGTAATCTGTGGCCTTCAAATTGCTGATGAAACACAGAAATTGCATCGGGATTGAATACAACAGTCACCATGCGCACTTTCCTGAATGGGAGTAATATCTCAAACTGTCTACGCTTTGATCGTTCCCTGGAAGACCAGAAGTAGTTTACGATGCACATCTGGAGGCAATCTGTAATCTGTCAACTATCAGAGTGTTGATGAAACACAGAAATTGCATCGGGATTGAATACAACAGACACCCTGCACTCTTTCCTCAATGGGAGTAATGTCTCAAATAGTCTACGTTTTGGATCGTTCCCAGGAAGACCGGTAGTAGTTTCCGATGCACATCTGGAGGCATTCTATAATCTGCGGACTATCAGACTGTTGATGAAACACAGAAATGGCATCGGGATTGAATACAACAGTCACCATGCACACTTTCCTCAATGGGAGTAATGTCTGAAACTGTCTACGCTTTTATCGTTCCCAGGAAGACCAGTAGTAGTTTCCGATGCACATCTGGAGACAATCTGTAATCTGTGGACTATCAGAGTGTTGATGAAACACTGAAATTCCATCGGGATTGAATACAACAGTCACGATCCGCACTTTCCTTCATGGGAGTAATGTCTCAAACAGTCTACGTTTTTGATCGTTCCCAGGAAGACCAGTAGTAGTTTCCGATGCACATCTGGAGGCAATCTGTAATCTGTTAACCATCAGAGTGTTGATGAAACACAGAAATTGCATCGGGATTGAGTACAACAGTCACCATGCCCTCTTTCCTCCATGGGAGTAATGTCTCAAACAGTCCAGGCTTTGATCGTTCCCTGGAAGACCAGTAGTAGTTTCCGATGCACATCTGGAGGCATTCTGTAATTTGTGGACCTTCAAAGTGTTGATAAAACGCAGAAATTGCACAGGGATTGCATACAACAGTCACCATGCACACTTTCCCCCATGGGAGTAATGTCTGAAACTGTCCACTCTTTGATCGTTCCCTGGAAGACCAGTAGTAGTTTCCGATGCACGTCTGCAGGCATTCTGTAATTTGTGGACCTTCAAAGTGTTGATGAAACACAGAAATTGCATAGGGATTGAATACAACAGTCACCATGCACACATTCCTCCATGGGAGTAATGTCTCAAACAGTCTACGTATTTGATCGTTTCCAGGAAGACCAGTAGTAGTTGCCGATGCACGTCTGGAGGCAATCTGTAATCTGTCAACTATCAGAGTGTTGATGAAACACAGAAATTGCATCGGGATTGAATACAACAGTCACCATGCCCTCTTTCCTCCATGGGAGTAATGTCTCAAACAGTCCAGTCTTTGATCGTTCCCTGGAAGACCAGTAGTAGTTTCCGATGCACATCTGGAGGCATTCTGTAATTTGTGGACCTTCAAAGTGTTGATAAAACGCAGAAATTGCACAGGGATTGCATACAACAGTCACCATGCACACTTTCCCCCATGGGAGTAATGTCTGAAACTGTCTACGTTTTTGATCGTTCCCAGGAAGACCAGTAGTAGTTTGCGATGCACATCTGGAGGCAATCTGTATTCTGTTAACTATCAGAGTGTTGAAGAAACACAGAAATTGCATCGGGATTGAATACAACAGTCACCATGCCCACTTTCCTCCATGGGAGTAAGTCTCAAACAGTCCACGCTTTGATCGTTCCCAGGAAGACCAGTAGTAGTTTCCGATGCACATCTGGAACCATTCTGTAATTTGTGGACCTTCAAAGTGTTGATGAAACACAGAAATTTCATCGGATTGAATACAACAGTCACCATGCATACTTTCCTCCATGGGAGTAATGTTTGAAACAGTCTACGCTTTGATCGTTCCCATTAAGACCAGTAGTAGTTTCCGATGCACATCTGTAGACCATCTGTAATCTGTAGACTATCAGAGTGTTGATTAAACACAGAAATTGCATCGGGATTGAATACTACAGTCAACATCCCCACTTTTCTCCATGGGAGTAATGTCGGAAACAGTCTACGCTTTGGTCGTTCCCTGGAAGACCAGTAGTAGTTTCCGATGGACATCTGGAGGCATTCTGTAATTTGTGGACCTTCTAAGTGTTGATGAAACACAGAAATTGCATCGGGATAGAATACAACAGTCACCATGCACACTTTCCTCCACGGGAGTAATGTCTTAAACAGTTTACGTTTTTATCGTTCCCAGGAAGACCAGTAGTAGTTTCCGATGCACATCTGGAGGCAATCTGTTATCTGTGGTCTATCAGAGTGTTGATGAAACACAGAAATTGCTTTGGGATTGAATACAACAGTCACTGTGCGCAGTTTCCTCCATGGGAGTAATGTCTCAAACAGTCCACGCTTTGATCGTTCCCTAGAAGAAAAGTAGTACTTTCCGATGCACATCTGGAGACAATCTGTAATCTGTGGACTATCTGAGTGTTGATGAAACACAGAATTTGCATCGGGATTGAATACAACAGTCACCATCCACACTTTCCTTCATTGAAGTAATGTCTCAAACAGTCTACGCTTTGATAGTTCCCTGGAAGACCAGTAGTAGTTTCCGATGCACATTTGGAGTAATTCTGTAATCTGTAGACCTTAAAAGTGTTGATGAGACACAGAAATTGCATCGGGACTGAATACAACAGTCACCATCCGCACATTCCTCCATGGGAGTAATGTCTGAAACAGTCTACGCTTTGATCGTTCCCAGGAAGACCAGTAGTAGTTTCCGATGCACATCTGGAGACACTCTGTAATCTGTGGACTATCTGAGTGTTGATGAAACACAGAAATTGCATCGGGATTGAATACAACATTCACCATGCGCACTTTCCTCCACGGGAGTAATGTCTCAAACAGTCTACGCTTTGATCGTTCCGTGGAAGACCAGTAGTAGTTTCCGATGCACTGCTGGTGGCATTCTGTAATCTGTGGACTATCAGAGTGCTGATGAAACACAAAAATTCCATCAGGAGTGAATACAACAGTCACATGCGCACTTTCCTCCATAGGAGGAATGTCAAACAGTCTACGCTTTGATCGTTCCCTGGAAAACCAGTAGTAGTTTCTGATGCACATCTGGAGGCAATCTGTAATCTGTAGACCTTCAAAGTGTTGACGAAACTCAGAAATTGGATTGCGATTAAATACAACATTCACCATGCGCACTTTCCTCCATGGGAGTAATGTTACAAACAGTCTACGCTTTAATCGCTCCCTGGAAGACCAGTAGTAGTTTCCGATGCACATCTGGAGGCAACCTGTAATCTGTGGACCTTCAAAGTGTTGACGAAACTCAGAAATTGCATCGGGATTAAATACAACATTCACCATGCGCACTTTCCTCCATGGGAATAATGTCTGAAACAGTCTACGCTTTGATCGTTCCACGGAAGACCCGTAGTAGTTTCCGATGCACATCTGGAGGCATTCTGTAATTTGTGGGCCTTCAAAGTGTTGATGAAACACAGAAATTGCATCGGAATTGAATACAACAGTCACCATGCACACTTTCCTCCATGGGAGTAACGTCTCAAACAGTCCACGCCTTGATCGTTCCCTGGAAGACCAGTAGTACTTTCCGATGCACATTTGGAGGCATTCTGTAATCTGTGGACTATCAGAGTGTTGATGAAACACAGCATTTGCATCGGGACTGAGTACAACAGTCACCATTCGCACTTTCCTCCATGGGAGTAATTTCTGAAACAGTCTACGCTTTGATAGATCCCTGGAAGACCACTAATAGTTTCAGAAACACATCTGGAGGCATTCTATAATCTGTGGTCTATCAGACTCTTGATGAAACACAGAAATTGCTTCGGGAATGAATACAACAGTCACCATGCGCACTTTCCTCCATAGGAGTAATGTCTCAAAGAGTTTACGCTTTGATCGTTCCCTGGAAGACCAGTAGTAGTTTCCGATGCACATCTGGAGGCAATCTGTTACCTGTGGACCTTCAAACTGTTGACGAAACACAGAAATTGCATCGGGATTGAATACAACAGTCACCATGCACACTTTCCTCCATGGGAGTAATGTCTCAAACAGTCCACGCCTTGATCGTTCCCTGGAAGACCAGTAGTACTTTCCGATGCACATTTGGAGGCATTCTGTAATCTGTGGACTATCAGAGTGTTGATGAAACACAGCATTTGCATCGGGACTGAGTACAACAGTCACCATTCGCACTTTCCTCCATGGGGGTAATGTCTGAAACAGTCTACGCTTTGATAGATCCCTGGAAGACCAGTAGTTGTTTCAGATACACATCTGGAGGCATTCTATAATCTGTGGTCTATCAGACTGTTGGTGAAACACAGAAATTGCTTCGGGATTGAATACAACAGTCACCATGCGCACTCTCCTCCATGGGAGTAATGTCTCAAACAGTATACGCTTTGATCGTTCCCTGGAAGACCAGTAGTAGTTTCCGATGCACATCTGGAGGCATTCTGTAATCTGTGGCCTTCAAATTGCTGATGAAACACAGAAATTGCATCGGGATTGAATACAACAGTCACCATGCACACTTTCCTCCATGGGAGTAATGTCTCAAACAGTCCACGCCTTGATCGTTCCCTGGAAGACCAGTAGTACATTCCGATGCACATTTGGAGGCATTCTGTAATCTGTGGACTATCAGAGTGTTGATGAAACACAGCATTTGCATCGGGACTGACTACAACAGTCACCATTCGCACTTTCCTCCATGGGAGTAATGTCTGAAACAGTCTACGCTTTGATAGATCCCTGGAAGACCACTATTAGTTTCAGATACACATCTGGAGGCATTCTATAATCTGTGGTCTATCAGACTGTTGATGAAACACAGAAATTGCTTCGGGATTGAATACAACAGTCACCATGCACACTCTCCTCCATGGGAGTAATGTCTCAAACAGTATACGCTTTGATCGTTCCCTGGAAGACCAGTAGTAGTTTCCGATGCACATCTGGAGGCATTCTGTAATCTGTGGCCTTCAAATTGCTGATGAAACACAGAAATTGCATCGGGATTGAATACAACAGTCACCATGCGCACTTTCCTGAATGGGAGTAATATCTCAAACTGTCTACGCTTTGATCGTTCCCTGGAAGACCAGAAGTAGTTTACGATGCACATCTGGAAGGATTCTGTAATCTGTGGACTATCAGAGTGTTGATGAATCACAGAAATTGCATAGGGATTGAATACAACAGTCACCATGTGCACTCTCCTTCATGGGAGTAGTGTCTCAAACAGTCTACGCTTTGATCGTTCCCAGGAAGACCAGAAGTAGTTTCCGATGCACATATGGAGGCATTCTGTAATCTGTGGACTATCAGAGTGTTGATGAAACACAGAAAATGCATCGGGAATGAATACAACAGTCACCATGCGCACTTTCCTCCATAGGAGTAATGTCTCAAAGAGTTTACGCTTTGATCGTTCCCTGGAAGACCAGTAGTAGTTTCCGATGCACATCTGGAGGCAATCTGTTACCTGTGGACCTTCAAACTGTTGACGAAACACAGAAATTGCATCGGGATTGAATACAACAGTCACCATGCACACTTTCCTCCATGGGAGTAATGTCTCAAACAGTCCACGCCTTGATCGTTCCCTGGAAGACCAGTAGTACTTTCCGATGCACATTTGGAGGCATTCTGTAATCTGTGGACTATCAGAGTGTTGATGAAACACAGCATTTGCATCGGGACTGAGTACAACAGTCACCATTCGCACTTTCCTCCATGGGAGTAATGTCTGAAACAGTCTACGCTTTGATAGATCCCTGGAAGACCAGTAGTAGTTTCAGATACACATCTGGAGGCATTCTATAATCTGTGGTCTATCAGACTGTTGATGAAACACAGAAATTGCTTCGGGATTGAATACAACAGTCACCATGCGCACTCTACTCCACGGGAGTAATGTCTCAAACAGTATACGCTTAGATCGTTCCCTGGATGACCAGTAGTAGTTTCCGATGCACATCTGGAGGCATTATGTAATCTGTGGCCTTCAAATTGCTGATGAAACACAGAAATTGCATCGGGATTGAATACAACAGTCACCATGCGCACTTTCCTCCATAGGAGTAATGTCTCAAAGAGTTTACGCTTTGATCGTTCCCTGGAAGACCAGTAGTAGTTTCCGATGCACATCTGGAGGCATTATGTAATCTGTGGACTATCAGAGTGTTGATGAAACACAGAAATTTCCATCGGGACTGAGTACAACAGTCACCATTCGCACTTTCCTCCATGGGAGTAATGTCTCAAACAGTCTACGCTATGATCGTTCCCTGGAAGACCAGTAGTAGTTTCCGATGCACATCTGAGGGCAATCTGTAATCTGTGGACTATCAGAGTGTTGATGAAACACAGCAATTGCAACGGGACTGAGTACAATAGTAACCATTTGCACTTTCCTCCATGGGAGTAATGTCTCAAACAGTCTACGCTTTGATCGATCCCTGGAAGACCACTAGTAGTTTCCGATGCAAATCTGGAGGCATTCTATAATCTGTGGTCTATGAGGCTGTTGATGATACACAGAAATTGCCTCGGGATTGAATACAACAGTCACCATGCGCACTCTCCTCCATGGGAGTAATGTCTCAAACAGTCTATGCTTTGATCGTTCCCTGGAAGACCAGTAGTAGTTTCCGATGCACATCTGGAAGCAATCTGTAATCTGTGGACGATCAGAGTGTTGATCAAACACAGAAAATGCATCGGGATTGAATGCAACAGTCACCATGCACACTTTCCTCCATGGGAGTAATGTCTGAAACAGTCTACGATTTGATCGTTCCCTGGATGACCAGTAGTAATATCCGATGCAGATCTGGAGGCATTCTGTAATCTATGGACTATCAGAGTATTAATGAAACACAGAAACTGCATCGGGATTAAATACTACAGTCACCATGCGCACTTTCCTGAATGGGAGTAATATCTCAATCAGTCTACGCTTTGATCGTTCCCTGGAAGACCAGAAGTAGTTTCCGATGCACATCTGGAGGGCTTCTGTAATCTGTGGACTATCAGAGTGTTGATGAAACACAGAAATTGCATAGGGATTGAATACAACAGTCACCATGTGCACTCTCCTTCATGGGAAAAATGTCTCAAACAGTCTACGATTTGATCGTTCCCAGGAAGACCCGAAGTAGTTTCCGATGCTCATCTGGAGGCATTCTGTAATCAGTGGACTATCAGAGTGTTGATGAAACACAGAAAACGCATGGGGAATGAATACAACAGTCACCATACGCACTTTCCTCCATAGGAGTAATGTCTCAAAGAGTTTACGATTTGATCGTTCCCTGGAAGACCAGTAATAGTTTCCGACGCACATCTGGAGGCATTCTATAATCTGTGGTCTATCAGACTTTTGATGAAACACAGAAATTGCTTCGGGATTGAATACTACAGTCACCATGCGCACTTTCCTCCCTGGAAGTAATGTCTCAAACAGTCCACTCCTAGATCGTTCCCTGGAAGACCAGTAGTACTTTCCGATGCACATTTGGAATCATTCTGTAATCTGTGGAATATCAGAGTGTTGATGAAACACTGCATTTGCATCGGGACTGAGTACAACAGTCACCATTCGCACTTTCCTCCTTGGGAGTAATGTCTGAAACAGTCTACGCTTTGATAGATAACTGGAAGACCACTAGTAGTTTCAGATACACATCTGGAGGCATTCTATAATCTGTGGTCTATCAGACTGTTGATGAAACACAGAAGTTGCTTCGGGATTGAATACAACAGTCACCATGCGCACTCTCCTCCATGGGAGTAATGTCTCAAACAGTATACGCTTTGATCCTTCACTGCAAGACCAGTAGTAGATTCCGATGCACATCTGGAGGCATTCTATAACCTGCGGACAATCAGACTGTTGATGAAACACAGAAATTGCATCGGGATTGAATACAACAGTCACCATGCACACTTTCCTCCATGGGAGTAATGTCTGAAACTGTCTACGCTTTTATCGTTCCCAGGAAGACCAGTAGTAGTTTCCGATGCACATCTGGAGACAATCTGTAGTCTGTGGACTATCAGAGTGTTGATGAAACACAGAAATTGCATCAGGATTGAATACAACAGTCACCATGCACACTTTCCTCCATGGGAGTAATGTCTCAAACTGTATACGTTTTTGATCGTTCCCAGGAAGACCAGTAGTAGTTTCCGATGCACATCTGGAGGCAATCTGTATTCTGTTAACTATCAGATTGTTGATGAAACACAGAAATTGCATCGGGATTGAATACAACAGTCACCATGCCCACTTTCCTCCATGGGAGTAATGTCTCAAACAGTCCACGCTTTGATCGTTCCCAGGAAGACCAGTAGTAGTTTCCGATGCACATCTGGAGGCATTCTGTAATTTGTGGACCTTCAAAGTGTTGATGAAACACAGAAATTGCATAGGGATTGAGTACAACAGTCACCATGCACACTTTCCTCCATGGGAGTAATGTCTCAAACAGTCTACGTTTTTGATCGTTCCCAGGAAGACCAGTAGTAGTTTCCGATGCACATCTGGAGGCAATCTGTAATCTGTTAACTATCAGAGTGTTGATGCAACACAGAAATTGCATCGGGATTGAATACAACAGTCACCATGCCCACTTTCCTCCATGGGAGTAATGTCTCAAACAGTCCACGCTTTGATCGTTCCTTGGAAGACCAGTAGTAGTTTCCGATGCACATCTGAAGGCATTCTGTAATTTGTGGACCTTCAAAGTGTTGATGAAACACAGAAATTGCACACGGATTGAATACAACAGTCACCATGCACACTTTCCTCCATGGGAGTAATGTCTCAAACAGTCTAGGTTTTTGATCGTTCCCAGGAAGACCAGTAGTAGTTTCCGATGCACATCTGGAGGCAATCTTTAATCTGTGGACTATCAGAGTGTTGATGAAACCGAGAAATCGCATCGGGATTGAATACAACAGTCAACATGCGCACTTTCCTCAATGTGAGTAATGCCTCAAACAGTCCACGCTTTGATGGTTCCCTTTAAGACCAGTAGTACTTTCCGATGCACATTTGGAGGAGATCTGTAATCTGTGGACTATCAGAGTGTTGATGAAACACAGATAATGCATTGGGGTAGAGTACAACAGTCACTATTCGCACTTTCCACCACGGGAGTAATGTCTCAAACAGTCTACGCTTTGATCGTTCACTGCAAGACCAGTAGTAGTTTTTGATGCACAACTGGAGGCATTCTGTAATCTGTGGACCTCCAAAGTGTTGATGAAACACAGAAATTTCATCGGATTGAATACAACAGTCACCATGCACACTTTCCTCCATGGGAGTAATGTCTGAAACAGTCGACGCTTTGATCGTTCCCAGGAAGCCAGTTGTAATTTACGATGCACATCTGTAGACAATCTGTAATCTGTGGACTATCAGTGTGTTGATGAAACACTGAAATTTTGCATCGGGATTGAATACAACTGTCAACATTACCACTTTCCTCCATGGGAGTAATGTCTGAAAAAGTCTACGCTTTGATCGTTCCCAGGAAGACCAGTAGTAGTTTCCGATGAACATGTGGAGACAATCTTTAATCTGTGAACTATCAGTGTGTTGATGAAACACTGAAATTGCATCGGGATTGAATACAACTGTCAACATTACCACTTTCCTCCATGGGAGTAATGTCTGAAAAAGTCTACGCTTTGATCGTTCCCAGGAAGACCAGTAGTAGTTTCCGATGCAAATCTGGAGGCACTCTGTAATCTGTGGACTATCAGAGTGTTGATGAAACACAGAAATTGCATCGGGATTGAATACAACATTCACCATGCGCACTTTCCTCCACGGGAGTAATGTCTCAAACAGTCTACGCTTTGATCGTTCCGTGGAAGACCAGTAGTAGTTTCCGATGCACTGCTGGTGGCATTCTGTAATCTGTGGACTATCAGAGTGCTGATGAAACACAAAAATTCCATCAGGAGTGAATACAACAGTCACATGCGCACTTTCCTCCATAGGAGTAATGTCAAACAGTCTACGCTTTGATCGTTCCCTGGAAAACCAGTAGTAGTTTCTGATGCACATCTGGAGGCAATCTGTAATCTGTAGACCTTCAAAGTGTTGACGAAACTCAGAAATTAGATTGCGATTAAATACAACATTCACCATGCGCACTTTCCTCCATGGGAGTAATGTCTCAAACAGTCTACGCTTTGATCGTTCCCTGGAAGACCAGTAGTAGCTTCCGATGCACATCTGGAGGCAACCTGTAATCTGTGGACCTTCAAAGTGTTGACGAAACTCAGAAATTGCATCGGGATTAAATACAACATTCACCATGCGCACTTTCCTCCATGGGAATAATGTCTGAAACAGTCTACGCTTTGATCGTTCCACGGAAGACCCGTAGTAGTTTCCGATGCACATCTGGAGGCATTCTGTAATTTGTGGACCTTCAAAGTGTTGATGAAACACAGAAATTGCATCGGAATTGAATACAACAGTCACCATGCACACTTTCCTCCATGGGAGTAATGTCTCAAACAGTCTACGATTTGATCGATCCCTGGAAGACCACTAGTAGTTTCCGATGCACATCTGGAGGCATTCTATAATCTGTGGACTATCAGAGTGTTGAAGAAACACAAAACTTCCATCGGGAGTGAATACAACAGTCACAATGCGCACTTTCCTCCATGGGAGTAATGTGTCACACAGTCTACGCTTTGATCGTTCTCCAGAAGCCCAGTAGTAGTTCCCGATGCACATCTGGAGGCATTCTGTAATCTGTGGACTCTCAGAGTGTTGATGAAACACTGAAATTGCATCGCGATTGAATACAACAGTCACAATGAGCACTTACCTCCATGGGAGTAATGTCTCAAACAGTCTACGCTTTGATCGTTTCCTTTAAGACCAGTAGTAGTTTCTAGTGCACATCTGGAGGCAATCTGTAATCTGTGACCTTCAAAGTGTTGACGAAACTCAGAAATTGCATCGGGATTAAATACAACATTCACCATGCGCACTTCCCTCCATGGGAGTAATGTCTGAAACAGTCTACGCTTAGATCGTTCCCTGCACGACCCGTAGTAGTTTCCGATGCACATCTGGAGGCATTCTGTAATTTGTGGACCTTCAAAGTGTTGATGAAACACAGAAATTGCATTGGAATTGAATACAACTGTCACCATGCACACTTTCTTCCATGGGAGTAAATTCTCAAACAGTCTACGATTTGATAGATCCCTGGAAGACCACTAGTAGTTTCAGATACACATCTGGGGGCATTCTATAATCTGTGGTCTATCAGACTGTTGATGAAACACAGAAATTGCTTCGGGATTGAATACAACAGTCACCATGCGCACTCTCCTCCATGGGAGTAATGTCTCAAACAGTATACGCTTTGATCGTTCCCTGGAAGTCCAGTAGTAGTTTCCGATGCACATCTGGAGGCATTCTGTAATCTGTGGCCTTCAAATTGCTGATGAAACACAGAAATTGCATCGGGATTGAATACAACAGTCACCATGCGCACTCTCCTCAATGGGAGTAATATCTCAAACTGTCTACGCTTTGATCGTTCCCTGGAAGACCAGAAGTAGTTTACGATGCACATCTGGAGGGATTCTGTAATCTGTGGACTATCAGAGTGTTGATGAATCACAGAAATTGCATAGGGATTGAATAAAACAGTCACCATGTGCACTCTCCTTCATGGGAGTAGTGTCTCAAACAGTCTACGCTTTGATCGTTCCCAGGAAGACCAGAAGTAGTTTCCGATGCACATATGGAGGCATTCTGTAATCTGTGGACTATCAGAGTATTGATGAAACACAGAAAATGCATCGGGAATGAATACAACAGTCACCATGCGCACTTTCCTCCATAGGAGTAATGTCTCAAAGAGTTTACGCTTTGATCGTTCCCTGGAAGACCAGTAGTAGTTTCCGATGCACATCTGGAGGCAATCTGTTACCTGTGGACCTTCAAACTGTTGACGAAACACAGAAATTGCATCGGGATTGAATACAACAGTCACCATGCACACTTTCCTCCATGGGAGTAATGTCTCAAACAGTCCACGCCTTGATCGTTCCCTGGAAGACCAGTAGTACTTTCCGATGCACATTTGGAGGCATTCTGTAAACTGTGGACTATCAGAGTGTTGATGAAACACAGCATTTGCATCGGGACTGAGTACAACAGTCACCATTCGCACTTTCCTCCATGGGAGTAATGTCTGAAACAGTCTACGCTTTGATAGATCCCTGGAAGATCAGTAGTAGTTTCAGATACACATCTGGAGGCATTCTATAATCTGTGGTCTATCAGACTGTTGATGAAACACAGAAATTGCTTCGGGATTGAATACAACAGTCACCATGCGCACTCTCCTCCATGGGAGTAATGTCTCAAACAGTATACGCTTTGATCGTTCCCTGGAAGACCAGTAGTAGTTTCCGATGCACATCTGGAGGCAATCTGTTACCTGTGGACCTTCAAACTGTTGACGAAACACAGAAATTGCATCGGGATTGAATACAACAGTCACCATGCACACTTTCCTCCATGGGAGTAATGTCTCAAACAGTCCACGCCTTGATCGTTCCCTGGAAGACCAGTAGTACTTTCCGATGCACATTTGGAGGCATTCTGTAATCTGTGGACTATCAGAGTGTTGATGAAACACAGCATTTGCATCGGGACTGAGTACAACAGTCACCATTCGCACTTTCCTCCATGGGAGTAATGTCTGAAACAGTCTACGCTTTGATAGATCCCTGGAAGACCAGTAGTAGTTTCAGATACACATCTGGAGGCATTCTATAATCTGTGGTCTATCAGACTGTTGATGAAACACAGAAATTGCTTCGGGATTGAATACAACAGTCACCATGCGCACTCTCCTCCATGGGAGTAATGTCTCAAACAGTATACGCTTTGATCGTTCCCTGGAATACCAGTAGTAGTTTCCGATGCACATCTGGAGGCATTCTGTAATCTGTGGCCTTCAAATTGCTGATGAAACACAGAAATTGCATCGGGATTGAATACAACAGTCACCATGCGCACTTTCATGAATGGGAGTAATATCTCAAACAGTCTACGCTTTGATCGTTCCCTGGAAGACCAGAAGTAGATTCCGATGCACATCTGGAGGGATTCTGTAATCTGTGGACTATCAGAGTGTTGATGAATCACAGAAATTGCATAGGGATTGAATACAACAGTCACCATGTGCACTCTCCTTCATGGGAGTAGTGTCTCAAACAGTCTACGCTTTGATCGTTCCCAGGAAGACCCCAAGTGGTTTCCGATGCACATCTGGAGGCATTCTGTAATCTGTGGACTATCAGAGTGTTGATGAAACACAGAAAATGCATCGGGAATGAATACAACATTCACCATGCGCACTTTCCTCCATGGAAGTAATGCCTGAAAGAGTCTACGCTTTGCTCGTTCTCTGGAAGACCAGTAGTACTTTCCGATGCACATCTGGAGACATTTTGTAATCTATGGACTATCAGAGTGTTGTTGAAACACAGAAATTTCATCGGGACTGAGTACAACAGTCACCATTCGCACTTTCCTCCATGGGAGTAATGTCTCAAACAGTCTACGCTATGATCGTTCCCTGGAAGACCAGTAGTAGTTTCCGATGCACATCTGAGGGCAATCTGTAATCTGTGGACTATCAGAGTGTTGATGAAACACAGCAATTGCAACGGGACTGAGTACAATAGTAACCATTTGCACTTTCCTCCATGGGAGTAATGTCTCAAACAGTCTACGATTTGATCGATCCCTGGAAGACCACTAGTAGTTTCCGATGCAAATCTGGAGGCATTCTATAATCTGTGGTCTATCAGACTGTTGATGATACACAGAAATTCCCTCGGGATTGAATACAACAGTCACCATGCGCACTCTCCTCCATGGGAGTAATGTCTCAAACAGTCTATGCTTTGATCGTTCCCTGGAAGACCAGTAGTAGTTTCCGATGCACATCTAGATGCAATCTGTAATCTGTGGACGATCAGAGTGTTGATCAAACACAGAAAATGCATCGGGATTGAATGCAACAGTCACCATGCACACTTTCCTCCATGGGAGTAATGTCTGAAACAGTCTACGATTTGATCGTTCCCTGGATGACCAGTAGTAATATCCGATGCAGATCTGGAGGCATTCTGTAATCTGTGGACTATCAGAGTATTAATGAAACACAGAAACTGCATCGGGATTAAATACAACAGTCACCATGCGCACTTTCCTGAATGGGAGTAATATCTCAATCAGTCTACGCTTTGATCGTTCCCTGGAAGACCAGAAGTAGTTTCCGATGCACATCTGGAGGGCTTCTGTAATCTGTGGACTATCAGAGTGTTGATGAAACACAGAAATTGCATAGGGATTGAATACAACTGTCACCATGTGCACTCTCCTTCATGGGAAAAATGTCTCAAACAGTCTACGATTTGATCGTTCCCAGGAAGACCCGAAGTAGTTTCCGATGCTCATCTGGAGGCATTCTGTAATCTGTGGACTATCAGAGTTTTGATGAAACACAGAAAACGCATGGGGAATGAATACAACAGTCACCATACGCACTTTCCTCCATAGGAGTAATGTCTCAAAGAGTTTACGATTTGATCGTTCCCTGGAAGACCAGTAATAGTTTCCGATGCACATCTGGAGGCATTCTATAATCTGTGGTCTATCAGACTTTTGATGAAACACAGAATTTGCTTCGGGATTTAATACTACAGTCACCATGCGCACTTTCCTCCCAGGAAGTAATGTCTCAAACAGTCCACGCCTTGATCGTTCCCTGGAAGACCAGTAGTACTTTCCGATGCACATTTGGAATCATTCTGTAATCTGTGGAATATCAGAGTGTTGATGAAACACTGCATTTGCATCGGGACTGAGTACAACAGTCACCATTCGCACTTTCCTCCTTGGGAGTAATGTCTGAAACAGTCTACGCTTTGATAGATCCCTGGAAGACCACTAGTAGTTTCAGATACACATCTGGAGGCATTCAATAATCTGTGGTCTATCAGACTGTTGATGAAACACAGAAGTTGCTTCGGGATTGAATACAACAGTCACCATGCGCACTCTCCTCCATGGGAGTAATGTCTCAAACAGTATACGCTTTGATCGTTCACTGCAAGACCAGTAGTAGTTTCCGATGCACATCTGGAGGCATTCTATAACCTGCGGACTATCAGACTGTTGATGAAACACAGTAATTGCATCGGGATTGAATACAACAGTCACCATGCACACTTTCCTCCATGGGAGTAATGTCTGAAACTGTCTACGATTTTATCGTTCCCAGGAAGACCAGTAGTAGTTTCCGATGCACATCTGGAGACAATCTGTAGTCTGTGGACTATCAGAGTGTTGATGAAACACAGAAATTGCATCAGGATTGAATACAACAGTCACCATGCACACATTCCTCCATGGGAGTAATGTCTCAAACAGTCTACGTTTTTGATCGTTCCCAGGAAGACCAGTAGTAGTTTCCGATGCACATCTGGAGGCAACCTGTAATCTGTGGACCTTCAAAGTGTTGACGAAACTCAGAAATTGCATCGGGATTAAATACAACATTCACCATGCGCACTTTCCTCCATGGGAATAATGTCTGAAACAGTCTACGCTTTGATCGTTCCACGGAAGACCCGTAGTAGTTTCCGATGCACATCTGGAGGCATTCTGTAATTTGTGGACCTTCAAAGTGTTGATGAAACACAGAAATTGCATCGGAATTGAATACAACTGTCACCATGCACACTTTCTTCCATGGGAGTAATTTCTCAAACAGTCTACGATTTGATAGATCCCTGGAAGACCACTAGTAGTTTCAGATACACATCTGGAGGCATTCTATAATCTGTGGTCTATCAGACTGTTTATGAGACACAGAAATTGCTTCGGGATTGAATACAACAGTCACCATGCGCACTCTCCTCCATGGGAGTAATGTCTCAAACAGTATACGCTTTGATCGTTCCCTGGAAGACCAGTAGTAGTTTCCGATGCACATCTGGAGGCATTCTGTAATCTGTGGCCTTCAAATTGCTGATGAAACACAGAAATTGCATCGGGATTGAATACAACAGTCACCATGCACACTTTCCTCCGTGGGAGTAATGTCTCAAACAGTCCACACCTTGATCGTTCCCTGGAAGACCAGTAGTACTTTCCGATGCACATTTGGAGGAATTCTGTAATCTGTGGACTATCAGAGTGTTGATGAAACACAGCATTTGCATCGGGACTGAGTACAACAGTCACCATTCGCACTTTCCTCCATGGGAGTAATTTCTGAAACAGTCTACGCTTTGATAGATCCCTGGAAGAACACTAGTAGTTTCAGATACACATCTGGAGGCATTCTATAAAATGTGGTCTATCAGACTGTTGATGAAACACAGAAATTGCTTCGGGATTGAATACAACAGTCACCATGCACACTCTCCTCCATGGGAGTAATGTCTCAAACAGTATACGCTTTGATCGTTCCCTGGAAGACCAGAAGTAGTTTACGATGCACATCTGGAGGAATTCTGTAATCTGTGGACTATCAGAGTGTTGATGAATCACAGAAATTGCATAGGGATTGAATACAACAGTCACCATGTGCACTCTCCTTCATGGGAGTAGTGTCTCAAACGGTCTACGCTTTGATCGTTCCCAGGAAGACCAGAAGTAGTTTCCGATGCACATATGGAGGCATTCTGTAATCTGTGGACTATCAGAGTGTTGATGAAACACAGAAAATGCATCGGGAATGAATACAACAGTCACCATGCGCACTTTCCTCCATAGGAGTAATGTCTCAAAGAGTTTACGCTTTGATCGTTCCCTGGAAGACCAGTAGTAGTTTCCGATGCACATCTGGAGGCAATCTGTTACCTGTGGACCTTCAAACTGTTGACGAAACACAGAAATTGCATCGGGATTGAATACAACAGTCACCATGCACACTTTCCTCCATGGGAGTAATGTCTCAAACAGTCCACTCCTTGATCGTTCCCTGGAAGACCAGTAGTACTTTCCGATGCACATTTGGAGGTATTCTGTAAACTGTGGACTATCAGAGTGTTGATGAAACACTGAAATTGCATCGCGATTGAATACAACAGTCACAATGAGCACTTACCTCCATGGGAGTAATGTCTCAAACAGTCTACGCTTTGATCGTTCCCTTTAAGACCAGTAGTAGTTTCTAGTGCACATCTGGAGGCAATCTGTAATCTGTGACCTTCAAAGTGTTGACGAAACTCAGAAATTGCATCGGGATTAAATACAACATTCACCATGCGCACTTCCCTCCATGGGAGTAATGTCTGAAACAGTCTACGCTTAGATCGTTCCCTGCACGACCCGTAGTAGTTTCCGATGCACATCTGGAGGCATTCTGTAATTTGTGGACCTTCAAAGTGTTGATGAAACACAGAAATTGCATTGGAATTGAATACAACTGTCACCATGCACACTTTCTTCCATGGGAGTAAATTCTCAAACAGTCTACGATTTGATAGATCCCTGGAAGACCACTAGTAGTTTCAGATACACATCTGGGGGCATTCTATAATCTGTGGTCTATCAGACTGTTGATGAAACACAGAAATTGCTTCGGGATTGAATACAACAGTCACCATGCGCACTCTCCTCCATGGGAGTAATGTCTCAAACAGTATACGCTTTGATCGTTCCCTGGAAGTCCAGTAGTAGTTTCCGATGCACATCTGGAGGCATTCTGTAATCTGTGGCCTTCAAATTGCTGATGAAACACAGAAATTGCATCGGGATTGAATACAACAGTCACCATGCGCACTCTCCTCAATGGGAGTAATATCTCAAACTGTCTACGCTTTGATCGTTCCCTGGAAGACCAGAAGTAGTTTACGATGCACATCTGGAGGGATTCTGTAATCTGTGGACTATCAGAGTGTTGATGAATCACAGAAATTGCATAGGGATTGAATAAAACAGTCACCATGTGCACTCTCCTTCATGGGAGTAGTGTCTCAAACAGTCTACGCTTTGATCGTTCCCAGGAAGACCAGAAGTAGTTTCCGATGCACATATGGAGGCATTCTGTAATCTGTGGACTATCAGAGTATTGATGAAACACAGAAAATGCATCGGGAATGAATACAACAGTCACCATGCGCACTTTCCTCCATAGGAGTAATGTCTCAAAGAGTTTACGCTTTGATCGTTCCCTGGAAGACCAGTAGTAGTTTCCGATGCACATCTGGAGGCAATCTGTTACCTGTGGACCTTCAAACTGTTGACGAAACACAGAAATTGCATCGGGATTGAATACAACAGTCACCATGCACACTTTCCTCCATGGGAGTAATGTCTCAAACAGTCCACGCCTTGATCGTTCCCTGGAAGACCAGTAGTACTTTCCGATGCACATTTGGAGGCATTCTGTAAACTGTGGACTATCAGAGTGTTGATGAAACACAGCATTTGCATCGGGACTGAGTACAACAGTCACCATTCGCACTTTCCTCCATGGGAGTAATGTCTGAAACAGTCTACGCTTTGATAGATCCCTGGAAGATCAGTAGTAGTTTCAGATACACATCTGGAGGCATTCTATAATCTGTGGTCTATCAGACTGTTGATGAAACACAGAAATTGCTTCGGGATTGAATACAACAGTCACCATGCGCACTCTCCTCCATGGGAGTAATGTCTCAAACAGTATACGCTTTGATCGTTCCCTGGAAGACCAGTAGTAGTTTCCGATGCACATCTGGAGGCAATCTGTTACCTGTGGACCTTCAAACTGTTGACGAAACACAGAAATTGCATCGGGATTGAATACAACAGTCACCATGCACACTTTCCTCCATGGGAGTAATGTCTCAAACAGTCCACGCCTTGATCGTTCCCTGGAAGACCAGTAGTACTTTCCGATGCACATTTGGAGGCATTCTGTAATCTGTGGACTATCAGAGTGTTGATGAAACACAGCATTTGCATCGGGACTGAGTACAACAGTCACCATTCGCACTTTCCTCCATGGGAGTAATGTCTGAAACAGTCTACGCTTTGATAGATCCCTGGAAGACCAGTAGTAGTTTCAGATACACATCTGGAGGCATTCTATAATCTGTGGTCTATCAGACTGTTGATGAAACACAGAAATTGCTTCGGGATTGAATACAACAGTCACCATGCGCACTCTCCTCCATGGGAGTAATGTCTCAAACAGTATACGCTTTGATCGTTCCCTGGAATACCAGTAGTAGTTTCCGATGCACATCTGGAGGCATTCTGTAATCTGTGGCCTTCAAATTGCTGATGAAACACAGAAATTGCATCGGGATTGAATACAACAGTCACCATGCGCACTTTCATGAATGGGAGTAATATCTCAAACAGTCTACGCTTTGATCGTTCCCTGGAAGACCAGAAGTAGATTCCGATGCACATCTGGAGGGATTCTGTAATCTGTGGACTATCAGAGTGTTGATGAATCACAGAAATTGCATAGGGATTGAATACAACAGTCACCATGTGCACTCTCCTTCATGGGAGTAGTGTCTCAAACAGTCTACGCTTTGATCGTTCCCAGGAAGACCCCAAGTGGTTTCCGATGCACATCTGGAGGCATTCTGTAATCTGTGGACTATCAGAGTGTTGATGAAACACAGAAAATGCATCGGGAATGAATACAACATTCACCATGCGCACTTTCCTCCATGGAAGTAATGCCTGAAAGAGTCTACGCTTTGCTCGTTCTCTGGAAGACCAGTAGTACTTTCCGATGCACATCTGGAGACATTTTGTAATCTATGGACTATCAGAGTGTTGTTGAAACACAGAAATTTCATCGGGACTGAGTACAACAGTCACCATTCGCACTTTCCTCCATGGGAGTAATGTCTCAAACAGTCTACGCTATGATCGTTCCCTGGAAGACCAGTAGTAGTTTCCGATGCACATCTGAGGGCAATCTGTAATCTGTGGACTATCAGAGTGTTGATGAAACACAGCAATTGCAACGGGACTGAGTACAATAGTAACCATTTGCACTTTCCTCCATGGGAGTAATGTCTCAAACAGTCTACGATTTGATCGATCCCTGGAAGACCACTAGTAGTTTCCGATGCAAATCTGGAGGCATTCTATAATCTGTGGTCTATCAGACTGTTGATGATACACAGAAATTCCCTCGGGATTGAATACAACAGTCACCATGCGCACTCTCCTCCATGGGAGTAATGTCTCAAACAGTCTATGCTTTGATCGTTCCCTGGAAGACCAGTAGTAGTTTCCGATGCACATCTAGATGCAATCTGTAATCTGTGGACGATCAGAGTGTTGATCAAACACAGAAAATGCATCGGGATTGAATGCAACAGTCACCATGCACACTTTCCTCCATGGGAGTAATGTCTGAAACAGTCTACGATTTGATCGTTCCCTGGATGACCAGTAGTAATATCCGATGCAGATCTGGAGGCATTCTGTAATCTGTGGACTATCAGAGTATTAATGAAACACAGAAACTGCATCGGGATTAAATACAACAGTCACCATGCGCACTTTCCTGAATGGGAGTAATATCTCAATCAGTCTACGCTTTGATCGTTCCCTGGAAGACCAGAAGTAGTTTCCGATGCACATCTGGAGGGCTTCTGTAATCTGTGGACTATCAGAGTGTTGATGAAACACAGAAATTGCATAGGGATTGAATACAACTGTCACCATGTGCACTCTCCTTCATGGGAAAAATGTCTCAAACAGTCTACGATTTGATCGTTCCCAGGAAGACCCGAAGTAGTTTCCGATGCTCATCTGGAGGCATTCTGTAATCTGTGGACTATCAGAGTTTTGATGAAACACAGAAAACGCATGGGGAATGAATACAACAGTCACCATACGCACTTTCCTCCATAGGAGTAATGTCTCAAAGAGTTTACGATTTGATCGTTCCCTGGAAGACCAGTAATAGTTTCCGATGCACATCTGGAGGCATTCTATAATCTGTGGTCTATCAGACTTTTGATGAAACACAGAATTTGCTTCGGGATTTAATACTACAGTCACCATGCGCACTTTCCTCCCAGGAAGTAATGTCTCAAACAGTCCACGCCTTGATCGTTCCCTGGAAGACCAGTAGTACTTTCCGATGCACATTTGGAATCATTCTGTAATCTGTGGAATATCAGAGTGTTGATGAAACACTGCATTTGCATCGGGACTGAGTACAACAGTCACCATTCGCACTTTCCTCCTTGGGAGTAATGTCTGAAACAGTCTACGCTTTGATAGATCCCTGGAAGACCACTAGTAGTTTCAGATACACATCTGGAGGCATTCTATAATCTGTGGTCTATCAGACTGTTGATGAAACACAGAAGTTGCTTCGGGATTGAATACAACAGTCACCATGCGCACTCTCCTCCATGGGAGTAATGTCTCAAACAGTATACGCTTTGATCGTTCACTGCAAGACCAGTAGTAGTTTCCGATGCACATCTGGAGGCATTCTATAACCTGCGGACTATCAGACTGTTGATGAAACACAGTAATTGCATCGGGATTGAATACAACAGTCACCATGCACACTTTCCTCCATGGGAGTAATGTCTGAAACTGTCTACGATTTTATCGTTCCCAGGAAGACCAGTAGTAGTTTCCGATGCACATCTGGAGACAATCTGTAGTCTGTGGACTATCAGAGTGTTGATGAAACACAGAAATTGCATCAGGATTGAATACAACAGTCACCATGCACACATTCCTCCATGGGAGTAATGTCTCAAACAGTCTACGTTTTTGATCGTTCCCAGGAAGACCAGTAGTAGTTTCCGATGCACATCTGGAGGCAACCTGTAATCTGTGGACCTTCAAAGTGTTGACGAAACTCAGAAATTGCATCGGGATTAAATACAACATTCACCATGCGCACTTTCCTCCATGGGAATAATGTCTGAAACAGTCTACGCTTTGATCGTTCCACGGAAGACCCGTAGTAGTTTCCGATGCACATCTGGAGGCATTCTGTAATTTGTGGACCTTCAAAGTGTTGATGAAACACAGAAATTGCATCGGAATTGAATACAACAGTCACCATGCACACTTTCCTCCATGGGAGTAATGTCTCAAACAGTCTACGATTTGATCGATCCCTGGAAGACCACTAGTAGTTTCCGATGCACATCTGGAGGCATTCTATAATCTGTGGACTATCAGAGTGATGAAGAAACACAAAACTTCCATCGGGAGTGAATACAACAGTCACAATGCGCACTTTCCTCCATGGGAGTAATGTGTCACACAGTCTACGCTTTGATCGTTCCCCAGAAGCCCAGTAGTAGTTCCCGATGCACATCTGGAGGCATTCTGTAATCTGTGGACTCTCAGAGTGTTGATGAAACACTGAAATTGCATCGCGATTGAATACAACAGTCACAATGAGCACTTACCTCCATGGGAGTAATGTCTCAAACAGTCTACGCTTTGATCGTTCCCTTTAAGACCAGTAGTAGTTTCCAGTGCACATCTGGAGGCAATCTGTAATCTGTGACCTTCAAAGTGTTGACGAAACTCAGAAATTGCATCGGGATTAAATACAACATTCACCATGCGCACTTTCCTCCATGGGAGTAATGTCTGAAACAGTCTACGCTTAGATCGTTCCCTGCACGACCCGTAGTAGTTTCCGATGCACATCTGGAGGCATTCTGTAATTTGTGGACCTTCAAAGTGTTGATGAAACACAGAAATTGCATCGGAATTGAATACAACTGTCACCATGCACACTTTCTTCCATGGGAGTAATTTCTCAAACAGTCTACGATTTGATAGATCCCTGGAAGACCACTAGTAGTTTCAGATACACATCTGGAGGCATTCTATAATCTGTGGTCTATCAGACTGTTTATGAGACACAGAAATTGCTTCGGGATTGAATACAACAGTCACCATGCGCACTCTCCTCCATGGGAGTAATGTCTCAAACAGTATACGCTTTGATCGTTCCCTGGAAGACCAGTAGTAGTTTCCGATGCACATCTGGAGGCATTCTGTAATCTGTGGCCTTCAAATTGCTGATGAAACACAGAAATTGCATCGGGATTGAATACAACAGTCACCATGCACACTTTCCTCCGTGGGAGTAATGTCTCAAACAGTCCACACCTTGATCGTTCCCTGGAAGACCAGTAGTACTTTCCGATGCACATTTGGAGGAATTCTGTAATCTGTGGACTATCAGAGTGTTGATGAAACACAGCATTTGCATCGGGACTGAGTACAACAGTCACCATTCGCACTTTCCTCCATGGGAGTAATTTCTGAAACAGTCTACGCTTTGATAGATCCCTGGAAGAACACTAGTAGTTTCAGATACACATCTGGAGGCATTCTATAAAATGTGGTCTATCAGACTGTTGATGAAACACAGAAATTGCTTCGGGATTGAATACAACAGTCACCATGCACACTCTCCTCCATGGGAGTAATGTCTCAAACAGTATACGCTTTGATCGTTCCCTGGAATACCAGTAGTAGTTTCCGATGCACATCTGGAGGCATTCTGTAATCTGTGGCCTTCAAATTGCTGATGAAACACAGAAATTGCATCGGGATTGAATACAACAGTCACCATGCGCACTTTCATGAATGGGAGTAATATCTCAAACAGTCTACGCTTTGATCGTTCCCTGGAAGACCAGAAGTAGATTCCGATGCACATCTGGAGGGATTCTGTAATCTGTGGACTATCAGAGTGTTGATGAATCACAGAAATTGCATAGGGATTGAATACAACAGTCACCATGTGCACTCTCCTTCATGGGAGTAGTGTCTCAAACAGTCTACGCTTTGATCGTTCCCAGGAAGACCCCAAGTGGTTTCCGATGCACATCTGGAGGCATTCTGTAATCTGTGGACTATCAGAGTGTTGATGAAACACAGAAAATGCATCGGGAATGAATACAACATTCACCATGCGCACTTTCCTCCATGGAAGTAATGCCTGAAAGAGTCTACGCTTTGCTCGTTCTCTGGAAGACCAGTAGTACTTTCCGATGCACATCTGGAGACATTTTGTAATCTATGGACTATCAGAGTGTTGTTGAAACACAGAAATTTCATCGGGACTGAGTACAACAGTCACCATTCGCACTTTCCTCCATGGGAGTAATGTCTCAAACAGTCTACGCTATGATCGTTCCCTGGAAGACCAGTAGTAGTTTCCGATGCACATCTGAGGGCAATCTGTAATCTGTGGACTATCAGAGTGTTGATGAAACACAGCAATTGCAACGGGACTGAGTACAATAGTAACCATTTGCACTTTCCTCCATGGGAGTAATGTCTCAAACAGTCTACGATTTGATCGATCCCTGGAAGACCACTAGTAGTTTCCGATGCAAATCTGGAGGCATTCTATAATCTGTGGTCTATCAGACTGTTGATGATACACAGAAATTCCCTCGGGATTGAATACAACAGTCACCATGCGCACTCTCCTCCATGGGAGTAATGTCTCAAACAGTCTATGCTTTGATCGTTCCCTGGAAGACCAGTAGTAGTTTCCGATGCACATCTAGATGCAATCTGTAATCTGTGGACGATCAGAGTGTTGATCAAACACAGAAAATGCATCGGGATTGAATGCAACAGTCACCATGCACACTTTCCTCCATGGGAGTAATGTCTGAAACAGTCTACGATTTGATCGTTCCCTGGATGACCAGTAGTAATATCCGATGCAGATCTGGAGGCATTCTGTAATCTGTGGACTATCAGAGTATTAATGAAACACAGAAACTGCATCGGGATTAAATACAACAGTCACCATGCGCACTTTCCTGAATGGGAGTAATATCTCAATCAGTCTACGCTTTGATCGTTCCCTGGAAGACCAGAAGTAGTTTCCGATGCACATCTGGAGGGCTTCTGTAATCTGTGGACTATCAGAGTGTTGATGAAACACAGAAATTGCATAGGGATTGAATACAACTGTCACCATGTGCACTCTCCTTCATGGGAAAAATGTCTCAAACAGTCTACGATTTGATCGTTCCCAGGAAGACCCGAAGTAGTTTCCGATGCTCATCTGGAGGCATTCTGTAATCTGTGGACTATCAGAGTTTTGATGAAACACAGAAAACGCATGGGGAATGAATACAACAGTCACCATACGCACTTTCCTCCATAGGAGTAATGTCTCAAAGAGTTTACGATTTGATCGTTCCCTGGAAGACCAGTAATAGTTTCCGATGCACATCTGGAGGCATTCTATAATCTGTGGTCTATCAGACTTTTGATGAAACACAGAATTTGCTTCGGGATTTAATACTACAGTCACCATGCGCACTTTCCTCCCAGGAAGTAATGTCTCAAACAGTCCACGCCTTGATCGTTCCCTGGAAGACCAGTAGTACTTTCCGATGCACATTTGGAATCATTCTGTAATCTGTGGAATATCAGAGTGTTGATGAAACACTGCATTTGCATCGGGACTGAGTACAACAGTCACCATTCGCACTTTCCTCCTTGGGAGTAATGTCTGAAACAGTCTACGCTTTGATAGATCCCTGGAAGACCACTAGTAGTTTCAGATACACATCTGGAGGCATTCTATAATCTGTGGTCTATCAGACTGTTGATGAAACACAGAAGTTGCTTCGGGATTGAATACAACAGTCACCATGCGCACTCTCCTCCATGGGAGTAATGTCTCAAACAGTATACGCTTTGATCGTTCACTGCAAGACCAGTAGTAGTTTCCGATGCACATCTGGAGGCATTCTATAACCTGCGGACTATCAGACTGTTGATGAAACACAGTAATTGCATCGGGATTGAATACAACAGTCACCATGCACACTTTCCTCCATGGGAGTAATGTCTGAAACTGTCTACGATTTTATCGTTCCCAGGAAGACCAGTAGTAGTTTCCGATGCACATCTGGAGACAATCTGTAGTCTGTGGACTATCAGAGTGTTGATGAAACACAGAAATTGCATCAGGATTGAATACAACAGTCACCATGCACACATTCCTCCATGGGAGTAATGTCTCAAACAGTCTACGTTTTTGATCGTTCCCAGGAAGACCAGTAGTAGTTTCCGATGCACATCTGGAGGCAACCTGTAATCTGTGGACCTTCAAAGTGTTGACGAAACTCAGAAATTGCATCGGGATTAAATACAACATTCACCATGCGCACTTTCCTCCATGGGAATAATGTCTGAAACAGTCTACGCTTTGATCGTTCCACGGAAGACCCGTAGTAGTTTCCGATGCACATCTGGAGGCATTCTGTAATTTGTGGACCTTCAAAGTGTTGATGAAACACAGAAATTGCATCGGAATTGAATACAACAGTCACCATGC
The DNA here is from genome assembly GCF_023897955.1 of Schistocerca gregaria. Taxonomy (NCBI): domain Eukaryota; kingdom Metazoa; phylum Arthropoda; class Insecta; order Orthoptera; family Acrididae; genus Schistocerca; species Schistocerca gregaria. The sequence goes on along the minus strand of NW_026061764.1, from coordinate 2,527,238 downwards.
ACACTTTCCTCCATGGGAGTAATGTCTCAAACAGTCTACGATTTGATCGATCCCTGGAAGACCACTAGTAGTTTCCGATGCACATCTGGAGGCATTCTATAATCTGTGGACTATCAGAGTGATGAAGAAACACAAAACTTCCATCGGGAGTGAATACAACAGTCACAATGCGCACTTTCCTCCATGGGAGTAATGTGTCACACAGTCTACGCTTTGATCGTTCCCCAGAAGCCCAGTAGTAGTTCCCGATGCACATCTGGAGGCATTCTGTAATCTGTGGACTCTCAGAGTGTTGATGAAACACTGAAATTGCATCGCGATTGAATACAACAGTCACAATGAGCACTTACCTCCATGGGAGTAATGTCTCAAACAGTCTACGCTTTGATCGTTCCCTTTAAGACCAGTAGTAGTTTCCAGTGCACATCTGGAGGCAATCTGTAATCTGTGACCTTCAAAGTGTTGACGAAACTCAGAAATTGCATCGGGATTAAATACAACATTCACCATGCGCACTTTCCTCCATGGGAGTAATGTCTGAAACAGTCTACGCTTAGATCGTTCCCTGCACGACCCGTAGTAGTTTCCGATGCACATCTGGAGGCATTCTGTAATTTGTGGACCTTCAAAGTGTTGATGAAACACAGAAATTGCATCGGAATTGAATACAACTGTCACCATGCACACTTTCTTCCATGGGAGTAATTTCTCAAACAGTCTACGATTTGATAGATCCCTGGAAGACCACTAGTAGTTTCAGATACACATCTGGAGGCATTCTATAATCTGTGGTCTATCAGACTGTTTATGAGACACAGAAATTGCTTCGGGATTGAATACAACAGTCACCATGCGCACTCTCCTCCATGGGAGTAATGTCTCAAACAGTATACGCTTTGATCGTTCCCTGGAAGACCAGTAGTAGTTTCCGATGCACATCTGGAGGCATTCTGTAATCTGTGGCCTTCAAATTGCTGATGAAACACAGAAATTGCATCGGGATTGAATACAACAGTCACCATGCACACTTTCCTCCGTGGGAGTAATGTCTCAAACAGTCCACACCTTGATCGTTCCCTGGAAGACCAGTAGTACTTTCCGATGCACATTTGGAGGAATTCTGTAATCTGTGGACTATCAGAGTGTTGATGAAACACAGCATTTGCATCGGGACTGAGTACAACAGTCACCATTCGCACTTTCCTCCATGGGAGTAATTTCTGAAACAGTCTACGCTTTGATAGATCCCTGGAAGAACACTAGTAGTTTCAGATACACATCTGGAGGCATTCTATAAAATGTGGTCTATCAGACTGTTGATGAAACACAGAAATTGCTTCGGGATTGAATACAACAGTCACCATGCACACTCTCCTCCATGGGAGTAATGTCTCAAACAGTATACGCTTTGATCGTTCCCTGGAAGACCAGAAGTAGTTTACGATGCACATCTGGAGGAATTCTGTAATCTGTGGACTATCAGAGTGTTGATGAAACACAGAAAATGCATCGGGAATGAATACAACAGTCACCATGCGCACTTTCCTCCATAGGAGTAATGTCTCAAAGAGTTTACGCTTTGATCGTTCCCTGGAAGACCAGTAGTAGTTTCCGATGCACATCTGGAGGCAATCTGTTACCTGTGGACCTTCAAACTGTTGACGAAACACAGAAATTGCATCGGGATTGAATACAACAGTCACCATGCACACTTTCCTCCATGGGAGTAATGTCTCAAACAGTCCACGCCTTGATCGTTCCCTGGAAGACCAGTAGTACCTTCCGATGCACATTTGGAGGCATTCTGTAATCTGTGGACTATCAGAGTGTTGATGAAACACAGCATTTGCATCGGGACTGAGTACAACAGTCACCATTCGCACTTTCCTCCATGGGAGTAATGTCTGAAACAGTCTACGCTTTGATAGATCCCTGGAAGACCACTAGTAGTTTCAGATACACATCTGGAGGCATTCTATAATCTGTGGTCTATCAGACTGTTGATGAAACAGAGAAATTGCTTCGGGATTGAATACAACAGTCACCATGCGCACTCTCCTCCATGGGAGTTATGTCTCAAACAGTATACGCTTTGATCGTTCCCTGGAAGACCAGTAATAGTTTCCGATGCACATCTGGAGGCATTCTGTAATCTGTGGCCTTCACATTGCTGATGAAACACAGAAATTGCATCGGGATTGAATACAACAGTCACCATGCGCACTTTCATGAATGGGAGTAATATCTCAAACAGTCTACGCTTTGATCGTTCCCTGGAAGACCAGAAGTAGTTTCCGATGCACATCTGGAGGGATTCTGTAATCTGTGGACTATCAGAGTGTTGATGAATCACAGAAATTGCATAGGGATTGAATACAACAGTCACCATGTGCACTCTCCTTCATGGGAGTAGTGTCTCAAACAGTCTACGCTTTGATCGTTCCCAGGAAGACCAGTAGTAGTTTCCGATGCACATCTGGAGGCAATCTGTTACCTGTGGACCTTCAAACTGTTGACGAAACACAGATATTGCATCGCGATTAAATACAACATTCACCATGCGCACTTTCCTCCATGGGAGTAATGCCTGAAAGAGTCTACGCTTTGCTCGTTCTCTGGAAGACCAGTAGTACTTTCCGATGCACATCTGGAGACATTCTGTAATCTATGGACTATCAGAGTGTTGATGAAACACAGAAATTTCATCGGGACTGAGTACAACAGTCACCATTCGCACTTTCCTCCATGGGAGTAATGTCTCAAACAGTCTACGCTATGATCGTTCCCTGGAAGACCAGTAGTAGTTTCCGATGCACATCTGAGGGCAATCTGTAATCTGTGGACTATCAGAGTGTTGATGAAACACAGCAATTGCAACGGGACTGAGTACAATAGTAACCATTTGCACTTTCCTCCATGGGAGTAATGTCTCAAACAGTCTACGCTTTGATCGATCCCTGGAAGACCACTAGTAGTTTCCGATGCAAATCTGGAGGCATTCTATAATCTGTGGTCTATCAGACTGTTGATGATACACAGAAATTGCCTCGGGATTGAATACAACAGTCACCATGCGCACTCTCCTCCATGGGAGTAATGTCTCAAACAGTCTATGCTTTGATCGTTCCCTGGAAGACCAGTAGTAGTTTCCGATGCACATCTGGATGCAGTCTGTAATCTGTGGACGATCAGAGTGTTGATCAAACACAGAAATTGCATCGGGATTGAATGCAACAGTCACCATGCACACTTTCCTCCATGGGAGTAATGTCTGAAACAGTCTACGATTTGATCGTTCCCTGGATGACCAGTAGTAATATCCGATGCAGATCTGGAGGCATTCTGTAATCTGTGGACTATCAGAGTATTAATGAAACACAGAAACTGCATCGGGATTAAATACAACAGTCACCATGCGCACTTTCCTGAATGGGAGTAATATCTCAATCAGTCTACGCTTTGATCGTTCCCTGGAAGACCAGAAGTAGCTTCCGATGCACATCTGGAGGGCTTCTGTAATCTGTGGACTATCAGAGTGTTGATGAAACACAGAAATTGCATAGGGATTGAATACAACAGTCTCCATGTGCACTCTCCTTCATGGGAAAAATGTCTCAAACAGTCTACGATTTGATCGTTCCCAGGAAGACCCGAAGTAGTTTCCGATGCACATCTGGAGGCATTCTGTAATCTATGGACTATCAGAGTGTTGATGAAACACAGAATTTGCATCGGGATTGAATACAACAGTCACCATGCGCACTTTCCTCCCTGGAAGTAATGTCTCAAACAGTCCACGCCTTGATCGTTCCCTGGAAGACCAGTAGTACTTTCCGATGCACATTTGGAATCATTCTGTAATCTGTGGAATATCAGAGTGTTGATGAAACACTGCATTTGCATCGGGACTGAGTACAACAGTCACCATTCGCACTTTCCTCCTTGGGAGTAATGTCTGAAACAGTCTACGCTTTGATAGATCCCTGGAAGACCACTAGTAGTTTCAGATACACATCTGGAGGCATTCTATAATCTGTGGTCTATCAGACTGTTGATGAAACACAGAAGTTGCTTCGGGATTGAATACAACAGTCACCAAGCGCAGTCTCCTCCATGGGAGTAATGTCTCAAACAGTATACGCTTTGATCGTTCACTGCAAGACCAGTAGTAGTTTCCGATGCACATCTGGAGGCATTCTATAACCTGCGGACTATCAGACTGTTGATGAAACACAGAAATTGCATCGGGATTGAATACAACAGTCACCAAGCACACTTTCCTCCATGGGAGTAATGTCTGAAACTGTCTACGCTTTTATCGTTCCCAGGAAGACCAGTAGTAGTTTCCGATGCACATCTGGAGACAATCTGTAGTCTGTGGACTATCAGAGTGTTGATGAAACACAGAAATTGCATCAGGATTGAATACAACAGTCACCATGCACACTTTCCTCCATGGGAGTAATGTCTCAAACAGTCTACGTTTTTGATCGTTCCCAGGAAGACCAGTAGTAGTTTCCGATGCACATCTGGAGGCAATCTGTATTCTGTTAACTATCAGATTGTTGATGAAACACAGAAATTGCATCGGGATTGAATACAACAGTCACCATGCCCACTTTCCTCCATGGGAGTAATGTCTCAAACAGTCCACGCTTTGATCGTTCCCAGGAAGACCAGTAGTAGTTTCCGATGCACATCTGGATGCATTCTGTAATTTGTGGACCTTCAAAGTGTTGATGAAACACAGAAATTGCATAGGGATTGAGTACAACAGTCACCATGCGCACTTTCCTCCATGGGAGTAATGTCTCAAACAGTCTACATTTTTGATCGTTCCCAGGAAGACCAGTAGTAGTTTCCGATGCACATCTGGAGTCATTCTACAAAGTGTGACCTATCAGACTGTTGATGAAACACAGAAATTGCATATGGATTGAATACAACAGTTACGATGCACACTTTCCTCCATGGGAGTAATGTCTCAAACAGTCTACGCTTTGATCGTTCACTGCAAGACCAGTAGTAGTTTTCGATGCACATCTGGAGGCATTCTGAAATCTGTGGACCTCCAAAGTGTTGATGAAACACAGAAATTTCATCGGATTGAATACAACAGTCACCATGCACACTTTCCTCCATGGGTGTAATGTCTGCAACAGTCGACGCTTTCATCGTTCCCAGGAAGCCAGTTGTAGTTTACGATGCACATCTGTAGACAATCTGTAATCTGTGGACTATCAGTGTGTTGATGAAACACTGAAATTTTGCATCGGGATTGAATACAACTGTCTACATTACCACTTTCCTCCATGGGAGTAATGTCTGAAAAAGTCTACGCTTTGATCGTTCCCAGGAAGACCAGTAGTAGTTTCCGATGAACATGTGGAGACAATCTTTAATCTGTGGACTATCAGTGTGTTGATGAAACACTGAAATTGCATCGGGATTGAATACAACTGTCAACATTACCACTTTCCTCCATGGGAGTAATGTCTGAAAAAGTCTACGCTTTGATCGTTCCCAGGAAGACCAGTAGTAGTTTCCGATGCACATCTGGAGGCATTCTGTAATTTGTGGACCTTCAAAGTGTTGATGAAACACAGAAATTGCATAGGGATTGAATACAACAGTCACCATGCGCATTTTCTTCCATGAGAGTAATATCTCAAACAGTCTACGCTTTGATCGCTCCCATTAAGACCAGTAGTAGTTTCCGATGCACATCTGGATGCAATCTGTAATCTGTGGACTATAAGAGTATTGATGAAACACAGATATTGCATCGGGATTGAATACAACAGTCACCATGAGCACTTTCCTGAATGGGAGTAATGTCTCAGACAGTCTACGCTTTCATCGTTCCCTGGAAGACCAGTAGTAGTTTCCGATGCACATCTGGAGGCATTCTGTACTCTGTGGGTCTTCATAGTGTTGATGAAACCCAGAAATTGCATCGGGATTGAATACAACAATCACCATGCGCACTTTCCTCCATGGGAGTAATGTCTCAAACAGTCCACGCTTTGATCGTTCCCTTTAAGACCAGTAGTACTTTCGGATGCACATTTGGAGTCGATCTGTAATCTGTGGACTATCAGAGTGTTGATGAAACACAGATAATTCATCGGGATTGAGTACAACAGTCACCATTCGCACTTTCCTCCATGGGAGTAATGTCTCAAACAGTCTACGCTTTGATCGTTCCTTGGAAGACCAGTAGTAGTTTCTGATGCACATCTGGAGGCATTCTGTACTCTGTGGACCTTCAAAGTGTTGATGAAACACAGAATATGTATCGGGAGTGAGTACGACAGTCACCATCCACACGTTCCTCCATGGGAGTAATGACTCAAACAGTCTACGCTTTGATCGTTCCCATTAAGACCAGTAGTAGTTTCCGATGCACATCTGGAGGCATTCTGTAGTTTGTGGACCATCAAAGTGTTGATGAAACACAGAAATTGCATCAGGACTGAGTACAACAGTCACCATGCGCACTCTCCTCCATGGGAGTAATGTCTGAAACAGTCTACGCTTTGATCGTTCCCCGGAAGTCCAGTAGTAGTTTCCGATGCACAAATGGAAGCATTCTGTAATCTGTGGACTATCAGAGTATTGATGAAACACAGAAATTGCATCGGGATTGAATACAACAGTCACCATGCGCACTTTCCTGAATGGGAGTAATATCTCAAACAGTCTACGCTTTGATTGTTCCGAGGAAGACCAGTAGTAGTTTCCGATGCACTGCTGGTGGCATTCTGTAATCTGTGGACCTTCAAAGTGTTGACGAAACTCAGAAATTAGATTGCGATTAAATACAACATTCACCATGCGCACTTTCCTCCACGGGAGTAATGTCTCAAACAGTCGACGCTTTGACCGTTCCGTGGAAGACCAGTAGTAGTTTCCGTTGCACTGCTGGTGGCATTCTGTAATCTGTGGACTATCAGAGTGCTGATGAAACACAAAAATTCCATCAGGAGTGAATACAACAGTCACATGCGCACTTTCCTCCATAGGAGTAATGTCAAACAGTCTACGCTTTGATCGTTCCCTGGAAAACCAGTAGTAGTTTCTGATGCACATCTGGAGGCAATCTGTAATCTGTGGACCTTCAAAGTGTTGACGAAACTCAGAAATTGTATTGCGATTAAATACAACATTCACCATGCGCACTTTCCTCCATGGGAGTAATGTCTCGAACAGTCTACGCTTTGATCGTTCCCTGGAAGACCAGTAGTAGTTTCCGATGCACATCTGGAGGCAACCTGTAATCTGTGGACCTTCAAAGTGTTGACGAAACTCAGAAATTGCATCGGGATTAAATACAACATTCACCATGCGCACTTTCCTCCATGGGAATAATGTCTGAAACAGTCTACGCTTTGATCGTTCCACGGAAGACCCGTAGTAGTTTCCGATGCACATCTGGAGGCATTCTGTAATTTGTGGACCTTCAAAGTGTTGATGAAACACAGAAAATGCATTGGGATTGAATACAACAGTCACCATGCGCACTTTCCTGAATGGGAGTAATATCTCAAACAGTCTACGCTTTGATCGTTCCCTGGAAGACCAGAATTAGTTTCCGATGCACATCTGGAGGGATTCTGTAATCTGCGAACTATCAGAGTGTTGATGAAACACAGAAATTGCATCGGGATTGAATACAACAGTCACCATGCGCACTTTCCTCCATGGGAGTAATGCCTGAAAGAGTCTACGCTTTGCTCGTTCCCTGGAAGACCAGTAGTACTTTCCGATGCACATCTGGAGACATTCTGTAATCTATGGACTATCAGAGTGTTGATGAAACACAGAAATTGCATCGGGACTGAGTACAACAGTCACCATTCGCACTTTCCTCCATGGGAGTAATGTCTCAAACAGTCTACGCTATGATCGTTCCCTGGAAGACCAGTAGTAGTTTCCGATGCACATCTGAGGGCAATCTCTAATCTGTGGACTATCAGAGTGTTGATGAAACACAGCAATTGCAACGGGACTGAGTACAACAGTAACCATTTGCACTTTCCTCCATGGGAGTAATGTCTCAAACAGTCTACGCTTTGATCGATCCCTGGAAGACCACTAGTAGTTTCCGATGCAAATCTGGAGGCATTCTATAATCTGTGGTCTATCAGACTGTTGATGATACACAGAAATACCCTCGGGATTGAATACAACAGTCACCAAGCACACTCTCCTCCATGGGAGTAATGTCTCAAACAGTCTATGCTTTGATCGTTCCCTGGAAGACCAGTAGTAGTTTCCGATGCACATCTGGATGCAGTCTGTAATCTGTGGACGATCAGAGTGTTGATCAAACACAGAAATTGCATCGGGATTGAATGCAACAGTCACCATGCACACTTTCCTCCATGGGAGTAATGTCTGAAACAGTCTACGATTTGATCGTTCCCTGGATGACCAGTAGTAATATCCGATGCAGATCTGGAGGCATTCTGTAATCTGTGGACTATCAGAGTATTAATGAAACACAGAAACTGCATCGGGATTAAATACAACAGTCACCATGCGCACTTTCCTGAATGGGAGTAATATCTCAATCAGTCTACGCTTTGATCGTTCCCTGGAAGACCAGAAGTAGTTTCCGATGCACATCTGGAGGGCTTCTGTAATCTGTGGACTATCAGAGTGTTGATGAAACACAGAAATTGCATAGGGATTCAATACAACAGTCACCATGTGCACTCTCCTTCATGGGAAAAATGTCTCAAACAGTCTACGATTTGATCGTTCCCAGGAAGACCCGAAGTAGTTTCCGATGCTCATCTGGAGGCATTCTGTAATCTGTGGACTATCAGAGTGTTGATGAAACACAGAAAACGCATGGGGAATGAATACAACAGTCACCATACGCACTTTCCTCCATAGGAGTAATGTCTCAAAGAGTTTACGATTTGATCGTTCCCTGGAAGACCAGTAATAGTTTCCGATGCACATCTGGAGGCATTCTATAATCTGTGGTCTATCAGACTTTTGATGAAACACAGAAATTGCTTCGGGATTGAATACTACAGTCACCATGCGCACTTTCCTCCCTGGAAGTAATGTCTCAAACAGTCCACCCCTTGATCGTTCCCTGGAAGACCAGTAGTAGTTTCCGATACACATCTGAAGGCATTCTGTAATTTGTGGACCTTCAAAGTGTTGATGAAACACAGAAATTGCACGCGGATTGAATACAACAGTCACCATGCACACTTTCCTCCATGGGAGTAATGTCTCAAACAGTCTACGTTTTTGATCGTTCCCAGGAAGACCAGTAGTAGTTTCCGATGCACATCTGGAGGCAATCTTTAATCTGTGGACTATCAGAGTGTTGATGAAACCGCGAAATCGCATCGGGATTGAATACAACAGTCAACATGCGCACTTTCCTCAATGTGAGTAATGCCTCAAACAGTCCACGCTTTCATGGTTCCCTTTAAGACCAGTAGTACTTTCCGATGCACATTTGGAGGCGATCTGTAATCTGTGGACTATCAGAGTGTTGATGAAACACAGATAATGCATTGGGGTTGAGTACAACAGTCACTATTCGCACTTTCCTCCACGGGAGTAATGTCTCAAACAGTCTACGCTTTGATCGTTCCCTGGAAGACCAATAGTAGTTTCCGATGCACATCTGGAGTCATTCTACAAACTGTGACCTATCAGACTGTTGATGAAACACAGAAATTGCATATGGATTGAATACAACAGTTACGATGCACACTTTCCTCCATGGGAGTAATGTCTCAAACAGTCTACGCTTTGATCGTTCACTGCAAGACCAGTAGTAGTTTTCCATGCACATCTGGAGGCATTCTGAAATCTGTGGACCTCCAAAGTGTTGATGAAACACAGAAATTTCATCGGATTGAATACAACAGTCACCATGCACACTTTCCTCCATGGGAGTAATGTCTGCAACAGTCGACGCTTTCATCGTTCCCAGGAAGCCAGTTGTAGTTTACGATGCACATCTGTAGACAATCTGTAATCTGTGGACTATCAGTGTGTTGATGAAACACTGAAATTTTGCATCGGGATTGAATACAACTGTCTACATTACCACTTTCCTCCATGGGAGTAATGTCTGAAAAAGTCTACGCTTTGATCGTTCCCAGGAAGACCAGTAGTAGTTTCCGATGAACATGTGGAGACAATCTTTAATCTGTGGACTATCAGTGTGTTGATGAAACACTGAAATTGCATCGGGATTGAATACAACTGTCAACATTACCACTTTCCTCCACGGGAGTAATGTCTGAAAAAGTCTACGCTTTGATCGTTCCCAGGAAGACCAGTAGTAGTTTCCGATGCACATCTGGAGGCATTCTGTAATTTGTGGACCTTCAAAGTGTTGATAAAACACAGAAATTGCATAGGGATTGAATACAACAGTCACCATGCGCATTTTCTTCCATGAGAGTAATATCTCAAACAGTCTACGCTTTGATCGCTCCCATTAAGACCAGTAGTAGTTTCCGATGCACATCTGGATGCAATCTGTAATCTGTGGACTATAAGAGTATTGATGAAACACAGATATTGCATCGGGATTGAATACAACAGTCACCATGAGCACTTTCCTGAATGGGAGTAATGTCTCAGACAGTCTACGCTTTCATCGTTCCCTGCAAGACCAGTAGTGGTTTCCGATGCACATCTGGAGGCATTCTGTACTCTGTGGGTCTTCATAGTGTTGATGAAACCCAGAAATTGCATCGGGATTGAATACAACAATCACCATGCGCACTTTCCTCCATGGGAGTAATGTCTCAAACAGTCCACGCTTTGATCGTTCCCTTTAAGACCAGTAGAACTTTCGGATGCACATTTGGAGTCGATCTGTAATCTGTGGACTATCAGAGTGTTGATGAAACACAGATAATTCATCGGGATTGAGTACAACAGTCACCATTCGCACTTTCCTCCATGGGAGTAATGTCTCAAACAGTCTACGCTTTGATCGTTCCTTGGAAGACCAGTAGTAGTTTCTGATGCACATCTGGAGGCATTCTGTACTCTGTGGACCTTCAAAGTGTTGATGAAACACAGAATATGTATCGGGAGTGAGTACGACAGTCACCATCCACATGTTCCTCCATGGGAGTAATGACTCAGACAGTCTACGCTTTGATCGTTCCCTGCAAGACCAGTAGTAGTTTTCGATGCACATCTGGAGGCATTCTGTAATCTGTAGCACTTCAAAGTGTTGATGAAACACAGAAATTGCATCGGATTGAATACAACAGTCACCATGCAGACTTTCCTCCATGGGAGTAATGTCTGAAACAGTCTACGCTTTGATCGTTCCCATTAAGACCAGTAGTAGTTTCCGATGCACATCTGGAGGCATTCTGTAGTTTGTGGACCATCAAAGTGTTGATGAAACACAGAAATTGCATCGGGACTGAGTACAGCAGTCACCATGCGCACTCTCCTCCATGGGAGTAATGTCTGAAACAGTCTACGCTTTGATCGTTCCCCGGAAGTCCAGTAGTAGTTTCCGATGCACAAATGGAAGCATTCTGTAATCTGTGGACTATCAGAGTATTGATGAAACACAGAAATTGCATCGGGATTGAATACAACAGTCACCATGCGCACTTTCCTGAATGGGAGTAATATCTCAAACAGTCTACGCTTTGATTGTTCCGTGGAAGACCAGTAGTAGTTTCCGATGCACTGCTGGTGACATTCTGTAATCTGTGGACCTTCAAAGTGTTGACGAAACTCAGAAATTGGATTGCGATTAAATACAACATTCACCATGCGCACTTTCCTCCACGGGAGTAATGTCTCAAACAGTCTACGCTTTGATCGTTCCACGGAAGACCCGTAGTAGTTTCCGATGCACATCTGGAGGCATTCTGTAATTTGTGGACCTTCAAAGTGTTGATGAAACACAGAAAATGCATCGGGATTGAATGCAACAGTCACAATGCGCACTTTCCTGAATGGGAGTAATATCTCAAACAGTCTACGCTTTGATCGTTCCCTGGAAGACCAGAAGTAGTTTCCGATGCACATCTGGAGGGATTCTGTAATCTGCGAACTATCAGAGTGTTGATGAAACACAGAAATTGCATCGGGATTGAATACAACAGTCACCATGCGCACTTTCCTCCATGGGAGTAATGCCTGAAAGAGTCTACGCTTTGCTCGTTCCCTGGAAGACCAGTAGTACTTTCCGATGCACATCTGGAGACATTCTGTAATCTATGGACTATCAGAGTGTTGATGAAACACAGAAATTGCATCGGGAATGAGTACAACAGTCACCATTCGCACTTTCCTCCATGGGAGTAATGTCTCAAACAGTCTACGCTATGATCGTTCCCTGGAAGACCAGTAGTAGTTTCCGATGCACATCTGAGGGCAATCTCTAATCTGTGGACTATCAGAGTGTTGATGAAACACAGCAATTGCAACGGGACTGAGTACAATAGTAACCATTTGCACTTTCCTCCATGGGAGTAATGTCTCAAACAGTCTACGATTTGATCGATCCCTGGAAGACCACTAGTAGTTTCCGATGCAAATCTGGAGGCATTCTATAATCTGTGGTCTATCAGACTGTTGATGATACACAGAAATTCCCTCGGGATTGAATACAACAGTCACCATGCGCACTCTCCTCCATGGGAGTAATGTCTCAAACAGTCTATGCTTTGATCGTTCCCTGGAAGACCAGTAGTAGTTTCCGATGCACATCTAGATGCAATCTGTAATCTGTGGACGATCAGAGTGTTGATCAAACACAGAAAATGCATCGGGATTGAATGCAACAGTCACCATGCACACTTTCCTCCATGGGAGTAATGTCTGAAACAGTCTACGATTTGATCGTTCCCTGGATGACCAGTAGTAATATCCGATGCAGATCTGGAGGCATTCTGTAATCTGTGGACTATCAGAGTATTAATGAAACACAGAAACTGCATCGGGATTAAATACAACAGTCACCATGCGCACTTTCCTGAATGGGAGTAATATCTCAATCAGTCTACGCTTTGATCGTTCCCTGGAAGACCAGAAGTAGTTTCCGATGCACATCTGGAGGGCTTCTGTAATCTGTGGACTATCAGAGTGTTGATGAAACACAGAAATTGCATAGGGATTGAATACAACTGTCACCATGTGCACTCTCCTTCATGGGAAAAATGTCTCAAACAGTCTACGATTTGATCGTTCCCAGGAAGACCCGAAGTAGTTTGCGATGCTCATCTGGAGGCATTCTGTAATCTGTGGACTATCAGAGTGTTGATGAAACACAGAAAACGCATGGGGAATGAATACAACAGTCACCATACGCACTTTCCTCCATAGGAGTAATGTCTCAAAGAGTTTACGATTTGATCGTTCCCTGGAAGACCAGTAATAGTTTCCGATGCACATCTGGAGGCATTCTATAATCTGTGGTCTATCAGACTTTTGATGAAACACAGAATTTGCTTCGGGATTTAATACTACAGTCACCATGCGCACTTTCCTCCCAGGAAGTAATGTCTCAAACAGTCCACGCCTTGATCGTTCCCTGGAAGACCAGTAGTACTTTCCGATGCACATTTGGAATCAATCTGTAATCTGTGGAATATCAGAGTGTTGATGAAACACTGCATTTGCATCGGGACTGAGTACAACAGTCACCATTCGCACTTTCCTCCTTGGGAGTAATGTCTGAAACAGTCTACGCTTTGATAGATCCCTGGAAGACCACTAGTAGTTTCAGATACACATCTGGAGGCATTCTATAATCTGTGGTCTATCAGACTGTTGATGAAACACAGAAGTTGCTTCGGGATTGAATACAACAGTCACCATGCGCACTCTCCTCCATGGGAGTAATGTCTCAAACAGTATACGCTTTGATCGTTCACTGCAAGACCAGTAGTAGTTTCCGATGCACATCTGGAGGCATTCTATAACCTGCGGACTATCAGACTGTTGATGAAACACAGTAATTGCATCGGGATTGAATACAACAGTCACCATGCACACTTTCCTCCATGGGAGTAATGTCTGAAACTGTCTACGATTTTATCGTTCCCAGGAAGACCAGTAGTAGTTTCCGATGCACATCTGGAGACAATCTGTAGTCTGTGGACTATCAGAGTGTTGATGAAACACAGAAATTGCATCAGGATTGAATACAACAGTCACCATGCACACATTCCTCCATGGGAGTAATGTCTCAAACAGTCTACGTTTTTGATCGTTCCCAGGAAGACCAGTAGTAGTTTCCGATGCACATCTGGAGGCAACCTGTAATCTGTGGACCTTCAAAGTGTTGACGAAACTCAGAAATTGCATCGGGATTAAATACAACATTCACCATGCGCACTTTCCTCCATGGGAATAATGTCTGAAACAGTCTACGCTTTGATCGTTCCACGGAAGACCCGTAGTAGTTTCCGATGCACATCTGGAGGCATTCTGTAATTTGTGGACCTTCAAAGTGTTGATGAAACACAGAAATTGCATCGGAATTGAATACAACAGTCACCATGCACACTTTCCTCCATGGGAGTAATGTCTCAAACAGTCTACGATTTGATCGATCCCTGGAAGACCACTAGTAGTTTCCGATGCACATCTGGAGGCATTCTATAATCTGTGGACTATCAGAGTGTTGAAGAAACACAAAACTTCCATCGGGAGTGAATACAACAGTCACAATGCGCACTTTCCTCCATGGGAGTAATGTGTCACACAGTCTACGCTTTGATCGTTCCCCAGAAGCCCAGTAGTAGTTCCCGATGCACATCTGGAGGCATTCTGTAATCTGTGGACTCTCAGAGTGTTGATGAAACACTGAAATTGCATCGCGATTGAATACAACAGTCACAATGAGCACTTACCTCCATGGGAGTAATGTCTCAAACAGTCTACGCTTTGATCGTTCCCTTTAAGACCAGTAGTAGTTTCCAGTGCACATCTGGAGGCAATCTGTAATCTGTGACCTTCAAAGTGTTGACGAAACTCAGAAATTGCATCGGGATTAAATACAACATTCACCATGCGCACTTTCCTCCATGGGAGTAATGTCTGAAACAGTCTACGCTTAGATCGTTCCCTGCACGACACGTAGTAGTTTCCGATGCACATCTGGAGGCATTCTGTAATTTGTGGACCTTCAAAGTGTTGATGAAACACAGAAATTGCATCGGAATTGAATACAACTGTCACCATGCACACTTTCTTCCATGGGAGTAATTTCTCAAACAGTCTACGATTTGATAGATCCCTGGATGACCACTAGTAGTTTCAGATACACATCTGGAGGCATTCTATAATCTGTGGTCTATCAGACTGTTTATGAGACACAGAAATTGCTTCGGGATTGAATACAACAGTCACCATGCGCACTCTCCTCCATGGGAGTAATGTCTCAAACAGTATACGCTTTGATCGTTCCCTGGAAGACCAGTAGTAGTTTCCGATGCACATCTGGAGGCATTCTGTAATCTGTGGCCTTCAAATTGCTGATGAAACACAGAAATTGCATCGGGATTGAATACAACAGTCACCATGCACACTTTCCTCCATGGGAGTAATGTCTCAAACAGTCCACACCTTGATCGTTCCCTGGAAGACCAGTAGTACTTTCCGATGCACATTTGGAGGAATTCTGTAATCTGTGGACTATCAGAGTGTTGATGAAACACAGCATTTGCATCGGGACTGAGTACAACAGTCACCATTCGCACTTTCCTCCATGGGAGTAATTTCTGAAACAGTCTACGCTTTGATAGATCCCTGGAAGAACACTAGTAGTTTCAGATACACATCTGGAGGCATTCTATAATCTGTGGTCTATCAGACTGTTGATGAAACACAGAAATTGCTTCGGGATTGAATACAACAGTCACCATGCACACTCTCCTCCATGGGAGTAATGTCTCAAACAGTATACGCTTTGATCGTTCCCTGGAAGACCAGAAGTAGTTTACGATGCACATCTGGAGGAATTCTGTAATCTGTGGACTATCAGAGTGTTGATGAATCACAGAAATTGCATAGGGATTGAATACAACAGTCACCATGTGCACTCTCCTTCATGGGAGTAGTGTCTCAAACGGTCTACGCTTTGATCGTTCCCAGGAAGACCAGAAGTAGTTTCCGATGCACATATGGAGGCATTCTGTAATCTGTGGACTATCAGAGTGTTGATGAAACACAGAAAATGCATCGGGAATGAATACAACAGTCACCATGCGCACTTTCCTCCATAGGAGTAATGTCTCAAAGAGTTTACGCTTTGATCGTTCCCTGGAAGACCAGTAGTAGTTTCCGATGCACATCTGGAGGCAATCTGTTACCTGTGGACCTTCAAACTGTTGACGAAACACAGAAATTGCATCGGGATTGAATACAACAGTCACCATGCACACTTTCCTCCATGGGAGTAATGTCTCAAACAGTCCACTCCTTGATCGTTCCCTGGAAGACCAGTAGTACTTTCCGATGCACATTTGGAGGTATTCTGTAAACTGTGGACTATCAGAGTGTTGATGAAACACAGCATTTGCATCGGGACAGAGTACAACAGTCACCATTCGCACTTTCCTCCATGGGAGTAATGTCTGAAACAGTCTACGATTTGATAGATCCCTGGAAGACCAGTAGTAGTTTCAGATACACATCTGGAGGCATTCTATAATCTGTGGTCTATCAGACTGTTGATGAAACACAGAAATTGCTTCGGGATTGAATACAACAGTCACCATGCGCACTCTCCTCCATGGGAGTAATGTCTCAAACAGTATACGCTTTGATCGTTCCCTGGAAGACCAGTAGTAGTTTCCGATGCACATCTGGAGGCATTCTGTAATCTGTGGAATTCAAATTGCTGATGAAACACAGAAATTGCATCGGGATTGAATACAACAGTCACCATGCACACTTTCCTCCATGGGAGTAATGTCTCAAACAGTCCACGCCTTGATCGTTCCCTGGAAGACCAGTAGTACTTTCCGATGCACATTTGGAGGCATTCTGTAATCTGTGGACTATCAGAGTGTTGATATAACACAGCATTTGCATCGGGACTGAGTACAACAGTCACCATGTGCACTCTCCTTCATGGGAGTAGTGTCTCAAACAGTCTACGCTTTGATCGTTCCCAGGAAGACCAGAAGTAGTTTCCGATGCACATATGGAGGCATTCTGTAATCTGTGGACTATCAGAGTGTTGATGAAACACAGAAAATGCATCGGGAATGAATACAACAGTCACCATGCGCACTTTCCTCCATAGGAGTAATGTCTCAAAGAGTTTACGCTTTGATCGTTCCCTGGAAGACCAGTAGTAGTTTCCGATGCACATCTGGAGGCAATCTGTTACCTGTGGACCTTCAAACTGTTGACGAAACACAGAAATTGCATCGGGATTGAATACAACAGTCACCATGCACACTTTCCTCCATGGGAGTAATGTCTCAAACAGACCACGCCTTGATCGTTCCCTGGAAGACCAGTAGTCCCTTCCGATGCACATTTGGAGGCATTCTGTAATCTGTGGACTATCAGAGTGTTGATGAAACACAGCATTTGCATCGGGACTGAGTACAACAGTCACCATTCGCACTTTCCTCCATGGGAGTAATGTCTGAAACAGTCTACGCTTTGATAGATCCCTGGAAGACCACTAGTAGTTTCAGATACACATCTGGAGGCATTCTATAATCTGTGGTCTATCAGACTGTTGATGAAACACAGAAATTGCTTCGGGATTGAATACAACAGTCACCATGCGCACTCTCCTCCATGGGAGTTATGTCTCAAACAGTATACGCTTTGATCGTTCCCTGGAAGACCAGTAGTAGTTTCCGATGCACATCTGGAGGCATTCTGTAATCTGTGGCCTTCACATTGCTGATGAAACACAGAAATTGCATCGGGATTGAATACAACAGTCACCATGCGCACTTTCATGAATGGGAGTAATATCTCAAACAGTCTACGCTTTGATCGTTCCCTGGAAGACCAGAAGTAGTTTCCGATGCACATCTGGAGGGATTCTGTAATCTGTGGACTATCAGAGTGTTGATGAAACACAGAAATTGCATCGGGATTGAATACAACAGTCACCATGCGCACTTTCATGAATGGGAGTAATATCTCAAACAGTCTACGCTTTGATCGTTCCCTGGAAGACCACTAGTAGTTTCCGATGCAAATCTGGAGGCATTCTATAATCTGTGGTCTATCAGACTGTTGATGATACACAGAAATTGCCTCGGGATTGAATACAACAGTCACCATGCGCACTCTCCTCCATGGGAGTAATGTCTCAAACAGTCTATGCTTTGATCGTTCCCTGGAAGACCAGTAGTAGTTTCCGATGCACATCTGGATGCAGTCTGTAATCTGTGGACGATCAGAGTGTTGATCAAACACAGAAATTGCATCGGGATTGAATGCAACAGTCACCATGCACACTTTCCTCCATGGGAGTAATGTCTGAAACAGTCTACGATTTGATCGTTCCCTGGATGACCAGTAGTAATATCCGATGCAGATCTGGAGGCATTCTGTAATCTGTGGACTATCAGAGTATTAATGAAACACAGAAACTGCATCGGGATTAAATACAACAGTCACCATGCGCACTTTCCTGAATGGGAGTAATATCTCAATCAGTCTACGCTTTGATCGTTCCCTGGAAGACCAGAAGTAGTTTCCGATGCACATCTGGAGGGCTTCTGTAATCTGTGGACTATCAGAGTGTTGATGAAACACAGAAATTGCATAGGGATTGAATACAACAGTCACCATGTGCACTCTCCTTCATGGGAAAAATGTCTCAAACAGTCTACGATTTGATCGTTCCCAGGAAGACCCGAAGTAGTTTCCGATGCTCATCTGGAGGCATTCTGTAATCTGTGGACTATCAGAGTGTTGATGAAACACAGAAAACGCATGGGGAATGAATACAACAGTCACCATACGCACTTTCCTCCATAGGAGTAATGTCTCAAAGAGTTTACGATTTGATCGTTCCCTGGAAGACCAGTAATAGTTTCCGATGCACATCTGGAGGCATTCTATAATCTGTGGTCTATCAGACTTTTGATGAAACACAGAAATTGCTTCGGGATTGAATACTACAGTCACCATGCGCACTTTCCTCCCTGGAAGTAATGTCTCAAACAGTCCACGCCTTGATCGTTCCCTGGAAGACCAGTAGTACTTTCCGATGCACATTTGGAATCATTCTGTAATCTGTGGAATATCAGAGTGTTGATGAAACACTGCATTTGCATCGGGACTGAGTACAACAGTCACCATTCGCACTTTCCTCCTTGGGAGTAATGTCTGAAACAGTCTACGCTTTGATAGATCCCTGGAAGACCACTAGTAGTTTCAGATACACATCTGGAGGCATTCTATAATCTGTGGTCTATCAGACTGTTGATGAAACACAGAAGTTGCTTCGGGATTGAATACAACAGTCACCAAGCGCAGTCTCCTCCATGGGAGTAATGTCTCAAACAGTATACGCTTTGATCGTTCACTGCAAGACCAGTAGTAGTTTCCGATGCACATCTGGAGGCATTCTATAACCTGCGGACTATCAGACTGTTGATGAAACACAGAAATTGCATCGGGATTGAATACAACAGTCACCAAGCACACTTTCCTCCATGGGAGTAATGTCTGAAACTGTCTACGCTTTTATCGTTCCCAGGAAGACCAGTAGTAGTTTCCGATGCACATCTGGAGACAATCTGTAGTCTGTGGACTATCAGAGTGTTGATGAAACACAGAAATTGCATCATGATTGAATACAACAGTCACCATGCACACTTTCCTCCATGGGAGTAATGTCTCAAACAGTCTACGTTTTTGATCGTTCCCAGGAAGACCAGTAGTAGTTTCCGATGCACATCTGGAGGCAATCTGTATTCTGTTAACTATCAGATTGTTGATGAAACACAGAAATTGCATCGGGATTGAATACAACAGTCACCATGCCCACTTTCCTCCATGGGAGTAATGTCTCAAACAGTCCACGCTTTGATCGTTCCCAGGAAGACCAGTAGTAGTTTCCGATGCACATCTGGATGCATTCTGTAATTTGTGGACCTTCAAAGTGTTGATGAAACACAGAAATTGCATAGGGATTGAGTACAACAGTCACCATGCGCACTTTCCTCCATGGGAGTAATGTCTCAAACAGTCTACATTTTTGATCGTTCCCAGGAAGACCAGTAGTAGTTTCCGATGCACATCTGGAGGCAATCTGTAATCTGTTAACTATCAGAGTGTTGATGCAACACAGAAATTGCATCGGGATTGAATACAACAGTCACCTTGCCCACTTTCCTCCATGGGAGTAATGTCTCAAACAGTCCACGCTTTGATCGTTCCCTGGAAGACCAGTAGTAGTTTCCGATGCACATCTGAAGGCATTCTGTAATTTGTGGACCTTCAAAGTGTTGATAAAACACAGAAATTGCACACGGATTGAATACAACAGTCACCATGCACACTTTCCTCCATGGGAGTAATGTCTCAAACAGTCTACGTTTTTGATCGTTCCCAGGAAGACCAGTAGTAGTTTCCGATGCACATCTGGAGGCAATCTTTAATCTGTGGACTATCAGAGTGTTGATGAAACCGAGAAATCTCATCGGGATTGAATACAACAGTCAACATGCGCACTTTCCTCAATGTGAGTAATGCCTCAAACAGTCCACGCTTTGATGGTTCCCTTTAAGACCAGTAGTACTTTCCGATGCACATTTGGAGGCGATCTGTAATCTGTGGACTATCAGAGTGTTGATGAAACACAGATAATGCATTGGGGTTGAGTACAACAGTCACTATTCGCACTTTCCTCCACGGGAGTAATGTCTCAAACAGTCTACGCTTTGATCGTTCCCTGGAAGACCAATAGTAGTTTCCGATGCACATCTGGAGTCATTCTACAAAGTGTGACCTATCAGACTGTTGATGAAACACAGAAATTGCATATGGATTGAATACAACAGTTACGATGCACACTTTCCTCCATGGGAGTAATGTCTCAAACAGTCTACGCTTTGATCGTTCACTGCAAGACCAGTAGTAGTTTTCGATGCACATCTGGAGGCATTCTGAAATCTGTGGACCTCCAAAGTGTTGATGAAACACAGAAATTTCATCGGATTGAATACAACAGTCACCATGCACACTTTCCTCCATGGGTGTAATGTCTGCAACAGTCGACGCTTTCATCGTTCCCAGGAAGCCAGTTGTAGTTTACGATGCACATCTGTAGACAATCTGTAATCTGTGGACTATCAGTGTGTTGATGAAACACTGAAATTTTGCATCGGGATTGAATACAACTGTCTACATTACCACTTTCCTCCATGGGAGTAATGTCTGAAAAAGTCTACGCTTTGATCGTTCCCAGGAAGACCAGTAGTAGTTTCCGATGAACATGTGGAGACAATCTTTAATTTGTGGACTATCAGTGTGTTGATGAAACACTGAAATTGCATCGGGATTGAATACAACTGTCAACATTACCACTTTCCTCCATGGGAGTAATGTCTGAAAAAGTCTACGCTTTGATCGTTCCCAGGAAGACCAGTAGTAGTTTCCGATGCATATCTGGAGGCATTCTGTAATTTGTGGACCTTCAAAGTGTTGATGAAACACAGAAATTGCATAGGGATTGAATACAACAGTCACCATGCGCATTTTCTTCCATGAGAGTAATATCTCAAACAGTCTACGCTTTGATCGCTCCCATTAAGACCAGTAGTAGTTTCCGATGCACATCTGGATGCAATCTGTAATCTGTGGACTATAAGAGTATTGATGAAACACAGATATTGCATCGGGATTGAATACAACAGTCACCATGAGCACTTTCCTGAATGGGAGTAATGTCTCAGACAGTCTACGCTTTCATCGTTCCCTGGAAGACCAGTAGTAGTTTCCGATGCACATCTGGAGGCATTCTGTACTCTGTGGACCTTCAAAGTGTTGATGAAACACAGAATATGTATCGGGAGTGAGTACGACAGTCACCATCCACACGTTCCTCCATGGGAGTAATGACTCAAACAGTCTACGCTTTGATCGTTCCCATTAAGACCAGTAGTAGTTTCCGATGCACATCTGGAGGCATTCTGTAGTTTGTGGACCATCAAAGTGTTGATGAAACACAGAAATTGCATCGGGACTGAGTACAACAGTCACCATGCGCACTCTCCTCCATGGGAGTAATGTCTGAAACAGTCTACGCTTTGATCGTTCCCCGGAAGTCCAGTAGCAGTTTCCGATGCACAAATGGAAGCATTCTGTAATCTGTGGACTATCAGAGTATTGATGAAACACAGAAATTGCATCGGGATTGAATACAACAGTCACCATGCGCACTTTCCTGAATGGGAGTAATATCTCAAACAGTCTACGCTTTGATTGTTCCGAGGAAGACCAGTAGTAGTTTCCGATGCACTGCTGGTGGCATTCTGTAATCTGTGGACCTTCAAAGTGTTGACGAAACTCAGAAATTAGATTGCGATTAAATACAACATTCACCATGCGCACTTTCCTCCACGGGAGTAATGTCTCAAACAGTCGACGCTTTGACCGTTCCGTGGAAGACCAGTAGTAGTTTCCGTTGCACTGCTGGTGGCATTCTGTAATCTGTGGACTATCAGAGTGCTGATGAAACACAAAAATTCCATCAGGAGTGAATACAACAGTCACATGCGCACTTTCCTCCATAGGAGTAATGTCAAACAGTCTACGCTTTGATCGTTCCCTGGAAAACCAGTAGTAGTTTCTGATGCACATCTGGAGGCAATCTGTATTCTGTGGACCTTCAAAGTGTTGACGAAACTCAGAAATTGTATTGCGATTAAATACAACATTCACCATGCGCACTTTCCTCCATGGGAGTAATGTCTCGAACAGTCTACGCTTTGATCGTTCCCTGGAAGACCAGTAGTAGTTTCCGATGCACATCTGGAGGCAACCTGTAATCTGTGGACCTTCAAAGTGTTGACGAAACTCAGAAATTGCATCGCGATTAAATACAACATTCACCATGCGCACTTTCCTCCATGGGAATAATGTCTGAAACAGTCTACGCTTTGATCGTTCCACGGAAGACCCGTAGTAGTTTCCGATGCACATCTGGAGGCATTCTGTAATTTGTGGACCTTCAAAGTGTTGATGAAACACAGAAAATGCATCGGGATTGAATACAACAGTCACCATGCGCACTTTCCTGAATGGGAGTAATATCTCAAACAGTCTACGCTTTGATCGTTCCCTGGAAGACCAGAAGTAGTTTCCGATGCACATCTGGAGGGATTCTGTAATCTGCGAACTATCAGAGTGTTGATGAAACACAGAAATTGCATCGGGATTGAATACAACAGTCACCATGCGCACTTTCCTCCATGGGAGTAATGCCTGAAAGAGTCTACGCTTTGCTCGTTCCCTGGAAGACCAGTAGTACTTTCCGATGCACATCTGGAGACATTCTGTAATCTATGGACTATCAGAGTGTTGATGAAACACAGAAATTGCATCGGGACTGAGTACAACAGTCACCATTCGCACTTTCCTCCATGGGAGTAATGTCTCAAACAGTCTACGCTATGATCGTTCCCTGGAAGACCAGTAGTAGTTTCCGATGCACATCTGAGGGCAATCTCTAATCTGTGGACTATCAGAGTGTTGATGAAACACAGCAATTGCAACGGGACTGAGTACAACAGTAACCATTTGCACTTTCCTCCATGGGAGTAAAGTCTCAAACAGTCTACGCTTTGATCGATCCCTGGAAGACCACTAGTAGTTTCCGATGCAAATCTGGAGGCATTCTATAATCTGTGGTCTATCAGACTGTTGATGATACACAGAAATACCCTCGGGATTGAATACAACAGTCACCAAGCACACTCTCCTCCATGGGAGTAATGTCTCAAACAGTCTATGCTTTGATCGTTCCCTGGAAGACCAGTAGTAGTTTCCGATGCACATCTGGATGCAGTCTGTAATCTGTGGACGATCAGAGTGTTGATCAAACACAGAAATTGCATCGGGATTGAATGCAACAGTCACCATGCACACTTTCCTCCATGGGAGTAATGTCTGAAACAGTCTACGATTTGATCGTTCCCTGGATGACCAGTAGTAATATCCGATGCAGATCTGGAGGCATTCTGTAATCTGTGGACTATCAGAGTATTAATGAAACACAGAAACTGCATCGGGATTAAATACAACAGTCACCATGCGCACTTTCCTGAATGGGAGTAATATCTCAATCAGTCTACGCTTTGATCGTTCCCTGGAAGACCAGAAGTAGTTTCCGATGCACATCTGGAGGGCTTCTGTAATCTGTGGACTATCAGAGTGTTGATGAAACACAGAAATTGCATAGGGATTGAATACAACAGTCACCATGTGCACTCTCCTTCATGGGAAAAATGTCTCAAACAGTCTACGATTTGATCGTTCCCAGGAAGACCCGAAGTAGTTTCCGATGCTCATCTGGAGGCATTCTGTAATCTGTGGACTATCAGAGTGTTGATGAAACACAGAAAACGCATGGGGAATGAATACAACAGTCACCATACGCACTTTCCTCCATAGGAGTAATATCTCAAAGAGTTTACGATTTGATCGTTCCCTGGAAGACCAGTAATAGTTTCCGATGCACATCTGGAGGCATTCTATAATCTGTGGTCTATCAGACTTTTGATGAAACACAGAAATTGCTTCGGGATTGAATACTACAGTCACCATGCGCACTTTCCTCCCTGGAAGTAATGTCTCAAACAGTCCACCCCTTGATCGTTCCCTGGAAGACCAGTAGTAGTTTCCGATACACATCTGAAGGCATTCTGTAATTTGTGGACCTTCAAAGTGTTGATGAAACACAGAAATTGCACGCGGATTGAATACAACAGTCACCATGCACACTTTCCTCCATGGGAGTAATGTCTCAAACAGTCTACGTTTTTGATCGTTCCCAGGAAGACCAGTAGTAGTTTCCGATGCACATCTGGAGGCAATCTTTAATCTGTGGACTATCAGAGTGTTGATGAAACCGAGAAATCGCATCGGGATTGAATACAACAGTCAACATGCGCACTTTCCTCAATGTGAGTAATGCCTCAAACAGTCCACGCTTTGATGGTTCCCTTTAAGACCAGTAGTACTTTCCGATGCACATTTGGAGGCGATCTGTAATCTGTGGACTATCAGAGTGTTGATGAAACACAGATAATGCATTGGGGTTGAGTACAACAGTCACTATTCGCACTTTCCTCCACGGGAGTAATGTCTCAAACAGTCTACGCTTTGATCGTTCCCTGGAAGACCAATAGTAGTTTCCGATGCACATCTGGAGTCATTCTACAAACTGTGACCTATCAGACTGTTGATGAAACACAGAAATTGCATATGGATTGAATACAACAGTTACGATGCACACTTTCCTCCATGGGAGTAATGTCTCAAACAGTCTACGCTTTGATCGTTCACTGCAAGACCAGTAGTAGTTCTCGATGCACATCTGGAGGCATTCTGAAATCTGTGGACCTCCAAAGTGTTGATGAAACACAGAAATTTCATCGGATTGAATACAACAGTCACCATGCACACTTTCCTCCATGGGAGTAATGTCTGCAACAGTCGACGCTTTCATCGTTCCCAGGAAGCCAGTTGTAGTTTACGATGCACATCTGTAGACAATCTGTAATCTGTGGACTATGAGTGTGTTGATGAAACACTGAAATTTTGCATCGGGATTGAATACAACTGTCTACATTACCACTTTCCTCCATGGGAGTAATGTCTGAAAAAGTCTACGCTTTGATCGTTCCCAGGAAGACCAGTAGTAGTTTCCGATGAACATGTGGAGACAATCTTTAATCTGTGGACTATCAGTGTGTTGATGAAACACTGAAATTGCATCGGGATTGAATACAACTGTCAACATTACCACTTTCCTCCACGGGAGTAATGTCTGAAAAAGTCTACGCTTTGATCGTTCCCAGGAAGACCAGTAGTAGTTTCCGATGCACATCTGGAGGCATTCTGTAATTTGTGGACCTTCAAAGTGTTGATAAAACACAGAAATTGCATAGGGATTGAATACAACAGTCACCATGCGCATTTTCTTCCATGAGAGTAATATCTCAAACAGTCTACGCTTTGATCGCTCCCATTAAGACCAGTAGTAGTTTCCGATGCACATCTGGATGCAATCTGTAATCTGTGGACTATAAGAGTATTGATGAAACACAGATATTGCATCGGGATTGAATACAACAGTCACCATGAGCACTTTCCTGAATGGGAGTAATGTCTCAGACAGTCTACGCTTTCATCGTTCCCTGCAAGACCAGTAGTAGTTTCCGATGCACATCTGGAGGCATTCTGTACTCTGTGGGTCTTCATAGTGTTGATGAAACCCAGAAATTGCATCGGGATTGAATACAACAATCACCATGCGCACTTTCCTCCATGGGAGTAATGTCTCAAACAGTCCACGCTTTGATCGTTCCCTTTAAGACCAGTAGAACTTTCGGATGCACATTTGGAGTCGATCTGTAATCTGTGGACTATCAGAGTGTTGATGAAACACAGATAATTCATCGGGATTGAGTACAACAGTCACCATTCGCACTTTCCTCCATGGGAGTAATGTCTCAAACAGTCTACGCTTTGATCGTTCCTTGGAAGACCAGTAGTAGTTTCTGATGCACATCTGGAGGCATTCTGTACTCTGTGGACCTTCAAAGTGTTGATGAAACACAGAATATGTATCGGGAGTGAGTACGACAGTCACCATCCACACGTTCCTCCATGGGAGTAATGACTCAAACAGTCTACGCTTTGATCGTTCCCTGCAAGACCAGTAGTAGTTTTCGATGCACATCTGGAGGCATTCTGTAATCTGTAGCACTTCAAAGTGTTGATGAAACACAGAAATTGCATCGGATTGAATACAACAGTCACCATGCAGACTTTCCTCCATGGGAGTAATGTCTGAAACAGTCTACGCTTTGATCGTTCCCATTAAGACCAGTAGTAGTTTCCGATGCACATCTGGAGGCATTCTGTAGTTTGTGGACCATCAAAGTGTTGATGAAACACAGAAATTGCATCGGGACTGAGTACAGCAGTCACCATGCGCACTCTCCTCCATGGGAGTAATGTCTGAAACAGTCTACGCTTTGATCGTTCCCCGGAAGTCCAGTAGTAGTTTCCGATGCACAAATGGAAGCATTCTGTAATCTGTGGACTATCAGAGTATTGATGAAACACAGAAATTGCATCGGGATTGAATACAACAGTCACCATGCGCACTTTCCTGAATGGGAGTAATATCTCAAACAGTCTACGCTTTGATTGTTCCGTGGAAGACCAGTAGTAGTTTCCGATGCACTGCTGGTGGCATTCTGTAATCTGTGGACCTTCAAAGTGTTGACGAAACTCAGAAATTGGATTGCGATTAAATACAACATTCACCATGCGCACTTTCCTCCACGGGAGTAATGTCTCAAACAGTCTACGCTTTGATCGTTCCACAGAAGACCCGTAGTAGTTTCCGATGCACATCTGGAGGCATTCTGTAATTTGTGGACCTTCAAAGTGTTGATGAAACACAGAAAATGCATCGGGATTGAATGCAACAGTCACAATGCGCACTTTCCTGAATGGGAGTAATATCTCAAACAGTCTACGCTTTGATCGTTCCCTGGAAGACCAGAAGTAGTTTCCGATGCACATCTGGAGGGATTCTGTAATCTGCGAACTATCAGAGTGTTGATGAAACACAGAAATTGCATCGGGATTGAATACAACAGTCACCATGCGCACTTTCCTCCATGGGAGTAATGCCTGAAAGAGTCTACGCTTTGCTCGTTCCCTGGAAGACCAGTAGTACTTTCCGATGCACATCTGGAGACATTCTGTAATCTATGGACTATCAGAGTGTTGATGAAACACAGAAATTGCATCGGGACTGAGTACAACAGTCACCATTCGCACTTTCCTCCATGGGAGTAATGTCTCAAACAGTCTACGCTATAATGGTTCCCTGGAAGACCAGTAGTAGTTTCCGATGCACATCTGAGGGCAATCTCTAATCTGTGGACTATCAGAGTGTTGATGAAACACAGCAATTGCAACGGGACTGAGTACAACAGTAACCATTTGCACTTTCCTCCATGGGAGTAATGTCTCAAACAGTCTACGCTTTGATCGATCCCTGGAAGACCACTAGTAGTTTCCGATGCAAATCTGGAGGCATTCTATAATCTGTGGTCTATCAGACTGTTGATGATACACAGAAATATCCTCGGGATTGAATCCAACAGTCACCATGCTCACTCTAATCCATGGGAGTAATGTCTCAAACAGTCTACGCTTTGATCGTTCCCTGGAAGACCAGTAGTAGTTTCCGATGCACATCTGGATGCAATCTGTAATCTGTGGACGATCAGAGTGTTGATGAAACACAGAAATTGCATCGGGATTGAATGCAACAGTCATCATGCACACTTTCCTCCATGGGAGTAATGTCTGATACAGTCTACGATTTGATCGTTCCCTGGATGACCAGTAGTAGTATCCGACGCAGATCTGGAGGCATTCTGTAATCTGTGGACTATCAGAGTATTGATGAAACACAGAAACTGCATCGGGGTTAAATACAAAAGTCACCATGCGCACTTTCCTGAATGGGAGTAATATCTCAATCAGTCTACGCTTTGATCGTTCCCTGGAAGACCAGAAGTAGTTTCCGATGCACATCTGGAGGGCTTCTGTAATCTGTGGACTATCAGAGTGTTGATGAAACACAGAAATTGCATAGGGATTGAATACAACAGTCACCATGTGCACTCTCCTTCATGGGAAAAATGTCTCAAAGAGTCTACGATTTGATCGTTCCCAGGAAGACCCGAAGTAGTTTCCGGATCACATCTGGAGGCATTCTGTAATCTGTGGACTATCTGAGTGTTGATGAAACACAGAAAACGCATGGAGAATGAATACAACAGACACCATGCGCACTTTCCTCCATAGGAGTAATGTCTCAAAGTGTTTACGCTTTGATCGTTCCCTGGAAGACCAGTAGTAGTTTCCGATGCACATCTAAAGGCATTCTATAATCTGTGGTCTATCAGACTGTTGATGATACACAGAAATATCCTCGGGATTGAATACAACTGTCATCATGCGCACTCTCCTCCATGGGAGTAATGTCTCAAACAGTCTACGCTTTGATCGTTCCCTGGAAGACCAGTAGTAGTTTCCGATGCACATCTGGATGCAATCTGTAATCTGTGGACGATCAGAGTGTTGATGAAACACAGAAATTGCATCGGGATTGAATGCAACAGTCACCATGCACACTTTCATCCATGGGAGTAATGTCTGAAACAGTCTACGATTTGATCGTTCCCTGGATGACCAGTAGTAGTATCCGATGCAGATCTGGAGGCATTCTGTAATCTGTGGACTATCAGAGTATTGATGAAACACAGAAACTGCATCGGGATTAAATACAACAGTCACCATGCCCACATTCCTGAATGGGAGTAATATCTCAATCAGTCTACGCTTTGATCGTTCCCTGGAAGACCAGAAGTAGTTTCCGATGCACATCTGGAGGGCTTCTGTAATCTGTGGACTATCAGAGTGTTGATGAAACACAGAAATTGCATAGGGATTGAATACAACAGTCACCATGTGCACTCTCCTTCATGGGAAAAATGTCTCAAACAGTCTACGATTTGATCGTTCCCAGGAAGACCCGAAGTAGTTTCCGATGCACATCTGGAGGCATTCTGTAATCTGTGGTCTATCAGACTGTTGATGAAACACAGAAATTGCTTCGGGATTGAATACAACAGTCACCATGCGCACTCTCCTCCATGGGAGTAATGTCTCAAACAGTATAGGCTTTGATCGTTCCCTGGAAGACCAGTAGTAGTTTCCGATGCACATCTGGAGGCATTCTGTAATCTGTGGCCTTCAAATTGCTGATGAAACACAGAAATTGCATCGGGATTGAATACAACAGTCACCATGCACACTTTCCTCCATGGGAGTAATGTCTGAAACAGTCTACGCTTTGATCGTTCCCCGGAAGACCAGTAGTAGTTTCCGATGCACAAATGGAGGCACTCTGTAATCTGTGGACTATCAGAGTATTGATGAAACACAGAAATTGCATCGGGATTGAATACAACAGTCACCATGCGCACTTTCCTGAATGGGAGTAATATCTCAAACAGTCTACGCTTTGATCGTTCCCTGGAAGACCAGAAGTAGTTTCCGATGCACATCTGGAGGGATTCTGTAATCTGTGGACTATCAGAGTGTTGATGAATCACAGAAATTGCATAGGGATTGAATACAACAGTCACCATGTGCACTCTCCTTCATGGGAGTAGTGTCTCAAACAGTCTACGCTTTGATCGTTCCCAGGAAGACCAGAAGTAGTTTCCGATGCACATCTGGAGGCATTCTGTAATCTGCGGACTATCAGAGTGTTGATGAAACACAGAAAATGCATCGGGAATGAATACAACAGTCACCATGCGCACTTTCCTCCATAGGAGTAATGTCTCAAAGAGTTTACGCTTTGATCGTTCCCTGGAAGACCAGTTGTAGTTTCCGATTCACATCTGGAGACAATCTGTTACCTGTGGACCATCATACTGTTGACGAAACACAGAAATTGCATCGGGATTAAATACAACATTCACCATGCGCACTTTCCTCCATGGGAGTAATGCCTGAAAGAGTCTACGCTTTGCTCGTTCCCTGGAAGACCAGTAGTAGTTTCCGATGCACATCTGGAGGCATTCTGTAATCTGTGGACTATCAGAGTGTTGATGAAACACATAAATTGCATCGGGATTGAATACGACAGTCACCATGCGCACTTTCCTCCATGGGAGTAATGTCTCAAACAGTCTACGCTATGATCGTTCCCTGGAAGACCAGTAGTAGTTTCCGATGCACATCTGAGGGCAATCTGTAATCTGTGGACTATCAGAGTGTTGATGAAACACAGCAATTGCAACGGGACTGAGTACAACAGTAACCATTTGCACTTTCCTCCATGGGAGTAATGTGTCAAACAGTCTACGCTTTGATCGATCCCTGGAAGACCACTAGTAGTTTCCGATGCAAATCTGGAGGCATTCTATAATCTGTGGTCTATCAGACTGTTGATGATACACAGAAATTGCCTCGGGATTGAATACAACAGTCACCATGCGCACTCTCCTCCATGGGAGTAATGTCTCAAACAGTCTACACTTTGATCGTTCCCTGGAAGTCCAGTAGTAGTTTCCGATGCACATATGGATGCAATCTGTAATCTGTGGACGATCAGAGTGTTGATGAAACACAGAAATTGCATCGGGATTGAATGCAACAGTCACCATGCACACTTTCCTTCAAGGGAGTAATGTCTGAAACAGTCTACGATTTGATCGTTCCCAGGAAGCACGAAGTAGTTTCCGATGCACATCTGGAGGCATTCTGTAATCTGTGGACTATCAGAGTGTTGATGAAACACAGAAAACGCATGGGGAATGAATACAACAGTCACCATGCGCACTTTCCTCCATAGGAGTAATGTCTCAAAGAGTTTACGCTTTGATCGTTCCCTGGAAGACCAGTAGTAGTTTCCGATGCACATCTGGTGGCATTCTGTAATCTGAGGACTATCAGCGTGTCGATGAAACACAAAAATTCCATCGGGAGTGAATACAACAGCCGCAATACTCACTTTCCTCCTTGGGAGTAATGTCTCAAACAGTCTACACATTGATCGTTCCCTGGAAGACCAGTAGTAGTTTCCGATGCACATCTGGAGGCAATCTGTAATCTGTGGACCTTCAAGGTGGTGACGATACACAGAAATTGCATCGGGATTAAATACAACATTCACCATGCGCACTTTCCTCCATCCGAGTAATGTCTGAAAGAGTCTACGATTTGCTCGTTCCCTGGAAGACCAGTAGTAGTTTCCGATGCTCATCTGGAGGCATTCTGTAATTTGTGGACCTTGAAAGTGTTGATGAAACACAGATATTCCATCGGAATTGAATACAACAGTCACCATGCACACTTTCCTCCATGGGAGTAATGTCTCAAGCAGTCTACGATTTGATCGTTCCCACTAAGAACAGTAGTACTTTCCGATGCACATCTGGTGGCATTCTGTAATCTGTGGACTATAAGAGTGTTGATGAAACACAGAAATTTCATCGGGACTGAGTACAACAGTCACCAATCGCACTCTCCTCCATGGGAGTAAAGTCTCAAACACTCTACGCTTTAATCGTTCCCACTAAGACCAGTAAGAGTTTCCGATGCACATCTGTTGGCATTCTGTTATCTGTGAACAATCAGAGTGTTGATGAAACACAGAAATTGCATCGGGATTGAATACCACAGTCACCATCCGAACTTTCCTCCATGGGAGTAATGTCTCAAACACTCTACGCTTTGATCGTTCCTACTAAGACCAGTAGTAGTTTCCGATGCACATCTGGTGGCATTCTGTAATCTGCGAACTATCAGAGTGTTGATGAAACACAGAAATTGCATCGGGATTGAATACAACTGTCACCATGCGCACTTTCCTCCATGGGAATATTTCTCAAACAGTCTACGATTTGATCGTTCCCTGGAAGACCAGTAGTAGTTTCCGATGCACATCTGGTGGCATTCTGTAATCTGTGAACTATCAGAGTGTTGATGAAACACAGATATTGCATCGGGATTGAATAATACAGTCACCATCCGCACTTCCCTCCATGGGAGTAATGTCTCAAACACTCTACGCTTTGATCGGTCCCATTAAGACCAATAGTAGTTTCCGATGCACATCTGGAGGCCTTCTGTAACCTGTGGACCTTCAAAGTGTTGATGAAACACAGATATTGCATCGGGAGTGAATACAACAGTCACCATCCGCACTTTCCTCCATGGGAGTAATGTCTCAAACAGTCTACGCTTTGATCGTTCCTTCGAAGACCAGTAGTAGTTTCCGATGCACATCTGGAGGCATTCTGTAATCTGTGGACCTTCAATGTGTAGATGAAACAAAGAAATAGCATCGGGAGTGAATACTACAGTCACCATCCGCATTTTCCTCCATGGCAGTAATGTCTCAAACACTCTACGCTTTGATCGTTCCCATTAATACCAGTAGTAGTTTCCGATGCACATCTGGAGGCATTCTGTAACCTGTGGACCTTCAAAGTGTTAATGAATCACAGAAATTGCTTCAGGATTGAATACAACAGTCACCATCCACACTTTCCTCCATGGCAGTAATGTCTGAAACAGTCTACGCTTTGATCGTTCCCTGGAAGACCAGTAGTACTTTCCGATGCACATCTGGAAGCATTCTGTAATTTGTGGACTATCAGAGCGTTGATGAAACACAGAAATTGCATCGGCACTGAGTACAACAGCCCCATTCGCATTTTCCTCCATGGGAGTAATGTCTCAAACAGTCTACGCTATGATCGTTCCCTGGAAGACCAGTAGTAGTTTCCGATGCACATCTGAGGGCAATCTGTAATCTGTGGACTATCAGAGTGTTGATGAAACACGGCAACTGCATCGGGACTGAGTACAACAGTAACCATTCGCACTTTCCTCCATGGGAGTAATGTCTCAAACAGTCTACGCGTTGATCGATCCCTGGAAGACCACTAGTAGTTTCCGATGCACATCTGGAGGCATTCTATAATCTGTGGTCTATCAGACTGTTGATGAAACACAGAAATTGCATCGGGATTGAATACAACGGTCACCATTCGCACTCTCCTCCATGGGAGTAATGTCTCAAACAGTCTACGCTTTGATCGTTCCCTGGATGACCAGTAGTAGTATCCGATGGACATCTGGAGGCATTCTGTAATCTGTGGACTATCAGTGTATTGATGAAACACAGAAATTGCACCGGGATTGAATACAACAGTCACCATGCGCACTTTCCTGAATGGGAGTAATATCTCAATCAGTCTACGCTTTGATCGTTCCCTGGTAGACCAGAAGTAGTTTCCGATGCACATCTGGAGCGATTCTGTAATCTGTGGACTATCAGAGTGTTGATGAAACACAGAAATTGCATAGGGATTGAATACAACAGTCACCATGTGCACTCTCCTTCATGGGAGTAATGTCTCTAACAGTCTACGCTTTGATCGTTCCCAGGAAGACCCTAAGTAGTTTCCGATGCACATCTGGAGGCATTCTGTAATCTGTGGACTATCAGAGTGTTGATGAAAGACAGAAAATGCATCGGGAATGAATACAACAGTCACCATGCACACTTTCCTCAATAGGAGTAATGTCTCAAAGAGTTTACGCTTTGATCGTTCCCTGGAAGACCAGTAGTAGTTTCCGATGCACATCTGGTGGCATTCTGTAATCTGTGGACTATCAGAGTGTTGATGAAACACAAAAACTCCATCGGGAGTGAATACAACAGCCACAATACGCACTTTCCTCCATGGGGGTAATGTCTCAAACAGTCTATGCTATGATCGTTCCCTGGAAGACCAGTAGTAGTTTCCGATGCACATCTGGAGGCAATCTGTAACCTGTGGACCTTCAAAGTGTTGACGAAACACAGAAACTGCATCGGGATTAAATACAACATTCACCATGCGCACTTTCCTCCATGGGAGTAATGTCTGAAAGAGTCTACGCTTTGCTCGTTCCCTGGAAGACCAGTATTAGTTTCCGATGCACATCTGGAGGCATTCTGTAATTTGTGGACCTTCAAAGTGTTGATGAAACACAGAAATTGCATCGGAACTGAATACAACAGTCACCATGCACACTTTCCTCCATGGGAGTAATGTCTGAAACAGTCTACGATTTGATCGTTCCCAGGAAGACCAGTAGTAGTTTCCGATGCACATCTGAGGACAATCTGTATTCTGTGGCCTATCAGAGTGTTGATGAAACACAGAAATTGCATCGGGATTGAATACAACAATCACCATGCGCAATTTCCTCCATGGGAGTAATGTCCCAAACACTCTACGATTTGATCGTTCCCACTAAGACCAGTAGTACATTCCGATGCACATCTGGTGGCACTCTGTAATCTGCGAACTCTCAGAGTGTTGATGAAACACAGAAATTGCATCGGGATTGAATATAACAGTCACCATGCGAACTTTCCTCCATGGGAGTATTTCTCAAACAGTCTACGCTTTGATCGTACCCTGGAAGACCAGTAGTAGTTTCCGATGCACATCTGGTGGCATTCTGTAATCTGTGAACTATCAGAGTGTTGATGAAACACAGAAATTGCATCGGGATTGAATAATACAGTCACCATCCGCACTTTCCTCCATGGGAGTAATGTCTCAAACACTCTACGCTTTGATCGTTCCCATTAAGACCAATAGTAGTTTCCGGTGCACATCTGAAGGTATTCTGTAAGCTGTGGACCTTTCAAAGTGTTGATGAAACAGAGATATTGCACCGGGAGTAAATACAACAGGCACCATCCGCACTTTCCTCCATGGGAGTAATGTCTCAAACAGTCTACGCTTTGATCGTTCCCTGGAAGACCAGTAGTAGTTTCCGATGCACATCTGGAGGCATTCTGTAATCTGTGGACCTTCAAAGTGTTGATGAAACACAGAAATTGCATCGGGAGTGAATACATCAGTCACCATCCGCATTTTCCTCCATGGCAGTAATGTCTCAAACACTCTACGCCTTGATCGATCCCATTAAGACCAGTAGTAGTTTCCGATGCACATCTGGAGGCATTCTGTAACCTGTGGACTATCAGAGCGTTGATGAAACACAGAAATTGCATCGGGACTGAGTACAACAGTCACCAACCGCATTTTCCTCGATGGGAGTAATGTCTCTAACAGTCTACGCTATGATCGTTCCCTGGAAGGCCAGTAGTAGTTTCCGATGCACATCTGAGGGCAATCTGTAATCTGTGGAGTATTAGACTGTTGATGAAACACAGAAATTGCATCGGGATTGAATACAACAGTCACCATGTGCACTCTCCTTCATGGGAGTAATGTCTCAAACAGTCTACGCTTTAAGCGTTCCCAGGAAGACCCGAAGTAGTTTCCGATGCACATCTTTAGGCATTCTGTAATCTGTGGACTATCAGAGTGTTGATGTAACACAGAAAATGCATCGGGAAGGAATACAAGAGTCACCATGCGCAATTTCCTCCATAGGAGTAATGTCTCAAAGAGTTTACGCTTTGATCGTTCCATGGAAGACCAGTAGTAGTTTCCGATGCACATCTGGTGGCATTCTGTAATCTGTGGACTATCAGAGTGTTGATGATACACAAAAATTCCATCGGGAGTGAATACAACAGCCACAATACGCACTTTCCTCCATGGGAGTAATGTCTCAAACAGTCTACGCTTTGATAGTTCCCTGGAAGTCCAGTAGTAGTTTCCGATGCACATCTGGGGCAATCTGTAATCTGTGACCTATCAGAGTGTTGATGAAACACAGAAATTGCATCGGGATTGAATACATCAGTAACCATGCGCACTTTCCTCCATGGGAGTATTTCTCAAACAGTCTACGCTTTGATCGTTCCCTGGAAGACCAGTAGTAGTTTCCAATGCACATCTGGAGGAATTCTGTAATCTGTGGACTTTAAAAGTGTTGATGAATCACAGAAATTGCATCGGGATTGAATACAACAGTCACCATCCGCACTTTCCTCCATGTCAGTAATGTCTGAAACAGTCTACGCTTTGATCGTTCCCAGGAAGAACAGTAGTAGTTTCCGATGCACATCTGGAGACAATCTGTAATCTGTTTACTATCAGAGTGTTGATGAAACACAGAAATTGCATCAGGATTGAATACAACAGTCACCATGCGCAGTTTCCTCCGTGGGAGTAATGTCTCAAACACTCTACGCTTTGATCGTTCCCACTAAGACCAGTAGTAGTTTCCGATGCACATCTGAGGGCAATCTGTAATCTGTGGACTATCAGACTGTTGATGAAACACAGAAATTGCATCGGGATTGAATACAACAGTCACCATGCGCACTTTCCTCCATGGGAGTAATGTCTCAAACAATCCACGCCTTGATCGTTCCCTGGAAGACCAGTAGTACTTTCCGATGCACATCTGGAGGCATTCTGTAATCTGTGGACTATCAGAGCGTTGATGAAACACAGAAATTGCATCGGGACTGAGTACAACAGTCACCAACCGCATTTTTTTCGATGGGAGTAATGTCTCTAACAGTCTACGCTATGATCGTTCCCTGGAAGACCAGTAGTAGTTTCCGATGCACATCTGAGGGCAATCTGTAATCTGTGGAGTATTAGACTGTTGATGAAACACAGAAATTGCATCGGGATTGAATACAACAGTCACCATGCGCACTTACCTCCATGGGAGTAATGTCTCAAACAGTCAACGCCTTGATCGTTCCCTGGAAGACCAGTAGTACTTTCCGATGCACATCTGGAGGCATTCTTAATTTGTGGACTATCAGAGTGTTGATGAAACACAGAAATTGCATCGGGACTGAGTACATCAGTAACCATTCGCACTTTCCTCCATGGGAGTAATGTCTCAAACACTCTACGCTTTGATCGATCCCTGGAAGAGCACTAGTAGTTTCCGATGCACATCTGGAGGCATTCTATAATCTGTGGTCTTTCAGACTGTTGATGAAACACAGAATTTGCATCGGGATTTAATACAACAGTCACCATGTGCACTCTCCTTCATGGGAGTAATGTCTCAAACAGTCTACGCTTTAAGCGTTCCCAGGAAGACCCGAAGTAGTTTCCGATGCACATCTTTAGGCATTCTGTAATCTGTGGACTATCAGAGTGTTGATGTAACACAGAAAATGCATCGGGAAGGAATACAAGAGTCACCATGCGCACTTTCCTCCATAGGAGTAATGTCTCAAAGAGTTTACGCTTTGATCGTTCCATGGAAGACCAGTAGTAGTTTCCGATGCACATCTGGTGGCATTCTGTAATCTGTGGACTATCAGAGTGTTGATGAAACACAAAAATTCCATCGGGAGTGAATACAACAACCACAATACGCACTTTCCTCCATGGGAGTAATGTCTCAAACAGTCTACGCTTTGATAGTTCCCTGGAAGTCCAGTAGTAGTTTCCGATGCACATCCGGGGCAATCTGTAATCTGTTTACTATCAGAGTGTTGATGAAACACAGAAATTGCATCGGGACTGAGTACAACAGTCACCATTCGCATTTTCCGCCATGGGAGTAATGTCTCAAACAGTGTACGCTATGATCATTCCCACTAAGACCAGTAGTAGTTTCCGATGCACATCTGGAGGCATTCTGTAACCTGTGGACCTTCAAAGTGTTGATGAAACACAGATATGGTGTCGGGAGTGAATACAACAGTCACCATCCGCACTTTACTCCATGGGAGTATTTCTCAAACAGTCTACGCTTTGATCGTTCCCTGGAAGACCAGTAGTACTTTCCGATGCACATCTGGAGGCCTTCTGTAATCTGTGCACTATCAGAGCGTTGATGAAACACAGAAATTGCATCGGGACTAAGTACAACAGTCACCATTCGCATTTTCCGCCATGGGAGTAATGTCTCAAACAGTCTACGCTATGATCATTCCCTGGAAGACCAGTAGTAGTTTCCGATGCACATCTGAAGGCAATCTGTAATCTGTGGACTATCAGACTGTTGATGAAACACAGAAATTGCATCGGGATTGAATACAACAGTCACCATGCGCACTTTCCTCCATGGGAGTAATGTCTCAAACAATCCACGCCTTGATCGTTCCCTGGAAGACCAGTAGTACTTTCCGATGCACATCTGGAGGCATTCTGTAATCTGTGGACTATCAGAGTGTTGATGAAACACAGCAATTGCATCGGGACTGAGTACAACAGTAATCATTCGCACTTTCCTCCATGGGAGTAATGTCTCAAACAGTCTACGCTTTGATCGATCCCTGGAAGACCACTAGTAGATTCCGATGCACATCTGGAGGCATTCTATAATCTGTGGTCTATCAGTCACCATGCACACTTTCCTCAATAGGAGTAATGTCTCAAAGAGTTTACGCTTTGATCGTTCCCTGGAAGACCAGTAGTAGTTTCCGATGCACATCTGGTGGCATTCTGTAATCTGTGGACTATCAGAGTGTTGATGAAACACAAAAACTCCATCAAGAGTGAATACAACAGCCACAATACGCACTTTCCTCCATGGGAGTAATGTCTCAAACAGTCTATGCTATGATCGTTCCCTGGAAGACCAGTAGTAGTTTCCGATGCTCATCTGGAGGCAATCTGTAACCTGTGGACCTTCAAAGTGTTGACGAAACACAGAAACTGCATCGGGATTAAATACAACATTCACCATGCGCACTTTCCTCCATGGGAGTAATGTCTGAAAGAGTCTACGCTTTGCTCGTTCCCTGGAAGACCAGTATTAGTTTCCGATGCACATCTGGAGGCATTCTGTAATTTGTGGACCTTCAAAGTGTTGATGAAACACAGAAATTGCATCGGAACTGAATGCAACAGTCACCATGCACAGTTTCCTCCATGGGAGTAATGTCTGAAACAGTCTACGATTTGATCGTTCCCAGGAAGACCAGTAGTAGTTTCCGATGCACATATGAGGACAATCTGTATTCTGTGGCCTATCAGAGTGTTGATGAAACACAGAAATTGCATCGGGATTGTATACAACAATCACCATGCGCAATTTCCTCCATGGGAGTAATGTCCCAAACACTCAACGCTTTGATCGTTCCCACTAAGACCAGTAGTACTTTCCGATGCACATCTGGTGGCATTCTGTAATCTGCGAACTATCAGAGTGTTGATGAAACACAGAAATTGCATCGGGATTGAATATAACAGTCACCATGCGCACTTTCCTCCATGGGAGTATTTCTCAAACAGTCTACGCTTTGATCGTACCCTGGAAGACCAGTAGTAGTTTCCGATGCACATCTGGTGGCATTCTGTAATCTGTGAACTATCAGAGTGTTGATGAAACACAGAAATTGCATCGGGATTGAATAATACAGTCACCATCCGCACTTTCCTCCATGGGAGTAATGTCTCAAACACTCTACGCTTTGATCGTTCCCACTAAGACCAGTAGTAGTTTCCGATGCACATCTGGAGGCATTCTGTAACCTGTGGACCTTCAAAGTGTTGATGAAACACAGATATGGTGTCGGGAGTGAATACAACAATCACAATCCGCACTTTACTCCATGGGAGTATTTCTCAAACAGTCTACGCTTTGATCGTTTCCTGGAAGACCAGTAGTACTTTCCGATGCACATCTGGAGGCATTCTGTAATCTGTGGACTATCAGAGCGTTGATGAAACACAGAAATTGCATCGGGACTGAGTACAACAGTCACCATTCGCATTTTCCGCCATGGGAGTAATGTCTCAAACAGTCTACGCTATGATCATTCCCTGGAAGACCAGTAGTAGTTTCCGATGCACATCTGAGGGCAATCTGTAATCTGTGGACTATCAGACTGTTGATGAAACACAGAAATTGCATCGGGATTGAATACAACAGTCACCATGCGCACTTTCCTCCATGGGAGTAATGTCTCAAACAATCCACGCCTTGATCGTTCCCTGGAAGACCAGTAGTACTTTCCGATGCACATCTGGAGGCATTCTGTAATCTGTGGACTATCAGAGCGTTGATGAAACACAGAAATTGCATCGGGACTGAGTACAACAATCACCAACCGCATTTTCCTCGATGGGAGTAATGTCTCTAACAGTCTACGCTATGATCGTTCCCTGAAAGACCAGTAGTAGTTTCCGATGCACATCTGAGGGCAATCTGTAATCTGTGGGGTATTAGACTGTTGATGAAACACAGAAATTGCATCGGGATTGAATACAACAGTCACCATGCGCACTTACCTCCATGGGAGTAATGTCTCAAACAGTCAACGCCTTGATCGTTCCCTGGAAGACCAGTAGTACTTTCCGATGCACATCTGGTGGCATTCTTAATTTGTGGACTATCAGAGTGTTGATGAAACACAGAAATTGCATCGGGACTGAGTACATCAGTAACCATTCGCACTTTCCTCCATGGGAGTAATGTCTCAAACAGTCTACGCTTTGATCGATCCCTGGAAGAGCACTAGTAGTTTCCGATGCACATCTGGAGGCATTCTATAATCTGTGGTCTATCAGAGTGTTGATGTAACACAGAAAATGCATCGGGAAGGAATACAAGAGTCACCATGCGCACTTTCCTCCATAGGAGTAATGTCTCAAAGAGTTTTCGCTTTGATCGTTCCATGGAAGACCAGTACTAGTTTCCGATGCACATCTGGTGGCATTCTGTAAACTGTGGACTATCAGAATGTTGATGAAACACAAAAATTCCATCGGGAGTGAATACAACAGCCACAATACGCACTTTCCTCCATGGGAGTAATGTCTCAAACAGTCTACGCTTTGATAGTTCCCTGGAAGTCCAGTAGTAGTTTCCGATGCACATCCGGGGCAATCTG
Source organism: Schistocerca gregaria (assembly GCF_023897955.1). Lineage (NCBI taxonomy): Eukaryota > Metazoa > Arthropoda > Insecta > Orthoptera > Acrididae > Schistocerca > Schistocerca gregaria. Next base: position 2,485,651 of record NW_026061764.1, on the reverse strand, counting down.
TAATCTGTGACCTATCAGAGTGTTGATGAAACACAGAAATTGCATCGGGATTGAATACAACAGTAACCATGCGCACTTTCCTCCATGGGAGTATTTCTCAAACAGTCCACGCTTTGATCGTTCCCTGGAAGACCAGTAGTAGTATCCGATGCACATCTGGAGGAATTCTGTAATCTGTGGACTTTAAAAGTGTTGATGAATCACAGAAATTGCATCGGGATTGAATACAACAGTCACCATCCGCACTTTCCTCCATGTCAGTAATGTCTGAAACAGTCTACGCTTTGATCGTTCCCAGGAAGAACAGTAGTAGTTTCC